>NC_062564.1:20569531-20892031 GCF_022837055.1 Prionailurus viverrinus
TGATACTCTGAACTTTACAAGAGAAAAATGGGTTCAAAATGCATATTAATTATGATATACTACACTACATATATGATACACAATTATGTAATTATTACAAAGGAGTAAGTTACTTGCGAGTCATGATGTTCCTTATGAAAATGCAAAATTAAATTATGTATAACAGGGATCAGAGGGCTCAGCCACTGGGCTAGGTATGGATAGCAGCATAAAATGAGTAATAACAGGATGACCTCAGTGAAGACCTAACATAGAAGAGCCCACAGGAAATAAATTATTAGACTGGGATGACAGACTAGAAAATCTCCCTTAGTTTTACTGAGTTTTAACAGGTAACAAGTGGTTTTCAACATAATGAGAAACTCAAGAGGTTTGAAGATTATGAAACAAACTATAAAATTAGACTCCACACTGAAGAATTCAACACAATTTCCACCTAAATGATAGACACATGGCTGTGACAGAAGGAAAAATGAAAAAAACATTTCTGAGTCTCAGGAAGACTATACAAGATATAAATTCAGTAAAAAGGAACTAGTGCACACCACTGGGTATCTAACTGAAATAAAAGAGCTACTGCTAACATCAGAAGCTAAAGAAGCTCTTCAGATTTATTCACTGCCTCACTTTTAGGGTTTTGACCTTTTAGGGTTTTGACCTTTCCTAGGGAGACAAGAAAAGTATGGCAATCCCAGGTGAATAAAGTACAACAGGTGGAAAAAAAAACAACCCATCAAGAGCCCTATTAGTGTGAGGTACAAAAACAGAACTGCAGCCTGTCCCTTTTACCTCTTGAGGGTGCTCTCTGATGAAAAGGAGAGCAGGCTGGCTGTGGGCCTGGTACAGTATGACGGCCAGGAGCTGTCCCTGCAGCCTTTTCTGCATAACCAGAGAAAGCACAGGACAGGGTAAGCTAAGCCTCGTATGTAGGTTTCTAGTCAACAATCAAGATCTGGTTATCTAATAACCAGCATCCACCTTGCAAGACCATTATTAACCGAGGCTTGCTTTTATCAACATGCTAGCCTGCAGCATACCAGAATCGTCCATCACAGCGATAGCTTGCTCGGCTTTGTGCTGCAGAGCGAGAAGAGCAGCCTGTCGTCCCTGCAGGGCTCGCAGCTGCTCCTGCTGCTGTAACATCCTTTTTAATAAGTCATGCTGTTTCTTCAAATTTTCTATCTCTTCCATAGGTTCCTGCTGAGGATCTCTGGCCTGGAAAATAAGATCAACAATACTTGTATCTGATTATTAAAATTCATGTTCCTGTTTCAACTACTAATGGCAAAGTACATACGTAGACGATAAATTAGTATTAAACACACAACCCTCGATACAGTTTTAGTAGACTTGAAGAAAAAGATTTAAGAAAAAAATGATGACACAGAGAGAGCCTGCCGTATTAAGAGTTAGGTAGTTAGGTAATTTCACAGTAAAAGAGCATAATCAATGGCTTAGCATGAAGAGAAATTAACCAAGGGGGAGAAAAAGGAGTACAAAAAAAAGTTACAAAGAGCTGAACACACACACACACACACACACACACACACACACACACACACACACACACGCGAGATCCAAGCCTTACAGAAAAGGAAGAACAAACAGATCATACCAGGTTAATTAATGCCCTAAAAAAAATCTCCCTGCAGAAGATCAGGCTAAAAAACATTCTGCCTCACTTCTGGAAGTGACGTTAAAAAACACTAATAAAACAAAAACAAACCCACTATTTTCTAACTGAGGACAGAAATTTTAGAAACACATTTTTTATTTGATAATCAGACGTGAAAGGATTTAATTTACTTGCATCTCATTTTATAAGCATAAAAATAAGACAGAATACTTTGTATTTTGTATCAAAGATATCATTATGTTTTCTTTTAACATATGCTCATTTAGCAGAGTCTGAGAACATTAAATCCTTTGAAATTCCCCCCAAATGCTACCATTTTGCCTAAAAGTAGAGGAACAAGATTAAACAGGTGCCACTTATAAGAAATCACAAAATTTTTAAACATTAATCTTAAAACCACTGAAATGTAACCCAATAAGAAAAACTGAAAGTCAATTAAGCAAAGAGACCAATTTAAATACAACTTGGAAAAAAAAAAAAAAAAGCCAAATTACATATGAAATATATATATACCATATTGGTATTTTTCATTATTGATTTGTCTTTTTAAAAATCTTGTATTTTAAAAGTTTAATGATTTTACCTAATATTTACATAGAATATTTCTATTAGAAACATTTAGTCACTTTTAAACTTGCACTGCTACCAAATTTTGGTTGGAGTTATGTAGATTTTAAATGAATAATCCCCCCCCCACTACCAAAGTTATTAAGGAAAATAAAGTTCAATAATTTCATTTGAAAGTAAAAATGCACTGATTTGCTTTCTCTATGTGATTCCTGTATAAATTACAGAAACACAGATGGCTCCAGAGATTCCCTTCTGAGTGACATCCCTTATCAGTAACTATGCAAAACTCCCTTCTCTACCTCCCCGGGTAGAACTCATCAGTATTATGAATAACTTTTACACCGTGACTTGGCAAGCAATAAAACTAGTAAGTGAATAAATAAGAACATGGCTATGAATTAAATACTCTGAAGAAAATAGAATCAAATAAGTAAAAAGACTATGGTTGGAATATTTGACGTACGTATCAGAGAAGCCAGGACAGTGAGTGCTGTCTTTATCCTATATTGAGTGACCAGACTTCATGAACATGGAAAAGAAATAACCTCTCTTGGACAAATCAGTGCTTAAAGATTTTCTGTTGTCCTGAATTTCCTTTTTACATGAACTGTTTATTTAGTTCTCTCCCGACCTATACAAGTGGAGTTACGCTACTAACATTTACATTCATTCCTGTCATATACTGTGGTTTCTCTTCAGATCGTATAAATCTTTCGCCTTTTACATTCATTCCTGTCAAAATTCATCTTACTTCTGGCTTATTTCAATTTGTGATCCTCTCATCCCTCAAAAATACTACTAAAGTATCTAAACTACTATATCTAAACTATTCACCCCTCAAGGTAACCTTAAAGCTATCTAAAGAGTTTACTAAATAACTAACATTCTGGGTTTTTCCCCTTTAATAAGCAAACTTTTTAAAAGAACTTTAATCCTTGTTAGTCAGATTTATTTGCAAAACTCTGATACTAAAATTATAAAGAATCCTGAACTATTTATGAAAGTAAACACAATTACCTTCAGATTCTTCACTAATCCAAAATGATTTCCCAACAAGTTTTGAAATTAATAGAGTTTTAATACTGTTTAATAAGTTCTGCATCCATATAAATAATATTCAAACTAATACTCCGGAAATCTAAGCTGAAGGAAGCAGGTAGGAACCACGGTCAAACAATAAAGAAAGGGAAGATAAGAAAATGGAAATAAAAACACCTAGGGATTAGAACATGCCAAGCAGATGCCAAAAGAGAATCCAAAAGGGAAGCGAAGAATACATTCACTCTTCAAACACATATTTTTACTTAAACTTTTTGAGTCACCTTCAACAAGTACATTTTTAGTTTACAGATAAAAAAAAAAAAATAACTTAGGCATGAATTCCAAAGTTGCCTACAGGTAACAGTTCAATTTCAGAAAATTCTTTCTTTCCTCTAGTCAACTGAAGTTCCTCTAATAATTCATGGGTCCAAATATATTTTTATAGCTGAAAAGTACTTCAGATAATATGTCTCCAAGTTTTCTCATGTGAAAGCCCAGAGAAGATAAAGCTGTGGTTTATCCAATATCACAGTTAGGGCAAGTCAGGTTCCTAAGTTCTAGGATAGCGTTTTCCACCCCATACTGTCTGCCCCCAAATTATGTGTTTAGATAGTTTTAAATACAAAAGTCTAAGGCACAGTGGTCAGAGGAAGCATAGTCTGGTTTGGGAGACAAAGTTAGCCTACATGAATTATACCTAGAAATGATGAAAACAATAGCAGAAAAGAAGTAGATAGTATTTTTAAAAGCGTATAAAGTCTCTAAAAGCTGATAGTACGCAGCAAAGAGAAGTATGGGCAAATAGTGAGACATGGGTCTTACAGAAGGCTTCTTTTTAAAAATTATGCAAAGTGTCATCATATCTGTAAAATATTCCATAAAATGGATACTGTCCTTGTAAGCAGCTGGAGAATATCAACCATTTCCTGTCCCACTGCAACTTACAATGATGCTTTAAGCTCTGAATTTCAGTTAAGAACTCCACTTTTTCCTACTCTTTTAAAAGAATATGACATCTTGTAAGGATGTTAAGTAGGAAATGAAGGTGAGGTGGGGAGAACACAATTCTCCACAGCAGAGGAGAAACCAAGGCAGTTGGTGAGAATTACGGTTTTTTTCTAAAAAAATATTACGAACAGAGTACTGATAGAACTACCGTAGGAAGGCCCTAAGTATCAAAAGATTAAAGAGAATCAAATTGGAATAAACTCCGACAGTTCAATAGAGAATAATATTCACATATAATGACATTATTCAAAGGAACTAAAAACCAGAAAAATGGATTTTGAAAGTAAGTATTTTCTACTTCAGTTAAAAAAGAAAAACTGGCAGATAGCATGCTGTAACAACTATCAATTCCTAAGTTTTGTCACTACTCAGAAGACTTAAGAAAGGATTAAGTTCCAAAGAATATTTATTATGTCTCATACATTCTCTTCTCCAAAGGTATTAGTTTTAAAACTAATCAACTACTGGGGCACCTGGGTGGCTCAGTTGGTTGAGTGTCCAGGGCCATGATCCCAAGGTCAGGGGATCAAGCCCCACATTGAGCTCCATGCTGAGCGTGGAGCCTGCTTAAGATTCTCTCTCTCTCTGTCTCTCTCTCTCTCGCGCGCGCGCGCGCGCTCTGCCCCTCTCCCCCACGCATGTGCACTTGCTCTCTAAGAAAAATAAAAATTAAATAAAATCTTAAAAAAAATAATCAGCTACTTAATTTATTGTTATATTGGGGCATCTTCTGCTTAACATTTTATAGTTGAAGATCATCCCAGCTGATTTCAAACTAAATCCTCAGATTATTGTGGGAGCCAGGAAAAAATATAAAAAACAAAATCAACTGCCAAAATACAAGTTTTGTCATTTTAAACAACCAGAAAATGTGCATAAGAAAATAAAGACCAATCCTAGTTAATATAAGCTACTAATAAAACATAAGAAACTAGTCTAATCTATACATAATTACTAAAATAGTATTTTACTCTTGCCAAATGGAAACAAGATTTTATAAATGCTCTTTTATTGAAAGTTGTTTTACATGGAACTACACAAGCAGTTGTTTTCTTAAACCTTTCCTGAGCACCTTTTTGCAAATCATGGAAAATTAAAAGAACATTTAGAGCAAACACTGGCGGAAAAAAACAGCAAAAACATAGTAAGTCAACTTTTTTTGCTTTTTCAAACTATGAAGTATTTTTCTTAAAAAAAAAAAAAAGGAGTGGAAGAGGTTTCCAACAAGAAAAATATAAACCAAATAAAAAAAAGCACTATAAAAATACTTCATTCTTAGAAAGACAGAAAAGTAATAGCTTATTCCATTTTCTTTTTCTTTAATGATTACAAGAATTAAAACTTAAAAGCACTATGTTCATCATGAATACAAATACCAGAAACAGAAACTAATGGTTAAGGTTTAAGAATGTTATATCCTGAGTTCTCAAAGGCAAAAAAAAAAAAAAAAAAGAAAGAGAAAAAGAAAAAGAAAAAGAGAAAGAAAATGGATTAAGTTTCAAGTCCTTTGTTAACGCAAATTAAATACAGCTGCCACATATAATCCATGGAGAGGAGTAGAAGAAAACAGAAAAGAATAAAAACACTAAGGAACAACACTTTATCAAAGCAAATTACAGTATAATTAGCCATGTTAAGAACTTACATATTTAAGAGTAATAGCAACAAGAGAAAAGCAAATAAGGAAGAGGAAATGTGAACAAAAGAGGTGCTCATTTAGAGACTTCCCAAATTAATATTGTGAAATATACCTTTGAGGGAAATCCACGTTTTCGGCTATATTTCCTATCAGGCCTCAGTTCCCTGTCATTCTGAGGAGGTCTGTCACCTTTCCCTTTTGGACTTGTGGTAACGTCTGAAACCTGTTCTTGTGAAGCTGAATTCCCTAGTTTGTCCTCAATGCACGGCCGAATTCTCAGACTAAAAGATGCCTCCTTTATTAAATAGTGTAGCATATTAATTTCTTAACACAAACTCTTTTTAACATACAAGCCAGCCTTGTCAATAAATACAAAAAATTTACCAGTCCATCTCTTTAAAAATCAACCCACCCTCCCCCAAGTGGCATAAACTTAGACTTCCAAATTTCTGCAGACTAGACTAATGCTTACTGTAATCAAGTGAATATCATATTCTAGGCAATTTCCCAACTATACAACAACTAAAGCACATTTTAACATTTATTCTGCTGTTATTAAGCAACTTTCATGTCATTTTATGTTTATGAAAGAATTCTCATCACAGTGAACATTACATATGCATATACATTAGAATAATCAATTATACCATCTCCTACTCCTCCCCAAGAGAATTCCTTTACCCACATTCCCCAACTCTTCCATTTCTGCTGAAATGAAATGTGAGGAAAAAATCATTCCTAGCACCTCTGTAAACAGAAAAACAATTTTCCCACAGCACAATCTATTTTCAACAACTGTTTGGATCAAGGCCCCTGAGTATCTCCTGGTGAAAATACTGTAGGGAAAAAAATTCAAATTTCCTCTTCAAATTAGGAAGGGCAGGGAAGAGAAAGGAGGCAATAAGAAATTATGCAGGTGATACTAACAGGAAACAAACCCTCAAATTCCTCATGCTGAATGGTATTTTGGAACATATCTCAGAAACAAAAGATAGACACACATGGTTATCCTTTCATAAGAAAAGCTTTACTTGTAATAGGTTTTCAAATTTACTAATGCATGGTGATAGGTCTGCCTGTTAAAATTAAAATGCTTAAAAGCAGGTTCCAAAGCCCACTACCTTTTATAAACTAAGCTCATTTTACAAAGTTTTCCTCCAAGTTCTGCAAATTCCTGATTATTTTTTCAAAAAACAGTATTCTGATAAATTTCATTTTGCAGAGTTACAAGAATAAATCATAATGTAAATGCTACTGTATCCCATTTCATTTCAGTGTTTCAGTCATCTAGTTTTACTACAGTTCAAAAACTATCCTAGGAATGAAAAATCCTAGCAGCCTTCAAATGAGTCCTCAATGGCAAAAGAACTTGGAGATTTTTCCAACAGACAATATACTTTGTAATGGTACTTTGTACTTCCAGCTCCTTTATCCACGATGAATTTTAACTTTCCCAATGCATCTTAAAGTGAGTAAAGCTGTGCTTAATGAAACCTATAGAAAAACCATGTTTCTGCAAGCTGATCAGAAATTACTAGATTTTCAAATCATCCATTAAAACATTTAATCTTAGTAAGAAAAACTTTTATATTTACAGGTTTAAAAAGAATATATACAGCATTAACAACTTGAGAGTTTCTTCCCTGAAATATACTTTTCATTAAGGAATGCCTATGAAAAATATCATCTTGAAAAATGGGGGAAAAGCTTAAATCTTCATTTCCAGCACTTTTAATTACCAAAAAGCCGCTTACCGTGGTATCTGAAGCCTCAGACTGCACATCTATGTTTAGCGATGTGCTCTCAGCTACAGAACCAGATCCCACAGCTGAATCTATAGTCCGAACATCCTCCTCCTCATTTTCTCTAGCCTGAAATATTTTAGTGGTATAAATCATACAACTATTAAAAAGGGCAATAAAATGTTATAACGGATGGCATGATTTTTTGAAAACATATTAACTCCTCTGGGGTAGAGTCAGAATGCCATCAGCATATGTACACTAACATACCACAAAAATAACTCAATACGTTATTTAAAAGGTATAAAACTTACAAGGATTTTTTGGAGAAATTTCATATATGACTTTTCTTGTTCTTTAAGGTGATCTATTAGATGAGTAAGGCGCTCAACATTAGCAGATCTTTCATTTTTCTCTACAAGATCTTCCCGCATGGAACTAGCTTTAGTAATATAATCACGAATCTGAACAAGCCTGCTTACAATCTGCAGGGAAAACATTTGGAGGTAAAAAATAAACAAATAAAATAAACAAAAAGGCATGAAAATAAACAGTATGTAAAACTGACCATAAATTATTCCACACCAACAATTCTACACATTTCTTATTTCAAATACAATAACCAAAGATACTTCTAGCTTTATCATTTGAATTCATACATGCAAAAGATCTGAATCAAATTTAGAATTTAATCAAAACATAACTGGCAATACTAACAACTCTAATTATTGGGAATTAAAGATTTTCAAAATTTGTTTTCATTTACATTACTTGAAAAAATTTACTTCCAGAACTGGATGCCTTTAAACCATTACTAACGTAAATTTTTTCTAACGTTTATATAATATTTCCTTAGCAGTATTCTAAATACTTCTGAAAGTAGTTTTCAAAAGAAATATATCACCATTTAAAAAAATTCTTACTATCATCTATTAATCACATTGTTTCAAACTCCCCTTTACCAAAATTTGGCAACACAGCCTCTGGTGGATAAACAGAAGCCCTAATTTACCTAGATATGGCACTTCTACAATCATTATGGGTAAAAGGAAGTTTACACTAAATTGAATAAATCTGAAAGATTAATGAGGAGAATCACACAAGTACCCAACTAAAATTCCTATGTGCATAACTCAGTAAAACTGAATCTTACTATTTCTACTTTGAAGTTCATGAAAACAAAGCAAAAGAAACATTTTACCACCTGGCTGCTCTCCATTGCAGGCTCTCCTCTTCCATCTTCTTCAGAGACTTGACAGTTTTGCAAAAGGTCATTACTTAAAGCGGAGGCAAACAACTCTTTACATTGTGCTGATCCGATCACTTCTCTCTTTGGAGGACTTACAGCAGCCTCTTTACTCTTGTTAGTATTAATCTGCATCGGCAAAAAGTTGAAGGGCTTTCGGTTTTCACCAAGCTGACGTTTGTTGTTGGCAGCTGTTGCTCTACCTTGAGAATCACTTCCAATGCTTCTCTACGTATGAAAAAGAAAACAAACCCCACAAACGTTAATTTTTCAATAAAATTTTTTTTCAAAAAACTCCAATGTTCTTAGTCAATTTCACCATCAGCTATTGATTCAGAAAGTATAGTTAAATATACTACTTTTGTACTAAGACACAGAAGAGATTCAAATCTACAAAATTCTTTTACTAAAATATCAAAATTTGATTAACTTGTCTTATTCCTCATTTTCTCAGACATAATTCAACTGATGAATATGAGCAGGATTAGTCTAGATGAAGTACTAGGACCACACACCATATTTATAACTTACATTGCTAATCACACTTATTCACAGATTTTGTATGGGCTTTGGACCCAATGACTAAATCTTAATATAAACATCACCACAAAGATATGTTTAGATGAAGCACTGTCTGAAAAAGTACTCAGCTCAGTGCCTGCTAAATAGCAAATGTTCAAAAATTAGTATATAGATGACTAAATGATATGGGATCACCACCACCATCAACCCAGACTTGAATGTACCTTTATGTGTATTTGGTAAACTGTTGGTTTCTCTAAAGTACAGATGTGACCATAAAATGTTTGTCAAGAGTTCATTATCATTTCCATTTGCTTTTAGCTCCAAATTTCATTTCAGTAATTATAAGACCAACTACAGCTTTATTTTAAATTTGAGGTAATGTAGAACATTCCCTTATGCAGTGATAAATTGGATCTTCCCTTTTGCCATCTTATTCAGTTACTAACATGCAAAATTTAGTTCCAGAATGAAATTATTCACATTAGTCACAGAGTATACGTAATAAAGTCACAAAAGACTTGTCCTTAGCAAGTTTAGAAATAAAGTCTTTGTTGCCCTCCAAAGAACCTAATACCAACACCACTAATTAAAATTCTTTCCATATACACAGAAACTAAGAAAAAAGAAACCGCTCACTTCTTACTCTTAAGCTATTTAACTCATTCTAAAAATTTCTCATCATTATAACTGGATTTTTAAAATAATTCACAAACCTGATCTAAATCACTGAAGTTTATCCGCTGTTTGAGTTTCTCTAGTTCTGCCTGCTCTGGAACAGACATCTGAGTCACATATCTACTATGTGGAAACGTATGTGGAGTCTTTGTTCTTCGCCTTCCAACTCCTGGTGATGACTCCGGAGAAATATCATTAGTTACCCTTTTATCACTTTCTACACCAAACTTTTTCTTATTCTTTTCTGATGATCTATTTGCTTTCTTCTGTTGGCCACCCCAATCCTTTAAAAAAGTAAAGGCAAAAGTTAATCTGGCCTCTATCAAACCAGGAAAGTAATCTGATATGCTTAAAAAATTGGGGTCAGTCTTAAAGTTAAAAATGACAAAACATTTTTCACATAAACATACAGACTTAAGAGACCTTATTTATTTCTACTAATGCATTTTCTATTACATCTAGCCTAAGTTTCACAGATGGTCCTTCAGAAAAGAGATCACTTTCCTATCATAGATCTTTAACAAACATAAATCCCCAAACTCTAGTCAGTCTGGATACTTTCAAAACCATTTTTAAAAACTGGTTCCCTACTATTTATAAATTGGATAGTATAATAAATTATAGATACCTTTACTGACCTCCTTTAAAATCAATGTGTATGATGAGAAAACAGATCTGGAATCCACCTGGATTCTAAAGTAATTATTGTTGGGGCACCTGAGTGGCTCAGTCAGCTAAGCATCCAACTTACGATGTCGCCCCAGGTCATGATCTCACGGTTCGTGAATTCGAGCCCCGCATCAGGCTCCATGCTAACAGCACAGAACCTGCTTGGGATTCTCTCTCTCCTTCTCTTTCTGCCCCTCCCCTGTTTGCAAGCTCTCTCCCTCTCTCAAAATGAATACATAAACTTACAAATAAATAAGTAATTACCATTATCTGAAGAAAAGCTCCACTGTATGACCCTAAGCAATTTAACTTCCCATAGTCTCGGTTTCCTAATTTCTAAAATAGCGTCACCTTTAAAACATGATTAAAAACAACATTCATAAAATATCTAGCACAGTGGCTAGCATATAGTAAGCAATAAACGTAACTACTGTTATGTTTTACAGGCAACAATGCACTACATGATAAGGCCTGACGTGAAATGACAAACATGATTCATATTTTAATGGGAAAACATTTTTATTTACTTAGTTATACCAACATAACCTAAGTCATTCAACAAAAAGGTCTATAAATTCCTACCTTAGCCATACTGGAAGAACTGTCTAGTTTTACTACGGTAAACCCTTACGGGATATTCTCCTCATTTATAACACAACTCCCTTCTCTATGAACTGTCTCTCCACCCCAATCAATCCATGTGTGGGTGTTCTTGCCAACCTGTTGTTCTACTTACCCTACCCCTTCCTGGCCACAGATGACTGGAAAAGAGATGTATATCTAATCCAAATTGGGATGATCATACTTTAAAAATTTCAAATTGGAACTAAAAGATAACTAGTCAGTATATAATTGTAGCCATAAACGAAACTTTTGAATGAAGGGGCAACCACAGTACACATGAACCACAGAAGAGAGAAAACCGGTCTGCGAAAAGAAAGTTGTGTTAAACAAAGGAATTCAGAAGCAAATAGTCAGGGTAGTGAAAAAGCAATTCTTGACAACTTTCTAGTTCCTTTTTCTAGTCTCTTCCTAAAACCCAGCTATAGACCTCTAATTTTTTTAACTGGTTTTCCATAGAACATCTTTAAAACCTTATAATAAATTAATATCTGTTAACTATAAACAAAAACGTCTTCAACTAATATAACAAATAGCCCAGGGTCATTTAATGTCTTGGCCAGCAAGACAAAACTGTGTTTACAAAGAGTCTCAGTGAGTTTGATTTGGCTAAGGCAGGGGAAAGCTGAATTTTAACACTGGTAGTTAACGACACACCACTGATCAGAAGTTATCATACCATATTGTTAAGTCGGTCATCAACACCTTCAGTGCTCCAGTTTGCTATCTCCTGATCATTCATGCCTTCTTCAAAAGGACCTCCTCCTGTAGCCATCCTAGCTTTACCAATTAATTTTCTGCAAAACAAGTGAAAACTAATATTTTTAACACATAAAAACAAACTAACTTTTAAATCATCCCATGAGGTTAAGTGACATAAAAGATCTCAGAAAAATTGATTTAATGAAATAGAAAGAGGTACTGTCAGCCACGTACCATAAACAAATTGATTTAGCTGCCAGACACCTATTACAATTTACATGAGTTAAGTAGCTGTAGTGATGGGAAGGGGAAGGAAAACTTCAAAATATGCACCATGTGTCCTGGCCTGCATGCTTTCAGGCTACTTTAATTAACTAATTGAACACAGTCTTACAAAATAGAGCAATGAGGTAGGAAAAAGTTACTAAGGGCTAGAACCAAAACTGCTTGTAGAAAAAAAAAAAAAAAAAAAAACTAGGGGTGCCTGGGTGGCTCAAGTCAGTTAAGGATCTGACTTTGGTTCAGGTCATGATCTTACGGTTCATAGGTTTGAGTCCGGCATCGGGTTCTGTGCTGACAGCTCAGAGCCTGGAACCTGCTTCAGATTCTGTGTCTCCCTCTCTCTGCCCCTCCCCCACTCGTGCTCTCTTTCAAAAATAAACAGAATAAATGTTTGCTCAAATCCTTTACTCCTTTAAAAAAAAAAAAAGAAAGAAAGAAAGAAAGAAAGAAAGAAAGAAAGAAAGAAAGAAAGAAAGAAAGAAAGAAAAGAAAAAAAACTAATACTCCCAAAGACCTGGGTATTGGGTTTGTGTTAAAGTTTCAAAGAGGTTAGAAGTGCTCTGCATGAAACGTGGAGAAAGGTTTGTTTTTAATAGAAATGTAGTGGTAAGCAAGATAAAGAAAGGGCAGGGAGAGAAGAAGGCCAAGGTGGGTGAATGGCCAATAAAAGCCAAGAATACAGTGGCTTAAAACATTTAAGAGTGATGCCAAATGCTTTACTTCAAATTTTATTTCTGCTACCTTGGTTCCCCCTACATCTTGAATACTCTACCAAAGTCAAATTTTCCCCACTTAAAAAGAAAAAAAAAAAAAATGAGGATTATGTGACTATCAAGGAAGGTACTGAATTTCATGCCTGGGTCAAAGAGATGAGAAACAAAAAGAACAATGGTGGAAGCAGACGTTCAGAAGCAGAGATGAATCAGGAGAAAACAAGATTTCTACATAACCTTGTGAAGGACTCTGGCTTTCCACCAAGTGTGGAATTTGCAGGTTGGAGAAGGACTGAGTAAAAGAGATGGGCAGATAACTTTACTTAGAATTCAAGGGGCAGAGAAAGGCATTAAACAGTAGGGTTATATTAGGTTTCTCACTTTACAAATAATAACAGTAACATTCAAAGGAGTTAGATAATTTCACCAAGGTCACTCAGCTAAAAATGTCAAAAAGGAATACAAATCCAAGCTACATTGACTGTAAGATCCTAACTTATTCCATCCACTAGAGCAAAATATTAAAAGGATTATCATCCATGAGAAGTAGGAATTATATCGTAGATGTTTTATTGCTAGAGTATCTACTACAATAATATATTAACAGATTACAGAGAGGTTAAATTTTAGCATCTCAAAAAAGTAGTGATAAAATTCAAACACTTAATTCGGAAAAATCTTAAAAAGTACAAATACAAGGGTGCCTGGGTAGCTCAGTCAATTAAGCATCCGACTTCAGATTAGGTCATGATCTCACAGCTTGGGAGTTTGAGCCCTTTGGGCTCTGTGCTGACAGCTCAGAGCCTTGAGCCTACTTCAGATTCTGTGTCTCCCTCTCTCTTTGCCCCTCCTCCACTGATGCTCTCTCTCTCTCTCTCTCTCTCTCTCAAAAATAAACATTAAAAAAATTTTTTTAAATAGAGTGACACTTTCTTATAGTTGTATATATTATACTGTTTGTGGGTTTTTTCAATGAGCATATATTACATTAATAATTTTCTTCCTTTTTTTTTTGTAATTTTTTAATGTTTTATTTTTATTTATTTTGAGAGAGAGAGAGAGAGAGAGGAAGTATGAGTCAGGGAGGGACAGAGAGAGAGGGAGAGAGACTCCCAAGCAGGTTCCACACTATTAGGGTAGAGCCTGATGCAAAGCTCAATCCCACAAATCATGAGATCATGACCTAAGCCAAAATTGAGATTCGGACACTTAACCAACTTAACCAATTATTAAAGTAGGCGTCCTACTTTAATAATTATCTGAGGTGAAACAAGTATATGTTAAGCCAACAGCCAACAATATTAAAATAAAACATAAAGGACATCCCTATAAAACACAAGAATGACACATATCAGTTATTTAACATTGTTTTCAAAGTTCTACAAAGTGGAAAAATATGAGGGGCGCCTGGATAGCTCAGTCGGTTAAGCGTCCAACTCTTGATTTCAGCTCAAGTCATGACCTCAAGGCGTCAGGCTATATGCTGACAGTGAGGAATGTGCTTAAGATTCTCTCTCCCTCTCTGCCCCTACCCAGCTCATGTGTGCACATGTGCGTGCTCTCTCAAAAATAAACGGTAAAAAAAAAAAAAGGAAAAATATGAAACAGAAATATTAACACTGAAAACAGAAAAGGTAGTGTTCTTAAAAATATGTATTAGAAAACCTAGAGAAGTTCAAAATATCACCAACAATCACAGAGAAAATATCCTGGAGAAAAATGATGCCACTGATTAACAGTGAGCAAAAAGAAAACACCTAGGACTAAATGTAATTTCGCCCTATGTAAAGAAGCACCAGTAAACTCTGTAAGACAATAGAAAATTTAGTTAAGTACAAAAACAAACTATCTTCCCTAATGGGAAGACAAGTATTATAAACATCTCATTTTTTTAAAAAATATAGGCTTAATGAACTCCCAATGGGATTCTTCTTGGAATTTGACAAAACAAATATCTGAAAAATAAAAGTAGCAATAGAAGTTGGGAGAGCAGAAAACTAGCCCCAAGAGATATTCAATCATATTGAGTGCCTATGAGTAAATTAGTATCAGCACCCCCCACCAAAATGCTGAAAAATACTCAATTAGAAAAATGTAATGAGGAGGGGCGCCTGGGTGGCGCAGTCGGTTAAGCGTCCGACTTCAGCCAGGTCACGATCTCGCAGTCCGGGAGTTCGAGCCCCGCGTCAGGCTCTAGGCTGATGGCTCAGAGCCTGGAGCCTGTTTCCGATTCTGTGTCTCCCTGTCTCTCTGCCCCTCCCCCGTTCATGCTCTGTCTCTCTCTGTCCCAAAAATAAATAAACGTTGAAAAAAAAAAAAAATTAAAAAAAAAAAAAGAAAAATGTAATGAGGAAAATTAATTATAGCTAACATCCATTTTGCTTACTATATGGTAAGCACCATGCTAAGTATTTTATGAGCATTTTATCATTTAATCCTCATAAAAATACTACAATGTAAGATGATGTAGGATTTTCCAATTGATGGGACAATCTGCTAATACTTTTGATAAACATAGAGATTTAACAGCATTTCTTAACCAGGATTCTTCATCTCAAACACAAAACAGAGAAAAATGATTTAAGTGACAATTCTCAATTCTCCCAAGGCTGGTACCTACCCAGTACCAGTCCAGACACAGAAGAAAAATAAATTCTCAGTAAACAATGGATGCCTTAGAGTTTAATTCTCTTACAAGTGAAAAAGGCTGCCTTATACCATAACACCAAGGCAGTATTTAAGTAGATTAAATATAGAACAGGAAGATAAAAATCAGACAGATAGACAAGCAAGAAAACAGGATGGGCTTTAAAAACTGAGTTCTTACAAATATGGACTGCAGAAATAAAAAGGATTTTATTCACATAAAAGTAAATCCTAAATTTACACAGAATAAGTAGTAACTGACAAATTGGGGAAAAAATCTGAAAGAAGTATGAAATAAAATCAGTATCTTTACTATACAAAGAATTTATGGGGGAAAAAAACAAAATAAAAACATTAAATAAAAAACTCCAAGAAAAACAAGTATAAACAGGCAATTTAAAAAGTCAGTAAACATAAAATGATAAAAATATTAATAATAAAGTCCAGCTGCAAATTAAAATAAGGGACTATTAAGTTTGCTATAATATACGTATTTCCTTTGCTGTAATCTTCCAGCAAAGGGAAACTGGAATGCTCAGTCACTATGGTGACAGCATAAACTGGCACAACCTTTCTGGCAAGCATTTTGGCAATACTATATCAAGAACTAAAACCGAGTTTTGACCCTGTAATCCTATCTCTCCACAGCTAATATAAGAAAACAAACTTAAATGTGGGGGGAGGGAGACTATAATGCAGGAATCGCTCATTATGCTATAATTGTGATAAAACTGAAAACTAAATGCTGAACAACAAGCTGGATGCTACTGGGCAAAAGTAGCCTTCAAGCATGTAATTATGAAGGCTGAAAGATATTGCCTGTGTTTATAACATCATAGAGTAAAGAAGAGGAAAACAAGCAATATGCAAAAACTGCCTATAGATTTTAAAAGACTAAGGATACATACTAAAGTGCTTGCATGAAAGCAACTGTTGGGTGTGGGGGCAAGAATGTAATCATTTTTGCTCTCCTCTCATATATTTTCAGCAATACTTTATATTGTTTTTTATACTAGAAATTTATTTAAGAACTTTACAAAATAACTGATACCCATAGAGAGGTATGTTCAGTGAACTGACAATAAAATTAAACATTCCGCAACTGCTTTTTTCTAAATGTACCAATATAATTTATAACATTAAAGAATAAGAGCTCCAAAAACTACATATGCAGTAGAGATAATACCACCTTTAAAAATACAAGAACTTTAAAATTTAAATTACAATGGAAAGTTACTAAGGCTTTTAAGTAAAAACTCTTACATATCAATGTTTTCCTAAAATAGTGTATGCTGTGCTATTAGTAGAGTAATAAAGTTTATTTAAAGATAAATTAAAAATATATCTGGAAAGACAAAATTCTACATTTTATTTTTGCATTATGATGAACTCCCCCTAAAATGAAAAACTTTTTCTAAGGATCTATTTATAGGCTAAATGACTTTGAACACTTAAGCTTCTAAAACAATTTAAAAACCATACATTAAGATCAGTTTGGGAAAAGTAGGTCAAATACTTTCTAAATCTTTTAAAACACCATTTACCAAATAAAGTCCATTAAATTTACAGAATAAACAACTTTGTCTACAGTTATGAGATAAAAACTCATGAGGAAAGAATATTTAATAACTTAATGATTCCAAGTGTACGTAAAAGGCACACTCCTATACAAGTATTACTATGAAGCTAAAGAAATAATTGCATGTAGATCAATTCTCAATATATTAACAGCTGATTTATCTAAGATGGTATCTCCCGCTATAAAATGTACAAAGTTGCAGGCAAGTATTTTCCTTCCTGCTAACCTCTCTAACCACATCAAAGTCATTTCTAGAAATAGATGCCTGCCTTCTAAATTTTGTTCTGTAGATACATTAGGGTTTTTATATAGTTTTTATTATTTTAAAGTATGAAATGGAAAGACTTCTAATCATCAAAATACTAGGTATGAAGACAGGACCAATTCAAGTAAGCTTCCAACGGCAGAATCAATAATAGGACTTCGTGACTACTATGATGTGGAACATGAAGCAGTGAGAAAGCTGTCAGAGACTGAGTCCTAGGTTTCTAGTTTGAACAACTGGGTGTATGAGGATACGTTTACAGCAACTAGAGAAAGGACAGGTTTTTGTTGAGAGAAGATGATAAATTCAGTTTTAGCAGTGCTGGGTTTGAGAAGAAATCTAGGCTGGAGACAGACTTGCAAGGCATCTAGTCAGAAAAATACTTGAAGTGGAACAGGAGGCTTGGGGAGAGGATGAAAAGGAAGACACTTAAGACAGAGACTGTAGGGACACTGATATTTAAGAGACAGGGAGGAAAAGAACACTAAAAAGGTACAAAAAAACAGGAGGAAAACGAGCATGTGTTAGAAAAGGGGAAAGTGTATAAAGAAGGAGAGTACTGGTAAGAATGCCAAATATTTGTCATGTTAAAAAAGTAGTGTCACGTTAAAAAAGAGAAGTGTCCACTTGGATTTAGCAACAAGGAGGTTACTGAAGACCTTAGAATGAGCAATTACAGCAGGGTGGTGAGGGTCAATCCCATAAATGGAATGCATCTATTGATGGGAAGGGACAAGGATAAAAGAGGTCATTAGGTAATTTTTTTCAAAGAAATCAGTCTATGAAGGGAAGCAGGCAGAGATGGGCATGAAGACAGTTTTGTTAAAAGCATGTTTAAAATTTGTTGGGCAAGAACTAGTAGAGGAACATATTGAAGATGCAGAAAAGAAAGGACATAGTGGGTGGTCTCTGAAAAAGCAGGAGCAACTGGGACCCCAGGTGTAAGAAAAATGATTAGCTTAAGATAGGCAGAAAACACCTCTTTTACTGAAACCAGAGGAAAGGAGGGAAAGAAGAAAGTAGATAGAGGCTGGTTAGCAGATCTGTTCATAGGAAGAGGAGGGCATCTGTAAGAGATGTGAAGTAGAAAGGACTGAGCCTTAAATGTCAGGGTGAGAGGCAGGGTCTGAGAGATTTCAGAAGAATAAAGGAGAATGACTGTGGGCAGCACTAAGGATTCAGGTGAGAGCAGGCAACATTCACTGAGAGCACCTATCTGCAGTGTGAATGTTTCCCAGCTGTGCTCATCAGCCTTGGCCAAAATACTCCACTGAATCCATCCAAGGTAGGACTTTGCCAGGCAGATTTCATAGAAAGACAATAAAACAGAAAATGTGAAGAAGCCACTGGAAAACAATCAGTGCAAGGGATGGATGATGGTATGGGAAAAAGGGGGATAAAAGTAAAATTCTTCTACTTTAAAAAAAAAATTTTTTTTTTAAATGTTAACTTATTTTTGAGACAGAGACACAGAGAGACAGGGTCAGAGAGAGAGGGAGACACAGAATCCAAAGCAGGCTCCAGGCTCTGAGCTGTCAGCACAGAGCACCACACGGGGCTCGAACTCACAAATGGAAAGATCAGACCTGAGCCGAAGTGGGATGCTTGACCGACTGAGCCACCGAGGTGCCCCTTTAATATTTAAAAAAAAAAAAAAAATTTTTTTAGTAAAATTCTTCTACTTTAAACAAGCACTTCCACCCATCCTATGACCTACTAAACTAAGTTGCAACGAATAAATTTCATTTAGCTATTTTTTGACATTTTGGTTATTTTTGCTAAGGTGTCATTTGGACTATTTAGAGCTTTTTTGGCTCCCTTATCTTGCAAAGATATGAAATGCAAAAATACTATGGCAATTCATAAATTTTCAGTGACTGATCTTTCTGAAGAAAATCGTGTTGCAAGATTCTTAACTATACAAAATTATTTATATATACATATATATAATTACAGTATTAGTTACCACATAAATACCTATGACTGACCTAAGGTTAACCTTTGAAATAAGAATATAAAGAAGAAATTAATCAGCTGAAGAAAAAAAATTATTTTTCTAAAATCTTCAAATTCAGATATCATCTCTGACATAGCATTAAGTCACTCCTAACCATCTCTGGAAATACCTTCTTGAAAACTGTAATTATTTTAGAAATATAGGAAGTACAGTTTTTTTCTAAATATTTACTTGGGAGTCACAAAATAACCAAAAGTGGTACTTTATATATTTGTACAAGTTTTTCTAAAGGTTGCATTATTTGGGGTGTTTCTTTTACTAATTATAAAATTACCTGGTACACTGTTCTGAAAGTCTTCATACAGTGTCCAATTGTACTAAGCACTTTTAATGGAAACGGAGAAGAAAATGCTTAAGTATTTGGTATTATGTGTTGTTTAATCAGTTTCATTTGAGGAATTTCTCAATTTCTTCTCCATACTTAAGATGGTCAAGTACCTAAAAAAAAAAAAAAAAAAAAAAAATCACACAGGATCTTTTCCACAGCACTTTCAATTTGAGATTTTCTTAAAATTTCCATAATTTTCTAGAATTTAAAATATCTTCTGTAATTACCCTCTTCAAATTAAAAAAAAACTTAAGATATTGGGGGAAAGGGGATAAAAAGTCTACAACAAAATATAACAATTTGAATCAACAAAAACTTTATTACACCTCACTATGTACTAGGTATTGCATCAAGTCTATTTTATGGTATAGTTGTTCTGCACAGAACATTTCACATCAACAAAATATACCCTTGCTCAGAGAACTGAGAACAGAGGTCAGTTAAATTCTGCTTGTTAAATCCTCTCCCTCCCTACAATTTATACTCAAAATCTATCACTTCCTTGTCATGGATTACATATAACACCCAAATAATCTGTAGGCCCTGCTACCACCATCAACCTGCAATCTCAGTCTTCACTGCCAACTCCATATTCACTGGTAACAGCTTTCTGTCATCCCTTTCCACTGGACCATTACAAACAAACTCCCTACATCTTCCCTTTCTTCCCAAATAGTCCTACTTCTTCTGCTTCAACAAAATCCCAAGTCCCTCTAAAAGCACTATTTCCTTAGAAATCTTTTCTAAAAGGAGTACTACTCTTCCTGGTCTTCCAGACTCATGAGGAAAGGATCACATTTGCAAACCATTCTTATTTAATGCTTAACCTTCCTCTTTTGAACAAATTAGTCATGAAAAATATCACTCTCCCATACTTGGACACCACTTCCTATTGTCCTCCTCAAGACAATCTTGCACTTTTCTTGGTAACAAGTGGCTCATGGTTTCACTCTCCACCTCATTTCCTGCTTTCGTGGTTTTTCTAAGACTGTGGCTTGAGACCCAACGTCCATCTCATCTTCTCTATTCCAATGCCTTTTTCACTCTGGACTGATAATTTGTTCAAGATCCTCAAGTTCTGAAATCCCTCCTTCTGATCCTGAATCCTTGCATTCTACTTCTCTCACTTGCCCGTTCCTGCAGAACCCACTCTTAACCCTGCTGCAAACTTCTAGTCCCTTGGTCATTCTTCTAAGAATCCATTAACTTCTTGCTTCCTTACTCAACCCCAAACACAAACCCAAGTAACCCATTCCAAAAATGCCTTGCAAGGATCTTTGACTTCCTCACCTACTTGCTCATTCTATCAATTAGTGATAAAACCCAGTACCTGCTCTCTTTGTTTCTACTCATAAACTGTCTGACAGCAGGGAAAGTTATAAAATGGCTCTGGCTATGTCACTATTAAGATACCCCATATTACACTATACAAACACAAATGCACACTTTCAAAATGTAGGCTTACTCCATGAAATAAGGTACCTCGTCTGTTTCTCACTGCCATATCTCCGGTACTTTACTGTCATTAAGTCACACACTGTAGGCATTCAATTCAATTTGTAAGATGAATGTATTGCTATGTACTCTGTTGGCTTCTTAACGAATTCCCTAGTGCGATTATTCTAAATACTTTTCCTATTTTTCCCAAGTGTCAAATACACTTGTCTCCTTTACAAATGGCCCAATCCTCTAATGAGGAAACCAAAGGTCTTCTAACATGAGTTAACACAATTGCCCTACATTTTTATTCCATCTTATCCATCTTCCCTAACATGTTAAAAAGAAAACTGTCTTATAACTGGTTTTATAGTTCTTTTTATTTACTAAATGCCTACTGTATCACTCTAGTGTTAAAGAATACACACTCACGGGACACCTGGGGTGGCTCAGTCGGTTGAGTGTCCGACTTTGGCTCAGGTCATGATCTCAAGGCTCATGGGTTCAAGCCCCGCATCCAGCTCTGAGATGACAGCCCAGAGCCCGGAGCCTGCTTCAGATTCTGTGTCTCCCTCTCTCTCTGCCCCTTCCCTGCTTGTCCTCTGTCTCTCTCAAAAAAAAAATTACAATTTTTTTTTAATTAAAAA
This sequence comes from Prionailurus viverrinus, assembly GCF_022837055.1. Taxonomy (NCBI): domain Eukaryota; kingdom Metazoa; phylum Chordata; class Mammalia; order Carnivora; family Felidae; genus Prionailurus; species Prionailurus viverrinus. The sequence goes on from NC_062564.1 coordinate 20,591,520, forward strand.
AAAGAAATGCACACTCACATTTGACCTTTCCTGAGTTCAATTTTTCTTGTCCTATTAGTCTCCCAATTAACAAAAATACTGAGAATACCAATAAAGATACAAGTCAACTGCCAATCTGTATTTTCTCACTATAGTTGGTTTAGATCATAAGAGAGCTAAGGACGTATCTGCTTTCCTGGAAAGCAAGGATATATTCTATTTTGAAAATGGGTTGTCTTACAATTTCAACAATGGAATTAAATTCAGACTCTGACATTTTTCTTAAAGGGGCAATTATTTCTAAAATGCTTTTTAAGAAAAATTTCTTCTGACCCTCATCCTTTAGTCATTTAATTTCTAAACTGTCCTTAGGAAACAATTACTTAACTTTTCCTAAGTGAACTTTCATTGACTTTTTTTTTTTTTTTTTGCTGGTCAGAGAATATCTTTAAATAACCAGCATCTGACAATGCACTGAGCATAGAAACTAACATTTAAAGTACTTTTAGACCCCTAAAAAAAAAAAAAAGCAAAACTTCAGTCAAGAGTAAATATCACAAGCCTAAATAAGTAGAGGAATTTGTGAATAAAAAATAGAAAGTCAATTAATAGAAAAGTTATAGAAAATGACTTAAGATTAAGTGGATTTGGAAAGAGAGGCTATCCAATAGCTGTTACAGGACAAATTCAAACACAAATGGGCTGAAGAAATTCTGTGAAGACAAAGACATTTCAAAATGCAGTGCTTCAACTATTCCACTATTTAGTAATTAGGAATAACATGGCTCTTTTCTGGCAAAAGTATGGAGGCAGATCAAAGTGGCATGCCAAAAAACAAGGCAAACAGGGCAGCAAACCCAGAATGTCTGTTTACTAAGTAGAGAGGAACCTCAACCATGCAGCAGTCTCCGCTATATAGTCTTCAACTATAACACAAAGGACGATAACCTACATAATTAGGTCAAATTACCTGTTTAAAACTAGTTTTAAAGCTCAGAAACGGCTCCTTCTCTGCTTCACACTTCAAAGCTGTTGCCTGCTTGTGATTTAAAACAAAAAAAGTCACTTTAGTAAATTCTTACTTACACTATAAGGTACAGAATAAGAAATACTATATTTATAGCCTAAAACATGTTTAGAAAAATGAACAGAAAAGGAAAAATCCAATTTAGCAATATTTTAGACTGGCTACCTTAATTCTCTTGGAAAACTATGATATACTTAAGTGATTAAATCTTCCAAACAACAATGTGATACATTAATATCTACTCTGGTGCATAATGAAAATGATTACCCTAATTTTCATGTAAACATCCAAGCCAAAATCAAGTCATTAACTTTCTGCCATTGAAACTATTCTAGAGCTTTGCATTTCCAATGATGAAAAAAGGTTTACTTGAAAGCTAGCTACTTAAAAGAAAATAACCTTGTCACGATATACACACATGTTTACCTTCTGTTCAAAAACTCCTTATAATGGTTTCCAGGACTCTCACCGGGAAGGTGATAGGGAAAGAAAAGAGCAGGTGCACGCGAAGCTCTCTAACACCCACTCCGGTAACCAGAGAATACCAGAAGGCGGAGTCTGGAAAGCAGTTATGAGGCGGGGGTGATAGGGGCGCCCAGAAAGCCCGCTTCTTCCAGCGCCAAATTACGATCCGTTACTCATAAGGCACATGACACAGACCTCAAACCGGTGAAAAAAGGGGGGGAAATAATAAAGAAAAAAAAGAAAAAATCAGAGAAGACGAGCTCCAGAGAAGTGAGCCGCAGGATGAAAAGTTTGGATGACCCGCCTCCCTAGCAGGGCCTACTATCCAATCGCCAAACACCATTTCTGCAAAGCAAGCAATGTTTCCCGAATCCCACTTGGCATTTAGTTTTCCCCATCTTAGGCCCTTTCTAACTGGACGTGCAGAAGGGAAACAATGCGGGGGGGGGGGGGGGGGGCTGCTAAATTAACATTCCTCTCACAAGTATAAACCACCTCTTTGCCAAAGTCAGGAAAGCCTCCTCACCCCACCCCTAGCCTTTTTGCTCTAAGAATACCCAAGACAGCAAAAATCCGCTACTCAAAAATCCCAACCCGAAAGTCGCGTCGCTCCGCACCTGGCCTTCGGCACCCAAAATTCTGGACACCGAGAGCGTCACACGATGGAATTTGGGAGTGGGGTGGGAGGGGGCGCAGTCACGTACACTAAGGCCACTAAGGCCCCTAGCTGTGGAGAACTCGAGCCCCGTCCCTGGCAACCAAACCACAGCCCCCGCTCCGCTTCCTCCACTTGCAAGGGACGTTCCGTAGCACACGAGACGCAGGGCGGCCCCCCTCTCCGGAGCCAGAAAATGAGAGGGGCGCGGAGGCAAGAAGGGGGCTCGGCAGTCGCTAACGCGTCCCTAGGTGCTCACCCGGAGATCGCGGCGTTTGGCCCGGGGAAAGGGGCGTGAAAACCCAGGAACCCACAGAGAGGTGTGGGCCCGAGGCCAGGGCCTACAGGGTCAAGTGTCCCAGAGCCGTTGCTCTCCCGCCCCTGCGCCGCGCTGCCCTCGGTTGCCAAGGGCTGGGGACGCGCAGCATTACCTGTAAACGAAGCAGCCCCTCCTGCCAAGGGTGGAGTGGCGGCCAGGCCCTGCGACCCGCCACCGGCAGGGGTCCTCCCTCAGAGACCAGAGCAGGGAGCGCCCACAAGTTCCCTGGCTGCCTAGGGCCCAATGGCCGCCTTCTCTACCTTAGCTAGTCGGCGCCAACCGCCGCAGCCACCGCCATCTTAGGATCTCATTGTGGTGGGAGAAGAGGGGCGGGGGGACTGCAGAGGGGGCAACGCGCCGTGAGACTGCGCCGTCTCCTCGGCAACGGCCGCGCGGGGGCGAGAATTCGCCGGGGCGGGAGCCGCAGTGCGATCGACGCTCTAGGCTGGAGTCATGTGACCGCCGAAGTCTTTGGTGTCACCTCGGGCTCTTTAGCCTGGCGGTGACTATACGAACAACCAGAGACTACATATCCCAGAATGCCAACTGGATCCTGGTTTATGAACCCCGCCCCCCGCACCTCCTCCACGAGAGGGATAACTACAAATCCCGGCATGCTGTGAGATCCCGGCGCTGCTCTGTGATTGGGAGGCTCCGGGCCTGTGCGGAAGTAGATTGAGCCCCCTCCTTAGCTGGAAAACCGGAAGCTCGTTCTGGTTTTTCGTGTGGGTTCCTGCTCCGGACTCTAGCCGGAAAGAGGAGAAAAGACGAAAGTCGTTCTTCTGTCCACTGTACATCTACATCCGAGTTACTAAGAGATGGAAACAGAAGGGCCTTTACGATGTAGTCCTGATTTTACACGGTAGGCTTTAATCATGGGAAGTTAATTGGCCAAACCACTTAACTGTATATAGCTAGTCAGCGGGAGAATCCTAAATGTTAGTAATGAACACCACCTTGGACTAATGTCCCAGTTTTTGCTTGGAAGAGCCAGATGATTTCAATCAAAATTTAGTAGAAGGAAATTTCGCTTAAAACTAGTGTCTGAATTCTCTTTTTATTGATGCTCCTATCTCATCGGTACCTCTATCGAGAATGAATTGATAGGTTCTCCGTAAAAATTCATAATTCAACTGAGTGAATTCTAAGATCTAATTGGCTTTATTCAATTAATGAATTGAGCAGAATCCCATGTACCAAATAGAAAGGGGATCTATTGGAGCGGTAGCAAAGGAAAGTTTTTTAAAGGCAGAGGGTTGGAAAAAGGAAATTATTAGCAAAGAGTGCATTGTTTCTGGCAAGGTTGCCTTCCTATGTAGAATAGAAAGGCCTACCAGATGGATTACTAACCTGTTGACCAAGTAATTCCAGGTTGACTGGTTAAAGGTTACATTTCTGGGGTGTTGAAACTGCAGTCGGGTTAGGTATTAGGTCTTGGTTTTCTGATTTGGGGGTTGGCACTCATGATTCTATTGGGGGCCTGCTGTTTCCTTCTTAACATTCAACACATACACACGAAAAATGTGATGGTGACTTTTAAGGCCTTCAGTGTCCCTCTCTGAAAACTTAAAACACCTTCAGTTTTACTTGAGTGCAAGGGCATTCTATTTTTAGACAGTTTGTGAGATGGGTTTGTTTTAAGCAAAATAGAAGGAGGAGGAATAGACCTTTAGGTTCCAACAAGTTGTTCTCATAACCAACAGAAATTGTTCAAAAGCCAGTTAATAGAACCATATCTCAATACATAATTCAGGTAAATAAAGCTCTTCCTGAAACTATACCCAGGCTCAGTCTCATTGCTATGAGACTTTATTTGTCATATATGTTTTAATACATTCTGTGTGTCTAACATTGATAATTATTTAGGTAACACATAGTCCCTGCTCTTGAAGGGCTCATGTTTTAGTGAATGATGGAAAAATAGGATATATAAATAAATTCTGTCTTGTAAGAATACAAAATGCTGTGGGCATCCAAAGGACAGGGTGCCCTGGGCCCCATTTTAATTCCCCCACTCTAAGATCTTGGGCAAATTATTTATCCTTTCCTCAATTGCCCCATCTATAAAATGGAAGGGAGGCAGTCATGTTGCCTACCTTGTAGGGATTTTTTTTTTCAAGTAGTGTTTATTTTGTACAAGGCCCAAGTGAAACATTTTCTCTGTTGTGATTTTCGTAATTTTCCCAACTATCCTGAAGAGATTGATTCTGCATTCTTTCCATTTTACAAGCAAGAACTTAAGTAAATTACCAAAATTCTGACAGCTCCAAGTGGTAGAGCCTTGGTGAAAGTGAGGTCTACTGTACTCTTTGGAGGGATTTTTTGGTTAACTAAGAGAATGAGTGGAAAAAATTACTGGCACATGGTAAGGCTCCAAAACATTAGTTGTCATTATTATTATCACTATCATCATTTTGTTTTTATACATGTTTTTATTTTTAAATATGTAGAAGCTACTCTCATTAAAACCATTCAAATGAATTTAAAAGCATTACTGAAATCAACATTGTCATTATGCCTTTTAAATTTATGGTCTCTAAAAAATGTCAAAATACTGTTATGCCTGTTTAGTGCGGGGAGTAGTCTGAGAAATTTTTGTATTTAAAAGACACGCTCCGGGGCGCAGGTCATGATCTCTCAGTCTGTGGGTTTGAGCCCCGCATTGGGCTCTGTGCTGACAGCTCAGAGCCTGGAGCCTGCTTCGGATTTCTGTCTCCCTCTCTCTCTGCCCCTCCCCTGCTCATGCCCTGTCTCTCTCTCTGTCAAAAATAAATAAACATTAAAAAAGTTTTTTTTAATAAAAAAATAAAAGAGACCCTCCAACTCAAATATGAGCATTACTGATCTTAGCAGAGAACAGAGGAAAGAAAAAAACCTGAAAAACTATAAAATTATTCCAGACTTCCAAAAACTTAACATCTAATTCAGAAAATAAACCTAGTGCAAATGAATCAATTTAGTATCAGTAGTGTATGAATATGGCAAATAAATGATACAGACAGTAAGTGCTTTGGGAATTCAGAGACTATTGATGTATTGCTTCGAAGATAATAATGGCTCCAGGATTTCTGTGTAGAATGAAATTAGGGGTAACAGTCTGGGGGAAATGTAGATGGTGGACATGTGTGGCTTCTCAGAGATACACATTGAAACTGTATCTCAGTTTCCCACATTTATGAACAACTTAATACACATATATTAAACATGAGAGAGGGGGCGTAAGGCATAAGCGGAAAGGGGCACATTTCAACCACAGAGTACAACCAGAATTAGTGATGGATAATGCGGAAACCAGCCTGGGTGAAGTAGAGGATTCTTACGGGTTGCGGAATGCGGAGGCAAGAGAGGATAGCCAAGACTGATGAACAGGTATCTGTATGTTTGCTACAGACCGGAGAAAATCTTAACTATCAATCTGAAGAGAATGAGCTTTGTTCTGTAGATAGTGTAAAATCGCAGTGAGGCTTTGGAAAAAACAATGATAGAATGAAGTAGTTATTTAAAGAATTTAATCTAGCCCCAATGTTTAGAACAGGCTAGAGGGAGGAGCAGAGCAACAGGTTCGGCGGGTGTTAACTGGCATGAAGTAATTAAGGCCTGGCCTAAGGTAGTAGCAAAATGAATCAAGTCAAGGAGTTGGATTCTGATGGCAAACTAAGTCAGTTGTCATGCTGTGTAAAATGGCATTTTCTTCTGTTTTTTTGATCTGCCATCTGACACTGACCAGGGGGTGCTTACAGTGTAACATTTTGTGCTATCTCATTTATCTCCTTAATGTGTTCAGTGTTCTCTATCCACAGATGGATTTACGTATGGTGAGAGCAAAAACCCTGCCTTTGGTAGTTCTTTATATCCCAAATGCCTTGCAGAGTTCATTTACTGTATTTTGATATTCACTAATTTGGCCTTGGAAAAGAACTGTTTTCGCAGTACCTAATTTTAACCTGCAGGTGGTGATAGAACTTAAAGGAAAAAAATCTTTAGTGTCCACCCTTCTATTATACTGAATTTTATGATTCTTTTTATATGTGATTTTTTATACACCCAAAAGAATATATGACATTTATGTACATTATAAAGTACAATAACAAAAGAAACACCCAAGAACCCTCTACCTAACCTAAAACATAGAATATAATCAATCTATTTAAGGACCCCTGTGTTTTTCTCCAAACTCATTCCCCTTTGCAAACATAAATATTATTCTGTATGATCTTGGTGCTATCATTCCTTCATTTTTCTATATAGCTATATGTATATATCCCCAAATAATATATTGTTTAGTTTCACTGTTTTCAAACCTTATATAAATGGTATCATACTGAATATATTCTTGCTTGACTTGCTTTTTCGTTCATTGTTTCTGAGATTCATCCATGTTGGTGAGTGGAAACACGTCTTAAGAGCAGAATGTAAAATTAATTTTGGAGTATTTCTAAGTTTGAACATAAATGATTTTATCTTTACTCTTCATACTAGATTTGTGGGTTCAATGGTTGAAGAAATTGTATAAACAAGGGATCACTTGAAGAACTGTGACCTAGTTCTTATACTTTTGGGCAAAATCTAAGCACTTCTCTCCCTGAATCCAGCCCAGAGTTTCTCAATCTTGACATGATTGACATTTGGGGCTGGATGATTCTTTGTTGTAGAAGGCTGTCCTGTGTTTTATATTTAGCTGCACACCTGACCTCCTCCCACTAGATGCCTGTAGCACCCTGCCTCCCCAATTGTGACAACCAACAGTGTCTTCTGAGATTGCCAAATACCCCCCACCAAAGGAAGGTAGAGCAGGGGGTGAGGGCAAAAGCGCTCCTGAGTGAGAAGCGCTGATCTAACCTTTGCATTGAGAAACTCATGCTACTCAGGATTTTTCTTAGGTACCTCTCTTGCTCAAAAACCTAAACTTATGAATAATTAAATCAATTAGTTACTATATATAATCGTATCAACTAATTATATCAAATCCACATACATAAATAATGTTTCAAGGCTCTTCTTACTTTCCTCCATTCTCCCCCTATCTAATTACCATGCCATCTCTCATTACTGCCACTTCAGACTTTCTATGACTAGGTTCCAAATACCGAATTGCTGCTCTCCACATACAATGTTAGTGTTTACCCCAGTCTGAGCTGCCCTTTCCTCCGTAACCAGTTTATGTCCTCTTCTTTCAAAAGTCACTCATTCAATACATGTACCCTTGTATTTCAGACTGTTCTGTCCATAGTTGCTCTTCATCAGTCTTTACATGGCTCAGCTCTTGTACAGTCTTAACCATGATACCCTGTTTCTTACATTTTTCTCTATATATTTTTGAAAGGTCTATATATTTACCCCACTTGTGCTACTCAATGTAAACCTCATCAGAGCTGCAATAGTGTAGTTCTGTGTGGAATGCTTGCTTCCCAGGACATATCACGTTGGGAGGGGGTCAAATAAAAGGATATAATAAAAAACAGGCCCCTGGGTGCCTCAGTAGGTTGAGCGCATCTATCATTTGACTTTAGATCATGATCTGACGGGATCAAGCCCTGCTTTGGGGATTCTCTCTGTCCCTCTCTCGCTGCCCCTCTCTCTCTCTCTCTCTCTCTCTCTGTCTCTCAAAAATAAATAAATAAATAAAGTTAAAAAATAATTTAAAAGTACAAAGAAAATAATCTATACCTCATTTCCTAGCCTCCTATCACCCCTACAGCATATAAGATTGAAAGTATTAAATATATTTGGATAAAGATTGTTAATTAAGGAGAGAAATCAGGCAATTAGGTGGGATGATTCCCAAAATAAGGAAATATAGGCTGATAGAGATTTCCTAATGCAGATGAAGAGTATTAGAAAAGTATCAAAATTAATCCTCAGCTTTTACTTTGAAAACCCTATTACTGAAAATACAATTATGTGAGGGGCACCTGGGTGATTCTAAGGTCAGGAAAAAAAAATGACAAAGCATATGTGAACCCAGATTAACCAGGAAAGAGATTAGAGTTCTCTTTCTTTACCACCAGAATACCAAATAATTTTCAGGGTTAAAAACTGGGGGATATTGGGTGGCAGGAATGACAGTCCAACCTAGATAAGGAAAAATATAAAATCCTGACAAGAGATAGGGCAGAGATTGACAAACGTTTTCTGTAAAAGGCCAGATATTAAATACTTTAAGTATTGTGGGCCACACAGTCCCTGTTCCTACTACTTAGCTGTGTAATTGTAGGGTGAAAGCAGCCAGACAAAATATAATGGGTGAACATAAATGTGTTGCAATAAAACATTATTTTAGGATACTGAAATTTAAATTGCATATGATTTTTCCATGTCACAAAATATTAATCATCTGATTTTTTTTCAACCATTTAAAAATATTAAAACAGGGGCACCTGGGTGGCTCAATCAGTTAAGTGTCCTACTCTTGATTCGGCTCTGATCATGATCTCACAATTCAGGAGATCAAGCCCCGAGCCTGCTTGGAGTTCTCTCTCTCCCAGTCTCTCTGCTCCTCCCCCACTTGGACTCTCTGCCTCAAAATAAATAAACTTAAAAAACAATATTAAAACAGGCAGTGGGCCAATTTAACCCATGGGCCATAGTTTGCTGATGCCTGACACAGAGTACCCAACTTTTAAAATTTTTAGATAGTTAATGATAGATCCAAGAAGAAATTAGCAATGGAAGAAAATACATTTTCATTACTTTGCAGGATGGTCATTTTACAAAGAATCATTTGAACTATGGGGTGCCTGGGTGGCGCAGTCGGTTAAGCGTCCGACTTCAGCCAGGTCACGATCTCGCGGTCCGTGAGTTCGAGCCCCGCGTCGGGCTCTGGGCTGATGGCTCAGAGCCTGGAGCCTGCTTCCGATTCTGTGTCTCCCTCTCTCTCTGCCGCTCCCCCGTTCATGCTCTGTCTCTCTCTGTCCCAAAAATAAATAAACGTTGAACTAATGAGGAAGGGAGGATATAAAGCAAATGTAACTGAACAACATTTGTAGGTATTAGTTTATACTTTTTTCTTATATATTCTGTTTTCCCCTATCCTGGCTAGTTCCAGCCACATGTTGCCTCTACAAAGGATTGTCACAGCTGCAAATACCAGAAACAAAAGATACAAGTTTCAGACATAAGAAAAAAGATTAAAATTCGAGCGCTTTCCACCCCTCACAATTTGCCTGAGTGGAAAAAGGAAGAACTGATGGGAAATTCAAAGAATTTTTTGCTTTGCCCTGCATCTCTGCAAAGGAAGAGGAGGAAGGTACAATCTGTGGGGATTGATGACCGACGACAGAGCCTGGAAGGCTCCATGGCTACAGCAGAGACAGGTGGTTACAGTGGCACTCTGCAGAGCTCGCCCACCACAAGCCCTGGAAGTCACATGCAGCCCTGGGAGGAGAGATTGTGTGACGTAACGGATCAGGAGTGAGATTAGGTCTCTCCAAGCCTATCAAATACAGCCTTGAAATTCATTTAGAAAAATAAACATGTAATATCTTCAAGCCTATCAAATACAGTCTTGAAATCCAATTAGAAAAATAAACATGTAAGTTTGTGGCATAGAAAACATACCCACTTTACTTACCTAGTTCAAATGTCTGCTACCCGAGTGTCCCCAAGTCTTCAAAACTGTTGGAGTAACCATATCTCCGTCACATATACAGCAGGAAACCTAATCTCAATGCGGACATCTTTTAGAATGCTTGGAGCTAATGGCTTTTTGTTTGTTTGTTTTCCTATTATTTCCTGCTTCTGCTGAATTCTTGATTTCTTTTGAGTCTGGCTTCTTATGGCGGTTCTTTTTCTCCATCCCACATCATTTCCAAGGCAGAACACAACCTCTTTTGCTTTGTTTTCTCAAAATCCCATGGAAACAAGGCATCTCTGTGTGGTATAGTGCGTTCCACTGAAAATTTGGAGTTAACGCTATAAGATAGGGGAGAAGGAAGAGAAATTTATACCGCAGCTATTTGGACACCCCTGTTCTTTTTTAAAGATCTTTGGCCGTAGCCCAGAACTTCTCTCTGGCTGCCTTTTATCCAACTCCCTGTCCTATTGACACATTCTTTCTTCATATCCTATTCCCCAGTCTTATCACTTCCCCCTCTTGACCTTTTTCCTCCTAGGTTACCCATGAAAACTCCAAATTCTTCACTGATTTTTCATGGACAGAACAATTTTGTTTTCTTGGTCTTGCCTCTGGCTTATCCCAGCTAGACCCACTATTAAAATGCTCTTCCTCTGCTGCACTGATATTAGTCTGACTCATTTCCTCAGCATGGAGCTCTGAGAGCGTTATGTCTTTGGATGCTAAAATCAATTGCATACTGTTCTTCATTATCCTGATTAGCAGAAATTGTAAGAAGAGACATCTGCCTTTCCCTGACATCTCCACCCCCAGCCATCAAGAATGGAGTGGGGGGTGGCTAAGTTAGTTCTCAGAGCCAGTCTTCAGTCCAAACCCATAGTGCAGAGAGGAACAGAGACCGTGTCCAGTTTTACAGATTGATCGGTCCTGGTTTTCATTCTTGTTGCTCTTTGTTACACTGCACGCATCTTGTCATTCCCACATATCTGGGGCCACCATTATTCTCTGTGGTAGTGATTCTGCTTCTGGTCTCAGAAGCTTCCCCTGGACTGTGTGTGTGTGTGTGTGTGTGTGTGTGTGTGTGTGTGTGTGTGTTGGGTAGAGGAGTTGTAGGCACTGGGAAGATGTGGAGGCAAGGATTCTCCTTACAATGTTATGGTCCCAGTTAAGGTCGCTGTTCCTCTCCGCCACCACCAGCTTGGGCTGTGGCTCTTTGTCTTTGATTAGCATAAATCCTTGCACAGGCTGTAATCATTTTCTAAGGTTGGGAAACTCCACTACCTCTGTGTAAAGCTAGTAAAGCACTATAGCAAGTGCATACGAGCATATTTCTAGGGCAAGACTACTTCAGGTCAAATCCTGTTGTACGTGACCTTGAGCATGTGGTTGCTCTCTTTGTGTTTCATTTACCTCATTGACAAAATGGCAATAAAAATAATAATACATATCTCAAGGACTCTTATGAGGATTAAATGAGTAAATGCACAGAAAGTATTCAGATAGTACCTGGCTCGCAGTAAGTGATATAGAAATGTTTACACTTACTAAGTTTACAACTGAGGCTTTGTGCTAATATTGACTTGGGCCTTCATGTTTTCAGAATCCCATCCTGCACTCCCATTTTAGCATAGATTTCAAAACATTCACACCATACTCAGTTGGCCGAGTCTTGATGGCTTTAACCATAGGGACTACATGACTATGTCAGGATACCGACACTGAGGCTGGATCAGCACAGGAAGGAATCTGGATTTTGTCTTGTTGACTATGGAGCATCACCAAGACTTTTTAAGTAGAGGGGTATTGTGGTCACACTTGTTTTTATAAAGATAACTTCTATTGTTGTTTATAGGAGATGGTCTGCATGGGAAAGAAACTGGAAGTAGATTGATCAGGTAGAAAGTACCAGGAGATTATGCTAAGGTGATAAGGACATAAATTAAGGTGTCATTGGCCTGATGAAGAGAGTTTGGCATTTAGAAGGTACAATCAACAGGACTGATTGGCAAAAGAAATAAAGGATGAGAGACAGGAATGGTGTCTGATAATGCCAAGCTTTGAAACTGGGTAAGTGAATAAATACTGGTTCACCAACTCCTTATGTTCTCTCCAAGGAAAGAGGGGCAGGGAAGAGGAAGACACTGCAAAGAGTTTAGTTGAAAGCTAGGGGGCTACTGGACAAACACTTCTGGAGCTACAGAGACAAGTAAGAGTTGGAGTTAAATATTTTGGAATTGCTAAACACTATTCTAGCAGAGGAAGAAGACTCCACAAAGAAAAGATGAACAATTTGGAGGACACCCAGAAAACTAACAGGCGTTTCATGAAAGTGTATGGAAGAATAAGTTTTGAGGAAGAAGGAACAGTCTGAGAATCAATGAGAAACTACTATGAGGAAACGTGTGGCCTCGTTACAAGCAGTTGCAGCCAAGTGAAGGGTCACATGTCACTGGCTTTGGCTGAGAAATTAATAGGAAGTGAGACCATGGAGTCGTGAGTGTAGAGTAAGTGTAGATCGCCCTCATTTCAAAGCTTGGTTGAAGGGGAAAGAGAAATCAGAGGGTAGCTAGAGGCAGGAATAAGGCAAGTTTTCATTTCCTAGGGTTTAGAAGAATTAAGCTTATTTATAAGGTTGAAGAGGGACAAGACTCTGAGAGGAGAGGGTGACATTAAAAATGAGAAAGGGGAAGGTAATTAAAGAAATGCAGTTCTTAGGGGCGCCTGGGTGGCTCAGTCAGTTGAGTATCCGACTTCAGCTCAGGTCATGATGTTACAGTTCATGAGTTCGAGCCCCGCATCAGGCTTTCTGCTGTCAGTGCAGAACCTGCTCTGGATCTTCTGTTCCCCTCTCTTTCTGCCCCTCCCTGACTCAGTCTCTCCACCCCCACAAATAAATAAACTTAAAAAAATGCAGTTCTCAAGAAGAAATGAGGGGCTGGAATTTAGAGCCCAGGTGGAAGGAATAGACTAAAACAAGAGGGATCAATACTTCCAGAAGCAAATCCCCAGCAGTAGGAGTCTAGAATTGGTAGATACGTACCCCACGAGTCAAGAGGAGGAAATTCTGACGTGCCTCTCTCAGATGCCCCATTTGTCTAAGGCTGTAGCCCACTCACAAGGCGCTCCCTCCTCCCAGTTCCAATTCACTTCACTACTCCCTCACTTATGCTTCCTGGAATCACCGCTCAAATAAACTAGTTGCATCCCAATCTTTGTGACATGCTCTGCTTTTGGGGAACCCCAATTTCAATAGATTGTGAGTTAGAACATTATCCCAGGCTTTCTGATGCCAGGTCTGGGGCTTTTTTTTCAGCCAAATCGTACTTTACCACTTTTGCTAGTTTTTTTCCAAATGGAGTACATGCCATTGCCAAAATACAAGTTATTCATTTTGTTTCTAGGTCTGTTTCCATATCCATCGTGCTATATCTTCAGATGAGGAATCTAGAATAAGAACCTCCTGAATAGAGATCTGTGGAAGCAGCAGAAAGCTAACTGTCATCATGTATCACTTGCCTTTACTTCCATTGTTTCTGAATCTGACCCTTCATTTGGGGGGATAGATAGATATTGTCCATGTCTACTCCTTCATCTACTCCTTTGTTTATATCTAAAGTTACATTTTCATCTACATATATGTTATGTAAAAATCTATATATATCTACATTTTAAAAAGTAGATATCAGCCAGGGCGGGACAGGAAGTTGAGAGAGGAATAGGAACAAGGAGGTAATAATGTATCAGTTCTCTGTTGGTTTCTGGCTGGCTAATTTAGGCAGAAGTGAATTTATTGTAATTACTGGAGAATGTGAGACTTACAGAATCAGAAGTCATCTGTACTTCAGACTTCAGAATGAACAGGAATTAAGGGAGTTATGGAGGGGTGCCTGGGTGGTTCAGTCGGTTAAGCATCTGACTTTGGCTTAGGTCATGATCTTGCCATTCGTGAGTTTGAGCCCCGCATCGGGCTCTGTGCTGTCAGCTCAGACCCTGGAGCCTGCTTCAGATTCTGTGTCTCCCTCTCACTCTGCGCCTCCCTTGCTCACCCTCTATCTCTCTGTCTCTCTCTCAAAAATAAACATTTAAAAATTAAAAAAAAAAAAAAATGAACCATGGAAAGCCAAGCAAGTAGCAGAAAGCAAGGAGCAGAGCAACCATGTCATAACCTGAAGGGTCTGGCCAGTATACTGCTTCTTCTGCTCTTTCTGGTATGAATGACCTTCCTTGTGTCTTTTCTTAAAGATGCAGATTCTCTGGAGAGAGCACTGAACTTGCTCATCTAACTTCCCACCAGCGCCCCTGTTGGGGTGAGAAAAGACTTAGACCCTTCAGCTCCTGCCATGGAACTGCCGAATTATTTTCCCCAAAAGTTATGGAGAAGCCCCAACTAGAAATAGAACTGCTATTAGAAAGGAGGATCAGAAGCCAGGAGACAAAAGAATAGCAAATGTCAACTGCAAATCTCATCAGGTAACCAGACAGGACTGTTGGCTGGGGCTGCCTACTGACAGCAGATGACACGGGACTGGTCACTGATAAGTGTATAACCATAAGCACCTTATAATCTAGAATGAGCAAGAATCCTTGGCTACAATATGTATAATATTTAAGGGACAAACTGAAAAATACAGGAATACATTGAAATAGGCTTTAGTAGTGGAATAAAATGATGTTAAATAAAATTACCTTAGAACAGGAAAATAGTTATTAGCATTTTGCTGTTTGGAACTGCAGGTCAGAGTTGCCTATATGACGAATCCTATGAGAAAATCGTTCTGCAGGCTGAGTGAGCAGCATGGGCAAAGGCACGGAAACAGAAAGTACAGCTTGTGTTTGGGAAATGGCATGTTTCCAGTTTGGCTGGGGTGCAGGGAACATGAGATGGTTCAGATCTTTTTGTGTGGGGGGGACTCAATTTCTTTTAGAAGCTGAACAAATCATTTTGAGACATTTACCTGCTTTGCAAACCGGTTTTTATTTCTCACTTAGCCTGCATGATTGAATAAATACTCAAAATCTGACATTGGATCTCACCAGTTGAAGTTCACGGCTCCTATTTTGGCCTCTTGTTCTCTTTTATTCTTTAGTAGTCACTCAAAATAATTACAAGGCAACTGGCGTATTTGTACACCAGTGTTCATAGCAGCATGATTAACAATAGCTAAAAGGTGGAAATAGCTCAAATGTCCACTGATGGATGAACAGACGAAATGTGGCCTCTACATACGATGGAATGGTATTCATCCTAAGAAGAAAGGACATTCTGGCACATGCTACAGCTTGGATGAACCTGCAAGACGTTGTGCAAAGTAAAATTAGACGCAGAAGGGCACGTACAGAATGATTCCTCTTGTGTGAGGTACCTAGCGCAGTCAAATTCATAGAGACAGAGAGTTGAATGAGGCTGCCAGTGTCAAGGGGAGGGAGGAACGGGAGTTAATATTTAATGGGGACAGATTTTCAGTTCAGGAAGGTGAAACAATTCTAGAGATGGATGGTGGTGATGGTTGTACAACATTGTAAGTGTACTAATGCCACCGGCCTATACACTGACAAACAGTTAAAGTGGAAAAAATGGTTAAAATGGTAAATTTTATGCTATGTATATTTTATCATGATTTGCTAAAAAGGCAATAGTCTTTCTCACTGTGTCCCCAAGAAGACACAGCAGTAGGCCCTCTTTAGGGCATCTGGACTCTGCTTTTCTCCCCAAAGCCAATGAAGAATTCCTGTGATTGTGCCCACAGATGTACTGCAAATGGTGACAGTACAGATCCCTGCCCTTCATGGGAAGATTTGCTGCCCCATGGCTTGGTGTTGTACTTGGGGATCCTCTCAGACACCCGCCTCCTTCCGGGGTCTCTCCCCTTCCTGGGGCAGCCCACACGTAATGGTCACTCCAGCAGGGGGGAAAGGCCCAACCGTTTGGGCCCAAAGCAGGATACCTCTAATGGACCGTTGTCATTCTGATGGGCCATATTACCTCCACATAGGTTCTCTCTTTCACCAGTCCTTTTCCCTTCCACTCCCTTCCACAGGGAGCGTTCACAGTCTCCTCATGAACACCCAGGGCACAAAACACTCAGAGTCACATTCCTGGAGAACATTAACCTGAATGGGCAAATGAAGTTCCTTTGAAAACAGGAAGAGAAAAAGGTATACAAAGGAACAAGAATAATAGTGCATTTCCTGTTGGAAGCAATATAAGTGTGGGAAAAGTGGAGCAACCAGAATGCTACCTGCAACAAAACACCTTTCAGAATCTAAGGCAAAAATGTTTTCTTTTTTTTTTTTAATTTTTTTTTTAACATTTATTTATTTTTGAGACAGAGAGAGACAGCATGAACGGGGGAGGGGCAGAGAGAGAGGGAGACACAGAATCGGAAGTAGGCTCCAGGCTCTGGAGCCATCAGCCCAGAGCCCAATGCGGGGCTCAAACTCACGGACTGCGAGATCGTGACCTGAGCTGAAGTCGGACACTTAACCGACTGAGCCACCCAGGCGCCCCAAAAATGTTTTCAAATAACACAAAAACTAATAACAAAAAAATCGGTCTACAGCATGTCCACACTCCAGGGAAAGTTTGAAAAAATTCATGAAACTTCTGCTAATTATTTGTGCACTTTTTCGTATTTTTTTTGCTTTGATGAATAGTTCATTAAAAGGAAAGAAAGAGTAGTTTACATTTGTTGTGCTGTGAGTAAGGGTAGTTTTCTTCTCTACACAATCTTGTCCCTCAAGTCCTGGCTGGGGTGGTAACTCCCAGATGCCTTCATACTGATGATACCTCAGTATCCCTCTAATCAATCCAACTAGTTGTTTTAAAATTTTATCTAACTTTTCAAGTTTTTCTTCATAGCAATGTCATGCTCCACAAGCTCTTTCCTCACCGATTAATGCCAAGGTTACTGTTACATTTCTCTACTGGAATGTGAGATTCTTGTTCTGTTGAAAGTGCGAATGGGTTGGGCAGTGTTAGCAAGTGATTCTAGGAGCAGGGTGTTGTTTCCATCTATACTCACTGCTTTTCCATTCACAAATAATATGTAGATTATTAAAAATAATTTTCTTCCTTCCCTTATATAAAGCAATATCTTTTTTTTCAAAATTTTTAAATGTTTTTATTTATTTTTGAGAGAGAGACAGAGCGAGTAGGATAGAGGCAGAGAGAGAGAGAGGGAGTCACAGAATCCGAAGCAGGCCCCAGGCTCTGAGCTGTCAACACAGAGCCTGACACGGAGCTCGAACTCACAAACTGTGAGATCATGACCTGAGCCCAAGTCGGACGCTTAACTGACTGAGCCACCCAGGCATCTTTATAAAGCAATATCTTTATAAAACTATTTATTATTTATCTGTGTGTATATATTGCTGCTTCACCCTCAATGAAATTGCTGTCCTGATCTTGTTTCAAGATAGAAGGAAATTAAAATTTATTGCATTTCTTCTGTGTATTAGGCCCTACAGTAAGCCCTGCATATAAGTTACCAAGTTTGAAATCAAGTGTGAATATTTATACTTCATGCTGCTACAGATATGGAATTTTATTGTTCCATGAATAATAAATATTCCTGAGTTTCTATCATATAGTATGTGTATGCTGGATGCTGTGGGTATAGAAATAAGAAAACAAGTCTGTAACCTCTCTTAGGAGAGAGAGTCCAGTATACAATATAGTGACGCACAATGTAAGACCAGAAAACACATAGGAAAACATGTAGTCAAGGTGGATGGGGTTGGGGGAAGGACAGGTCCCCAGGGGAGTCCTATTTCGTTCAGAGGGGGCACATAGAAATTCCTGGAATAGGCAAATAAAGGAGAGGACTGGAACATACATACACACATTCATATAAATACACACACATATACGTATACATATATTTACTCTCAGTAATAGTAAAAGGACGCATCTAATGTGATTGATTCATTGGCGAAAATAGTCATGGGACATGAGATTTTAGGTTTGTCAGGCATCTTTATAGAATGAGACAATCTTCTACAAAACTGGATAGATCCTCCTTTCTTTACTCCAAATTCCCTGATTGGGTAGTAGGAGAATGGTACACACTGGGAGCCTTCCTTACGTATAAAAGTTACCACAGTAATCATGTTTTGCGAGAATCTCTACCCCTGGATCTATCCTTTGTGGGCAAGAGAGCAGAGGTGTGGCCCGGACATGTAGGCGCCATATGTCTACGTGCACACTGAAATGTAGACGACTGGCTAATTGGATTCTCTCTCCTAGGGATGTAGAATTTGTACAGAAAGACACAGGGGCTAAATTTTCGATTGAAACTAAAACATTTTAAAGGCTGCCTTCTACGGAATAAATTGAAGAACTCCTCTTACTGGGGTTTTTATAGCTGTCCTAATTCTGCCTTCCCGTGGCATGTTTGTGGCAGTCTGTTATTGATTCTATTACTTACCTCAGCGTCCCTCTAATAAATCCAATTATTTTTTTTTATTCCAGATGGGTGGATGAAGCTCATTTCTTTAGCTTGCAAACAAAAACAAAATTTTTTTAAAAAGCCAATGTAAGTGAGTTACTCTGAAATTGGCCCTTAATATTTCATAATCTTTGATTGCTGCAGCTAGGGACTAAGGGTCTACTCTAAAGGTTCTAGAATTTTCCCTCAGTATCTCTAAAGGGGAAGCAGGAAAAAAACACCTCAATCTTGGAGAATCACTTGAGTATATACTCTTGTGTCATGCACATGTGAGTAGGTCCCTATCCTTTGTTTTTTGATGTAGTCCTAGTTATTGGTAATCAAAGCATAAATGTAAACTTTTTAAGTGTAAAATTTTTCAAGTTTAATATGCCAATTTCTGGTCTCAAACATACATGCCAAAGAATAAGTTCACTGTAATGTCATGTGTGAGCTAACCAAAAAATGAATCGGAGTGTGTAATTGTGCACAATGAACTTTTTTTTCCCTCAGAAAATGTACAGTTATTTTGAAATCAAAGCAAGGAGCTATATCTCAGCTCCTTGTATTTAAGTGGTCTTATTTTTTCTAAGAAATAAAAAATAATAAAGGTGAATAAAAAATAAGGACAAATTTTTAATTCAAGCATGCAAATACGTTTTTGTCAAATGTATATATATTTTTTTTAATTTTTTTTTTAACGTTTATTTATTTTGGGGACAGAGAGAGACAGAGCATGAACGGGGGAGGGGCAGAGAGAGAGGGAGACACAGAATCGGAAGCAGGCTCCAGGCTCTGAGCCATCAACCCAGAGCCCGACACGGGGCTCGAACTCACGGACCGCGAGATCGTGACCTGAGCTGAAGTCGGACGCCCAACCAACTGAGCCACCCAGGCGCCCCTTGTCAAATGTATATTTTTAAATTCTCTGCTAGTATTCAGAAATTTTGTCAGAATAGTTAACAACCCTGGGAATTCTACTTTAAGATGGGGTCATAAAAGTATGAATCATCATGTGTTTTCCAATTAGTTGGATAATGTTTTAATAGGAGGTTATATTTAAAGAACCTAAAACCTGGAGGGGAGAAAGCACACATGGAGAGTGGATTTACATGTATGAATAAAGAGATTTATAGCAAATTTATCAAAGAAAACAGAGAAGTCATACTGTGGAGGAGAATGAGGGAAGATCTTGCATTACTGCCCATCTCTTTTATGTGCAAAGGCATACTTTAAAATGTGATTTTACTTAACACGAACTTGCGATTTCTTTCTTCCCCTACGTATTTTTTCACAATAGCTGAATTTCTTCTTCATGTGTTAAGTGTAAAAAATCTGTTTTCTATTAGAATTAAACATTTATTTGGGTGCAAGTTTTTTTAATGGCATGTGATCTTGTGGGGAAATTCTTTAATAAGAAAGATGTAATTCTCCAGAGGCATAAAATATAAGCAATTCTGAAGTTCTTGCATACACATCGAAAGCAAAACATTCCTTAGCCCGAGGTCTTTCCATTCTTTGCAGGGAAAAAAACTGAAGAAGAAAACATCTTCTGCACTTTGCTCTGTTAGGGAATCAATTTAAAGTTGGTTAGATACCAGAGGGAAAAAATTTCAGGTAGACAAGGATCCTCTGAAAAGAATAGCAAATAAGTATTTCATTCCAACTGGTATGCAGGGGAGGATACTGTGCCATCTGAAGCTACACAGTTGGGGCAACCTATCCAATTTCCACCAATATTACTTTTCACATGATTCATGTAGCAGGTGTAGGGAGTGAGCAGTCCAGATCTGAGCAAAAAATAAAACAGGATTCTGAGATTGAGTACTCTAGGAAAAACTGCATTTGGAAAATTCCTTCTCAGAGACTTGTTTTTCCTGTTTGGGATCCTGTATCAGTCAGAAAAGCATAGCCTCTAGGACATATAAGGGATGACTTTATGCAATTGTGGGGACTGGTGAAGCAGTCTTTAAACAGTCCCTTTTCTTCACATATGATGCTGGAGCTCAAAGTATGCAGGGCAAGTAAGTGAGAAGGCTAGATGGCTGGCTGTAAGGGAAGCAGGAGGGTGGACTGAAATCTGTATCAGTTCTTGTTACCTCTGACCTTGGTGATGTGGGCCTGAACCCTTTATCATGAGCTGAATCCATGATCCAGGGCAAGGCAGAGCAGCTGTAGGCCTGACCAAAATCTTAGGCCAACAGGATGAGCCAACAGATAGACAACATAACATGAAAGCCACAAAGATGGCTGCCTTGTTCCTGACCTCCAAATCTACCATAAGAATCTCAAGTGTGGTTGACCCTTGGGAAACAAGGGAAAGGGAATTCTGGGAAATGTAGTTTAGCCTAGCAAAGCTGACACATTACAACGCCCCCACTTTTTCTTGGTTGCTTTTTTTTGTCTTGCTCTTGATTGACATTTGCACTTATCTTTCTAGATCATGTTGTCAGAGTCTTTCTCAGAAAGACCACGTAAAGGTAATTTCTTTTTTAGTTTTTGCTTGTCTGAATTGTCTTTCTTCTATCATCACACTTCATTGCTAACTTGCTGTGTAGAGTCCTGATTTGGAAAATATAAATTCCCTTGGAGTTTTAAGGCATTCTTTCTGTGGAGAAGCATGATAGTAATCTGAGTTTCAGTTCTTTCTTTTTCTTTTTTTTTAATGTTTATTTATTTTTGAGAGAGAGAAACAAGAGTGTGAGCAGGGGAGGGGCAGAGAGAGAGAGGGAGACACAGAATCCCAAGCAGGCTCCAGGCTCTGAGCTGTCAGCACAGAGCACATTGTGGGGCTCAAACTCACAAACCACGGGATCATGACCTGAGCTGAAGTCAGACACTTAACCGACTGAGCCACCCAGGCACCCAATGAGTCTTGCTTCTTTTTAGGTGATTTCATTCCTTCTGGAAGCTTGCAACTTTTCACTATCACTGTTCAAAAATTCCATCATGATAAGCCCGAGGAGTGGGTGGGTGTTTTTAGACTTTTTTTTTTTTTTTTTTTTTTTTTTTTAAATTTTTTTTTTTTCAACGTTTATTTATTTTTGGGACAGAGAGAGACAGAGCATGAGCGGGGGAGGGGCAGAGAGAGAGGGAGACACAGAATCGGAAACAGGCTCCAGGCTCCGAGCCATCAGCCCAGAGCCCGACGCGGGGCTCGAACTCACGGACCGCGAGATCGTGACCTGGCTGAAGTCGGACGCTTAACCGACTGCGCCACCCAGGCGCCCCTTTTTTTTTTTTTTTTTTTTTTTTTTTTTTTTTTTTTTTTTTTTTAATTCATTGTGCTGGGCATTGAATAGTCCTTTCAATTTCATCTCATTGCTGGGAATTATTTTTTTATTGTTTCCTTGATAATTTGCTGTCCATTTTTTGCTGTGTTCTTTTTGAAAGTTCTATTTGACGCATGCTTGACTCCCAAAATAAAACCTGATTTTCTTATCTTTTCCTACTTTTCATACCATTGTCTTTTTATTCCGCTTTCTGGAAGGTTTCCTTGAATATATATTCTAATCCATCAGTTAAGTTTTTGGTTTTTGTTTTTAATTCTAACTCATTTCTTTGCTATTCTTTCTGCTCTGGGCTAATTTTTTCCTTTAAAAAAACAGCATTTTCTTATTGTTCCTTACTTCTCAGATAATACTAAATATAGTTTGGGGGGTTGTCATGCAAACATTCCCCACCTTAACAAAATAAAACTTTTTGTTTACCCTACTTCCTCTTTTTTTTAATGTTCACTTATTTATTTATTTTTAATTTTTTGTTAATGCTTATTTATTTTTGAGAGAGAAAGACAGAGAGAGAGAGGGCAGTAAGAGAGGAAGATACAGAATCCAAAGCAGGCTCCAGGCTCTGAGCTGTTATAGCACAGAGCCTGATGCAAGGCTCAAACTCATGAACCAAGAGATCATGACCTGAGCTGAAGGTGTCCGCTCAAACAACTGAGCCACCCCGGCTCCCCTACCCCACTTCCTCTTATAGCAGTAATACCGCTATTGCTCAGTCCCCCTCATACCCTTTGTACTAGCTGGTCTCTGCCTGGACTCCTTTCTCCCTCCCCCTGCCCCCAGGTATCCCCATGCCTTACTTTTAAGACTTTGCTCAAATGCCATCTCAGTGGAGCCTTCTCTAACCCACTCTATTTAAATTTTCATCTTTTTTCCCCATCCACTCATTAGCCCTCTCCCTTGACTCATTTTTCTTCACAGAATATGATAAACACCACTTTCTAACATATTGTATAATCTACTTATTTTGTTAAATGTTTACTTCCCCATCTTGGCTAGAATGTAAGCTCTATAAGGGCAAAGACTTGTCAGTTTTGTTCATTGCAGTTTCCCTAGCATCTAGAACACTGCCTGGCACATACTGGACCCTCAATATTCGGTGTTCCTTGGTTCCTTCTTCCCCCACCATTGATCTTAATATCTGTTTTTCATATTGGAGAAATTAATTCTTCAAATGTCTGGTGATCCTTGGTTGTCTCTATGTGAAGCACCAAAAAAGTTTACTAAAAGCTAGCTTTATGTTTGTGGGTACAGTTTGTGGACGATTGAGCTTTAATATATAATCTAGTGGTGAGCTGGCATATCTTTAGAAGGAACTACTATATTTTACTATTATTAAATTTTTTTCTATGGGGCAATTCCATTTCTCTCAAGAAAAATTCTTGTCTCCTTCCTAGAAATATAAGGTGGTCTGACAGCAATATGGTTTGGAAAAGGTGGTTGGGCACACTCGTTCTATGCGTGTTTTCATTTAATATCTCTATTTATGGCTCCTGCCTTTCAATATTCCTGATATCCCCAAATGAAACTTTCCAAATCAGATTTTTATAGGCATAAAAGATGGGCAAGTGGTAGATGGTAAGTAAATAAAGAGTTACGTGGGATGGGTAAGGGCTACTGGGTCCAGATACACCTTTTATATTATTTCACCAATCCCTCCCCTGACCCATTTTCATTTTTTTACAGTTACCCTTGAATTTTGTGGTTCCTTTAAAACCTCGTCCGATAAGTTGTATCATTTCTGTTTACATTGCCATTGTAGGTTTATGCCTTTTTATCTTTTTGCTGTGATTTTTGAAAGGGTTTGGGGAAAGAACACAGATAAAAGTGTGTGGTCAATCCACCATATTTAATAAGGTTTTGGTAACAATGTTTTGTTAGCTAGGGGCAGGTCCATATGTATCTTTGGGAGAAAACTTTTCTTTTTCTTGGTGGGTGACACTTTAATGAGCTTTTATTATACAAAGTATAGCCCATATTATATTCTGAAAGGGAAACTGTTGATGTAAAAAGAAAAATTTCTCTACATAATCCTACAAATGGTTTTCTTCACTGTGATTATAGCTGTATCACTAATGCTTATGACTTGATTGGCTGGGAAGATAGAATTTTTCCCCTTCCTATGAAGCAAGAGAAGAGTTAGGGGTAGGACATAGTCAAGGATACTTCTGCACATGGGAGGTTATATAGCCCCATCAACATGGCAGCAGTTTGGGTCCATGGATTAAATGAGAGAAGGCTCATGGGGTATCTCTGTGGAGAAGAGAATACTCACAGTTAATATACCTGTTTACATTTGCCTTCTCTGCCTTGTAATTTCCTTCCATTATCCCCAAGTTTCAGAACTGTTTTGCAAACATCACAGCCTTTGAAAAGCTTGTGTTGGGGTTTCAGAAAGGGGCTTATGTCCGAGTCTAGGTTAGATTAGGGAAAAGGAAAGTAGTTTTTCCCCACAACCACTGCATCCATTTTGAAATCTCCCTGGTGGCAAGAGCAGCATTTCAAGACACCACCATGGTCCCAGAACATTAGCCGTTGGCCAGGAACAGAGCAACGATTTTTTTTTTTTTTTTTTTACATAATAATATGGGTTTTCCCTTATATAGTGTTATGTGTCAATTTAAAACATCTCAAACAGTTTTACTAAATAAAATAATAATATGGGTTTTCCAACGAGATAATTACAACAGCTTTGTCCTTGCCTGCCTAGAGCAGCAGAGGAGCTGTGAAGGGGTTCCTCATTTCATAGGACTCTATATCCAAGTTGACTCATCCATTGCATACATTTACACAACCTAGTTGACTCATTCATTACATACATTTATCCATGTTGCCTAGTTATCTGTGAACTCTCTTAACTTTGATATAAAACTTTAATCCTCATTATGCTCTAGGGAGGATCCTTGTAGATAATAACAAATGATCGAAAGAGAAGAATTTCAAAGTGGGAGTGGATTTCAAAGTGGAATTTCAAAGAGGACTAGCTGATCTAATAGCTTTATTTTACAGATGAGAAAGTTGAGGTTCAGAGAGCCACGACAGAGCCTGAATATCAATGCAGTTCTTGCAATTTTCAGTAAATTGTTTTCACTCACTGACTATATCATTCATATGTCATGGCATGGATTAATTAATTCAGGAGCTATTTACTTAGCATCTATTTAAGTTTTAACTAGTTACGTAGACTATAGAAATAGGGTGATTCTCTATAATATTGGTTTAGTTTTACTAATTTTAAAATGCTTTGGGGGGCACCTGGGTGGTTTGGTCGGTTAAGCTTCCACCTTTGGCTCAGGTCATGATCTCACGGTTCATGGTTTTGAGCCCCTCTCAGCTATCTGAGCCATCAGCTCAGCCTGGAGCCTACTTCGGATTCTATGTCACCCTCTCTCTCTGCCCCTCCCCTGCTCGCACTCTATCTCAAAAATAAAGAAAACATTTAAAAATAATTAAAACATAATAATATGCTTTTCTATAGAAATTTCTCAGACCTATGCTATGTGAGAACAAGTTTTGCATTCTTTGAGAACTCTGCCTGAGATAATATCCAAACCAACATTTTAGGAAGGAGTTTCATTACTTCCCCCTGAGAAGGCTCTGTTAGTTGCCTGAATGAAGATAGTTCTTGGTGACCTCTTTGCTTGATACAATATGCTCCATTTCTAAATATTTCAGTAAAAGGCACATTTTGAGTTTAAAATGTGATCATTGTACTCAGGATTTTAAAAGTCTTATAAAGGGTGCATGTCCCTGAATTGGGAGTTAAGGTTGGAAAATATAACCATCAGAAATAATAGGCTGGTTGCATATGCTAAGGAATGTAAGATCAGTTGTCTGAGTCTAGTTCATAATGGGGCTGAGAACAGACATGTTTGCTGCTAGAGGCTTGAGCTGCCTGGAGATGGGGAGAGCTGGAATTAAACCTTCCCACTGGGACTGGGTCAGATATCAGATAATGGGCACGTGTCCAATCCAGCAGACACAATCCAGGGTCCAGAGGGGTTGGATGACAATCATGCTATAACTGATGTATGAATTGAGAGTTCTCTGAATAAGATCTTCCGAAAGGAGAAGGAGAGAACTTGTCGGTGCTCATCCAATTCTGTCCAGGAGCCAGAGCGACCTGATCTTGGTACAACTATACCTGTTGTCCAGTGGAAATATTCTCAGGCCACAGAAGAAAAGTCTATCTAATTACTTTACTTTGAAAAACAAAAAAGCCTATCCAATGCCCTTTATTCATGTTCTTTATGTATCCAAAATGCTTTTGACTTGTTCTCCAGAGTGATTCTGCCCACCCATGAGGAATTTTCCGTGCAAATAACTGAATAGATGATCTTACTAAGCAAGTCTCTTTTTCTAAATTAATGTGTTAGCTTTTCTGTTTTATATACCTCTTGAGAAACTGCTGAGCATAAGTTAGTTGCCGAGAAGCATTAGGGTAAATGCATAAAATCCAACTTCTACATAAGCTCATTTACGATGTAAGCCTTTTTTTTTTTTTTTAATTTTTTTTTTCAACGTTTATTTATTTTTGGGACAGAGAGAGACAGAGCATGAACGGGGGAGGGGCAGAGAGAGAGGGAGACACAGAATTGGAAACAGGCTCCAGGCTCTGAGCCATCAGCCCAGAGCCTGATGCGGGGCTCGAACTCACAGACCGCAAGATCGTGACCTGGCTGAAGTCGGACGCTTAACCAACTGCGCCACCTAGGCGCCCCTACGATGTAAGCCTTAATAACCTCACTATCTTTCAGTGAAGCTGCATTAAGGATTGTGCCTTAAAGTGTGCATCCCAATACTTCTGTTTCTCGTCTGTCTCCTCCAATGCTGAATGTAACCCACTCCTCTTTTTTTTTTTTTTTTAAATTTTTTTTTAACATTTATTTATTTTTGAGACAGAGAGAGACAGAGCATGAACGAGGGAGGGTCAGAGAGAGGGAGACACGGAATCTGAAACAGGCTCCAGGCTCCGAGCTGTCAGCACAGAGTCCGACACGGGGCTTGAACTCACGGACCGTGAGATCATGACCTGAGCCAAAGTCGGCCGCTCAACTGACTGAGCCACCCAGGCGCCCCTTCCCACTCCTCTTAAATGATTTTCTCACACTTCTATCAGCCAACGATCTCAGGTCTCATTCTCATTTTATAACTTTGGTACAGTTGTGCAAGGTCACCGATTTGACCTTTCCTATTGACATTTCTTCCTGCATGTTCTAGCAATGCATCTGTGTATGAAAGGAATAATGTTGCCCCTAGCAAACTCAGTGTCTGGCATGCTTTCACACAACATTATCCCCAGATTCTGTCCTTAATGTCTAATTCGCTTTTTCCAGGTTTTTCCCAAGGCAATGAATCTGGCCAAGTCTTCAGAAGACAGCAGTATCCGTCTTTAATGGTGAAGAGCACAGATTCTCAGCGCAACTGACTTTGAATCCTGGCTCTACCTTGTGCTACTTATGTTACCTTGGGCAAATTACTTAAGCCTTTGTGCCTCGGTTTCTTCATTTGTCAAATGGAGATAGTAACAATGTCTGCTCATAGGACTGTTGTGGCTGCATTCAGCCACATGATATATTTACCATGTCTGGCACATAAGTGAGACTCATTGTCATGGTTATTCCCGCTTCTGAAGAAGGGAGCACAAGGTTAATTAAATGCCTGGCTGGGGAGAAGGCAAAAGGAATACAAGAAGGAAAAAATAGGTTTGCATTTCAAAATATTTCTTTTACCATTGAGGTAATTATCAAATCAGCAAAATAATCCCCATACTTTTGCTTTTAACATTTAATGTCAGCAACTTGAATTCTCTACAATTATGAATGTATAACCTCCACTTCTGTGGGCATACATCACTTCATCAGGAGGGAAAACTTTTCCCTTCTTCCCCTCCATGTTCTTTGACTAGTCTAATAATTAAATTAACATAAGACAGATTAATAGGACAGGAACAAATTTTGTGCTTATGAAAGTCCCAAAGACAGAGACTCAAAAGGCAGTCAGACAGTTGAAGCTCATATGCCAGGATGAGCTAAGGAGACTCTGGTAGAGGTTTGGGGCTTTACAAGGGAAGAAGAAAAAGTCACAGGAAGATGAGTGGAGCAAATGTTTGGTAAACAAATGTTTGCCAGTGTCTTTCTGATAAAAGGTTATCTTTGGTAGTAACTCCTTCCTGGTACAGATTCTCTATTTAAGTTCTTTTAAGCAATAAAAGGGAAGGCAAACAGCTCTTCTAGAGTCTGTTGGGCTTGACTGTCTTCAGCTCGAAATAAGCCCCATGCCAAAGCCCCCTCAACTTCAACCTAACTGGTTTTCTTTCCAGTGAGTCATCAGGATTAGCTTTTTCTAGATAAGCTTAGAATTTCTGAGTGAATGACAGGAAAAGGTTCAAAGGACAGGTTAAACGTTGGTAAAACTTGACGGTAGAAAACAACCAAGAACAGAAAGAAAACACAACTTCCGCATTTTACTGGAATCTGAGTTAATAAATAGGGATCACAGAACAAATAGCAAACAACAGCTTGAGTTACATCAGAATGAAGAAAGAAATGATGAACCTGGATTTCCAATCTGAAACCATTACTCAACCAGGGGAGCTCACAAGTTGCCTGTTACACGTTCAAAACTCCTCTAGAGTTTAAAACAACAGGAACAACTTGTTCAGATTTTAACTGATGTTTCCAGATAAATTTCACAATTTTGCTCCTCAGGGAATTTTTTTTTCTAATTAAGGAAATTTTTTTTAATGTTTATTTATTTTTGAGAGAGAGAGACACACACAGTACTAGTGGAGGCGGGGCAGAGAGAGGGAGACAGAATCCAAAGCAGGCTTCAAGCTCTGAGCTGTCAGCACAGAGCCCAATGTGGGGCTCAAACCTACAAACTTTGAGATCATGACCTGAGCTAAAGTCAGACACTTAACTGACTGAGCCACCCAGGCACCCTGAGAATTTTGCTTTTCTTAAAGATTAACTAAACTTACTATTTCATCTTGGCAATGATTAGCTTGCCACATTTTTTATAACTAAGAGAAATTGGGCTTCTCTCCATATTGTAGTTGAAATGACATTTTAATCCATACCTTTATAGGTAAAACTTTTTTATCATTAGTACTATAAAGCAAAGCTTCAACTGAACTTTGGTTTTCCTTCATCTACAGCTGAGCATTATCAAAGTTCAAGTACAAAAATTCTGTGGATGAATGAGCACAAAAATAAGAGCTGGAAAAAAAAAAACAAAACCAGAGATGTATTTTCCTAATGATCTATTATTAGCTCTTTCATAAAAATTCTTACTAATAGGAGAAAAAAAGGAAAAGATCAGAATACTGCAATTTGTCATTGAATCTACTTTTTTAGCTTTCCTTCCAGTTAAACTGATTTCCTCATATATTTGTTTCCAGAGTAAAGCCAGAATCAACATTGTCCCTATTTCTAATCAAATAACAGAGAAGCAATTACAAAATCTGAATGCAGTTAGAGGATCCTGGGAGGCAGAGTGGCTGGATCTAGCCTGAGCTGTGTCTCTGACTCATTTTTGACTTCAGGCAAGGTATTTAACATCTCTGTATTTTTGACATAATTGTAATAATGCTAATTGACTTCATAGGTATGATATTAAGCATAACTCAAGAAACAACCGTGGGCTCTTAGGCCAGGTTAACTAGAGAGAAGCCTACCTTTGCAACTTGGAAAATAAATTTAGGATTATATCTCCTTTCCATTCCCAGCACATTTTGAATGAATTGGATGGGACTTTGACGTAAATAATAGAATTTGCAGTTTTTAATATGCAAGATGGAAAAGAAAATAGGTTATGTTACAATTTCCATTTCAGAAGTAAAATCTTCAGAAATGCTTTTATTTCTACCTTTTGGGAATCTAACTTATTTAGCTTTCTGAGGTTTTTACTGAGAGTAATTCTTAAATAACAAAGATATTGTTATGTTCCATTTTCAGAAAAAGAAAAAAAAAATAGCCTAAAGGAGTCTCTAAGTCTGTGTTTATGGCTGAATTTTTAAGTAACTGTCTTCCATTAAGGGTGCAGTCCATTTGTGAATGCTAACTTACTAGCCATGCTTCCTTCAATAGCTCTTTCTTCTTTTTATTTCTGTTATCTTGTATCCTTTCATTTAAAAAAATACATTAATATGCACTTTTGTTTCATAATTTTGTTTATAAAAGTTATGTACCAGCTGTATAACTTTTCAGTTCCAAACTTAACATTTTTGCCTTTAAATTTAATCCACTGTCAACTAACTTAAAAAAAATTTTAGTGGGGAAGAAATTGGGCTTTAGAGATTTAGAATAATTTATATCAAATAACACAGTATGTCAAAGAAGAGCCATTTGGTAACTATTTTAGTTTTATAAAACTTTAAAGTTTTGAAATAGCCCAAAGCAAACACATAAAAAATACAAATGTACAGTGAGGAATTAAATAATCTGATACAACTTTATCTTAAGCCATATTTGTAAAATAATAATGGTTTACTCTATGAATTATAGAGATCAGACCTCCAAAGCATTTGAAATACCTAATACCTAAGCATTTCTTCAACATTGTGGAATATGTTTACTATTACAGCGAGGGCACTGAGGAATTTTAGATGACTTGGCATATTGAATTATTCTAAATATGATCAAATTAATATGACGACTTTAAAAAATATGTTTGGGGTACCAGTCAGTTCAGCGTTTGACTCTTGATTTTGGTTCAGGTTATGATCCCAGTTCGTGGGATCGAGCCCTGCATTGGGCTTTGCACTGGGTGTGGAGCCTGCTTGGGATTTTCTCTCTCTCTCCCTTGGCCTCTCCCCTGCTTGCACGTGTGTGTGCCCTCTCTTTCTCTCTCTCTCTGTCTCAAAAAAAAAAAACAAAAAAAAACAACCTTTACGTATTTATGACTCTGCAAATGATTACAGAAATTTCCATCATGTGGAAGGGTACTTGTTTACTTTTTAAAACTTGAAATTTATGACAAGTTTAAAAATTAAGTGATAAATAACCGTAAAGGTACAAATGAGGTTTTAAAGAAAATAGCAGCATAGCTGTTGTAATTTTGCCTGATATTTATTACCAATTGAAAAATATGAGTCAAACTAATAACTTGTTATGAGATAGGTACGATAGTAGCTTTAGCCTATTAAGATAGTCAAATTTTAAATACATCAAGCTTTAAGTTTTCAGTTATTTATTTTTTCTTGGGATTTTATAAATTCAAATATCTCTTTTTAAAACAATATAAACTAGCACACACCCCAATGTCATATTTGCAAATCAAACAAACTTTACAAAAGCCAAAGAACATTATGAAACGTTCCTAATCACCACTAAAAGACAGGAGACAGCAGAGTGAATCTGATAGGGACAGCTAACAAATTCAACAAACAAAAAGAATTTGGTGTCTAATAAGAAACTGTAAGATTACAATAACAGACGCTGGGATGTTGTAAAATTCTAACTTCAGTTCATAACTTTCCTTCTATTGATTCAACAAATATTTTGTTGAATACCTGAACCGAGTTGAATTGTGTCCCACCAAGGGATACGTTCAGTTGTAACTCCCATTACCTGTGAATGTAATAGGGTCTTTGTAGATGAAAAAAGTTGGAACAAGGTCATATTGGATTAGGATGAGCCCTAATCCAATGGGCTGGTGTCCCTATGTGGAGAGGGAAATTTAGATACAGGGACACACAGAGGGAAGACAGCCATATGAAAGTGGAAGCAGAGGTGAGTGTTGCTACTACAAGTCAAGGAATGCCAAGGATTTCTGGCAACCACCAGAAGCTAGAAGAGGCAAGGAAGCACTCTTTCCTCAAGACTTTCAGAGGAAGCATGGCCATATTGACACTTTAATTTCACACCTGTACCCTCCAGAAATGTGACAGAATAAACTTCTGTTGCTTTAAGCCACCAGCTATATGATAATTTGCCCCAGCAGCCCTACAAAACTAATTCAGTACCTATCTACCCAGCACTGGGATATAGCAGAAACAAACAAGATCAAGTTCTCCATTTCATGGCACTTACATTGTAGATAGCAGTTGGGAGGGGGAGGGGACAGGCTATAAACATATGTATAATATTTCATTATATCTGAATATATAATTTCAATTTCCTTAGTGTCTAGCTGTTCCTTTCTTAATACATTAGGTTGAACTGTAACAAAAATGGTATACGTTTGAATATTTTTGACCTACAACAATGGCAATTTCATATATTTCAAATTAATACACATAACACATCTCTATGAATCTGACCATTCTAGGTACTTCCCATGAAGGAACCATACAACATTTGTCCTTTTGTGTCCGGCTTATTTCACTTGTCATAAGGTGCTCAAGGTTAATATTGTGTATGTTATCATTCTGATTACCCATTCATCTGTGGATGGACATTTGGATCGTTCACACCATCTTTTGGCTGTTGTGAATAATGCTGTTACAAACATTGTTGTACAAATAACTGTCCATATGCCTACTTTCAATTATATCTGTTTTTTACAGTGTGAACTTTTAATTTTTTTCTTAATACTAGAATTTTAAAATCACAGTTTTATCACAGTTTTACATAGTGCTAAACAATATGTTAACTGAGAGAATAAACAATAGTATTGAAGTCTAAATATAATTGCCTCTTCTATTTTGCAAAAAGATAGGTAGAAGTTGGGCAATGTAGCAGAAAACAATGGCCTTGAAGTGTTTCTGATTAAAGTAGGGAAATACTACATATATTTTATAAACAAAGACAAGCTCAAGTCTTTTATAGAGAGCTTTTCCTTCCTGATCTTTAGAGAACACCACTCACCATCTCAGCTTTTCTTAGGAAAGATCAGTCTTGTTTCCAGTGAAATACTATAAATAATTATTGAAATTTACTACAGACAACAGTAGACACATTGACAACCTATACTGTTTTCCAATATGATTTATGGAGAGGAGTCATTGAAAGTAATTAGATTCTTTCTCTTTGTTTTCTCCCATTTTTTTTCTTTCATTCTGATGGAGGAAAACAAGAAACATATTTTAGATATTGTTATATTTTATTAGGACTTAGTTGCATATAATTATGTTTAAATGAACAAAAGTATACCATGGACATGGAAATCTTTAAGAAAATAAATCTTACTGTAACAGTGTTTGATTACTACTATGCCTAATATGAAAGATGGATGGGAATGCAAGCTGGTGCAGCCACTCTGGAAAACAGTATGGAGGTTTCTCAAAAAACGAAAAATAGAACTACCCTACGACCTAGCAATTGCACTACTAGGCATTTATTCATGGGATACAGGTGTGCCGTTTCGAAGGGACACATGCACCCCCATGTTTATAGCAGCACTATCAACAATAGCCAAAGTATGGAAAGAGCCCAAATGTCCATCGATGGATGAATGGATAAAGAAGATGTATATCTCATATATATATTGGAGTATTACTCGGCAATCAAAAAAAATTAAATCTTGCCATTTGCAACTATGTGGATGGAGCTGGAGGGTATTATGCTAAGTGAAATTAGTCAGAGAAAGACAAACATCATATGACTTCACTCATATGAGGACTTTAAGAGACAAAACACATGAACGTAAAGGAAGGAAACAAAAATAATATAAAACAGGGAGGGGGACAAAACAGAAGAGACTCCTAAATATGGAGAACAAACTGAGGGTTACTGGAGGGGTTGTGGGAGGGGTTATGGGCTAAATGGATAGGGGGCACTAAGGAATCTACTCCTGAAATCATGGTTGCACTATATGCTAACTAATTTGGATATAAATTTAAAAAAATAAAAAATTAAATTAAAAACAAAAGTTGGAAATATCTTCATACTTAAACATATACGATACATCTAAAGCAAATTATTATGGGGCAGCTGGATGACTCAGTCCACTAAGTGTCCAACTTCGGCTCAGGTCATGATTTCATGGTCCGGTCTGTGAGTTTGAGCCCTGCGTTGGGCTCCGTGCTGACAGCTCAGAGCCTAGAGCCTGCTTCGGATTCTGTGTCTCCCTCTCTCCCTGCCCCTTCTCAGCTTCCACTCTGTCTCTCTCTCTCTCTCATTCTCAAAAATAAATAAACAGTAAGAAAAAAATTTTAATTATTGTAATTGCAGTAAGAATTTGTTCTTCTACAGACTTTTTTTTTTTTTTTTTTTTTTTTAACAAACAGACTCTTGACAGATGGACCAATGGTAATGACAGATTCTCCCAGGAACTCCTAGACAAAAGAAACATGAAACTACCCCTCGATGGGAATGAAAATGTGTTTGTTTATAACATCACCTGCCCTTGGTTAGGGTATTCATTTCTACCCCAAATTTTCCTTACGTTGTAAATATCTCAGTATCTGCATGCATAGTTGAGGACACTACTATATTGTAACTAAGGCTTTTTAGTGTAGTTGCTGTTGACTTCTTAAAAAAAAAAAATGATCGTGGTTTTCATGGCAATTGTAAAAGTTACCTGGAAAATTTTTAAAGTGTAATTCCAAGATGATTTTAATCAATTAGAAAATATTAATTGATAGCAAACCTATTCATCGTCTCAATTTGCTCATACTTCTCTTCCTTGGCAAGTCTCTTCTCACTTCTGAAACAGACGGAGGGTGTTTCTTTACAGTGGGAACAATTTTAAGCGTCATTATTAAACTTAATTTTCTGTATATTTTAATATAAGCTAATATTTTTTTTTAATTTTTTTTTCAACGTTTATTTATTTTTGGGACAGAGAGAGACAGAGCATGAACGGGCAAGGGGCAGAGAGAGAGGGAGACACAGAATCGGAAACAGGCTCCAGGCTCTGAGCCATCAGCCCAGAGCCCGACGCGGGGCTCGAACTCACGGACCGCGAGATCGTGACCTGGCTGAAGTCGGACGCTTAACCGACTGCGCCACCCAGGCGCCCCTAAGCTAATATTTTAGATGTAATTCAATATATTTAATATAAGCTAAATATAAGAGCTTAGTGTACATAGCCCCTGGCATAAAGCAGGCACCCAATACATGCTTGAATATTAAATGGTTACTAGGCAAACAGAATAATATATCAATTTTTCTCAACAATATGGCTATAAATTATATTCTATTAATGTATAAAAGTATGACCTACTGAAAAAAATGCATCTACAAATGCTTATTAGAGCTTTTCTGTAGTGATATCACAGATGTTCTTGGGTTTTGTCTGACTTCTTTGGCCATTTAGCCTTGTAATTTACTCAGCACTGCACTTCTTTCTTCATTCACAATGTTTACTTTGTTTACAATGTTAGATGATAGGGTTAAGTTAAAACAGGCAAGTTATACATCTTCAGGGTAAATTAATTGCCATTGTATGGATTTCTGCCCAGTGTTATCATATGGAACATTTGGTATTCAAGTGCTTCTCTTTAGACTGTTAAGTAAATACAGATATAGAAAGAAACTTAATATATGCCTCCCTTCAGAGAGAACTACTTTGAAAGAAATAAGCAAAATATTGTGTCTGTACCTTTCCTGGGTACATGAATGAGGCTTGACAACCCGTGGGCTTCTTTGGAGAATGATGAGCCGAGGACAAGGCTCTTTTGTTGGAGAATCACCCTACGTTAGCCTCTGATGATCTTTTCTGTGAGCCTGTTCATTCCTCTGGAGAGAAATCTCATGGTCTCTGGCCTGGAAAGTAGTGGGAGGAGTAGAGAGAGGGCTGCCTGGCTGCCAGGACAGATGGATCCTGGTGGTGTATGGAGAGGTGCCTCAACCTGTGGAACAAACTACTCTCCCCTGACCTCCATTGTGCCTGTGGTCATGTTACCTGGAGCCTCTCTGGTTCAACTTCAATGAACAGTGAGTCTTGCTCAGTATGGTACTGGCAGAAGAACAGCCACAGAGATCAAAGGAACAGAACCCACAACCCAGAAACTGATCCACAAACGTATGGCCAACTTACCTTTGACAAAGCAGGAAAGAATATCCAATGGAATAAAGACAGTCTCTTCAGCAGATGGTGTTGGGAAAACTGGACAGTGCCATGCAGAATAATGAACCTGGACCATTTCCTTACACCATACACAAAAATAAACTCAAAATGGATGAAAGACCTAAACATAAGGCAGGAAGCCATCAAAATCATAGAGGAGAAAGCAAGCAACAACCTCTTTGACCTCGGCCACAGCAACTTTTTACTAGACATGACTTCTAAGGCAAGGGAAACAAAAGCAAACATGAACTACTGGGACCGCATAAAAATAAAAAGCTTCTGCACTGCAAAGGAAACAATCAGCAAAATTAAAAGGCAACCAACGGAATGGGAGAAGATATTTTCAAATGCCATATCAGAAAAGGGGTTGGTATCCAAAATCTATAAAGAACTTCTCAAACTCAACACCCCCAAACCAAGTAATCCAGTGAAGAAATGGGCAGAAGACACGAATAGACACTTTTCCAAAGAAGACATCCAGATAGCTGACAGATGAAAAAATGCTCCACATCACTCATCATCAGGGAAATACAAATCAAAACCACCATGAGGTACCACCTCACACCTGTCAGAATGGCTAACATTAACAACTCAGGCAACAACAGATGTTGGTGAGGATGCAGAGAAAGAGGAACCTTTTGCATTGCTGGTGGGAACGTAAATTGGTGCAGCCGTTCTGGAAAACAGTATGGAGGTTCCTCAAAAAAATTAAAAATAGAACTAGCCTACGACCCAGCAATTGCACTACTAGTATTCATCCAAAGGATACAAGTGTGCTGTTTCAAAGGGGCACATGCACCCCCAATATTTATAGCAGCACGAACAACAATACCAAAGTATGGAAAGAGCCCAAATATCCATCAATGGATGAATGGATAAAGAAGATATGGTATATGTATACAATGGGGTATTACTCCACGATGAAAAAGAATGAAATCTTGCTATTTGCAACTTGGATGGAATTAGACTGTTATCACGCTAGGTGAAATAAGTCAGTCAGATAAAGGTAAATATTATATGATTTCACTCATATGTGGAATATACGAAACACAACAGATGAACATAGAGGAAGGGAAGCAAAAATATAAAAACAGGGCAACAAACCATACGAGACTCTTAAAATACAGAGAACAAATCGAGGGTTGCTGGTGGGGTGTTGAGTGGGGGAAAGGACTAAATGGGTGAGGGGCATTAAGGAGGGCACTTGTGTTAAGCACTGGGTATTATATGTAGGTGATGAATCACTAAATTCTATTCCTGAAATCATTATTGCACTATATGTTAACTCACTTGGATTTAGAGTAAAACAACAACAACAAAAAGTAAGTCCTGTTGTCTGGCGGGTTGGGATAAGCAGTATTCATGCACTGTTCAGGGTTTAGGTGAGGATGTGAATGCCAGGCCATCACCTCCACCCTGCCTTCCAGGCTGGCTGGTGCCTTCAGCCCTGCACCGGGGTAGGGCGCAGCAGGGCTGCTTAGCTTGCTATTTGTGACGGTCCCCACTGCTGCTGCTTGTTCCTCAGTTTTAGCAACGCTGCCAGCTCCCCCTTACGCTTTGTACATCCTAAAACATGATGACATTGCACGCCAGGTGTTTTCTCTGCCCCCTTTCTCTTCGACCTTGTCAATTCATGTCTTTGCCATTTTTCTTTACTCCTTTCCTAGCGGGGTTTTGTGGGAAAGGAAATACAAATTCATGTGTTCAATCCAACCAAAACTCTCTAACTCCTTTTTTTTTTTTTAATTTATTTTCTTTTATTTTAGAGAGAAAGAGCACAAGTGGGGGAGAGCGGCAGACAGAGAGAAAGAGAGGATCTAAGCGGGTTCCATGCCGAGCATGGAGCCCAACATGGGGGCTCCATTCCATGACCCTGGGATCACAACTGAGCTGAAACCAAGAGTTGGATGCTCAAATGACTGAGCCACGCAGGCGCCTCAAAAATCTCTAACTCCTTCCTAACATTTACTTTCAAAAATACACTCAGCCCATTGTTTTCCCCTTGACCAGGATAAATATAGAGGAGGAAGGAGGAAGTATTGTCACTGCAAACAGACTAGTTTTACAGCAAGGAAAGCACATTTTCATCTCCGAGAAAGATTTTTCCTTCCTGGGGAAAATTTTTGTCAGAGACAACTACAAATTTACAGGGATCTCAGTAATAAGTTAGATGCTGGGTATACAACCATTAGCAAGGTGGGGCTTTTGCCTTCAAAAATCTTATTCTAAGCAGTTTTTCTAACTAGACATGTGAAAAACTGACCAAATGATAATCCTATCACTTGGCACAGTGCCTGGAACACAGCAGGCATGCAAACAGTGTTTACTGAGTGGATAAATGCTATTTTGGTCTGTAAATATAGTAGCGGGGGGGGGGGGGGGTCACAGAGAGGGAAGTAATTAATTTTGTCTTGAGGGGTGGTCTGGGAAAGTTCAGAGTTTTTTTTTATATTGAATTACATACAGTTTCACGTATGCTTAATTTATATTGTCCTTAATTTCCCTTTTAATAGGTATTTTCATTTCTTGCATGAAACGTTGCCTCACTGAGGCTGCTGTGTTTATTCTTTCACAGTATGCGGCACAGAACAGAGCAGAGAGACAGCTGATAATGAATAAACATTTGCAAACACTACCATTCCCTTGGATTGCCTCTGCTTCAGGCTAGCTGCCCCCTCTCCTCCAGATTAACCTAACGTTCCTTTGGAGAAGTACATGACTCAGGAACAAATAAATCACAGCCATGTTCAGGAGAGAGACTGATGTTAACTGGAGAAGGCAAAGGGGGAGGGACTCCCGTTAGTCCATGCAGCCTGCTTCCCTGTGTATTGCAGGCATACGTGGATAACGAGGAAGGCTGTGTGGAGTTCAGGTTAAGGGCTTGGGCTGTCAAGGTGGAAAGCCCTCAGCTCAGTTGCTGCATATTCCATAAAGTGGCTGTGTGATCTTAGGGAAGCGACTTAACCTCTCTGAGCCATTCATTTGTATGACGGAGATAATGGTACTTGCCGTATGGAGTTATTTGAGATTTGAAGAAGATGCTTATAAAATACACAGCACATTTCTACATTCATAGTAGAGCAAATGTCAGCCAGAAGTAAAATTATACAATTCAATCTAGCAGACTATTACTCTCTGTAATGCACAAATTTCACACTGTCTAAAAATTCACACTCTAGGGGCCCCTGAGTGGCTCAGGTAGCTAAGTGTCCGTCCGACTCTTGCTTTTGGCTCTGGTGATGATCTCACAGTATGTGAGATTGAGCCCCACATCGACTCTTCACTGACAGCTCAGAGCCTGGAGCCTGCTTCGGATTCTGTGACTCCCTCTCTCTCTCTCTCTCTCTGCCCCTCCCCCATTCACACTCTGTCTCTATCTCTCAAATATAAATAAACATTAAAAAATGTATAAAAATAATCTCAAAAGTGGTAAAGTGAGTTTTCCTCTACAACTTGAAACAGAGCTGAAAGTTTTCTATTATCTTGGTAGCTTGCCTGTACATTAAGACATCAACTAAAACAATGTATATCACCTCTTTAAGTTGTATTTTTTCCCTTTCTTCTTTGAATACATACAAGCAGTCTTCCATATACAAAATAAGTGACTGTTCATTAGGCACGTATCCTATGCCAGGGTATCTAAAAATATTATGTCAAAGTTGCCCCAGTCTTGTCTGGTAGAAATTATGATTTCCATTTTACAAATCAGGAGCATTTTAGTAGGTTGCCTGGGGTCCCACAATGAGGAAGTGACTCAGCCAGAATATGGACCCAGGCCCTCATGTTTACAGAGCCTATGCCTTTTCTGCACAAGAGGCTCATTAACATTAGGACCCTCAAAGAGAGTCAGAGTCCCTTCTCTATTTCTTTCTTTCTTTTTTTCTTCTAATATTTATTTATTTTTGAGAGATAGAGTACAAGTCGGGGACGGGCAGAGAGAGAGGGAAACACAGAATCTGAAGCAGGTTCTAGGCTCTGAGCTGTCAGCACAGAGCCCCATGCAAGGCTCAAACCCATGAACCGTGAGATC
The DNA here is from genome assembly GCF_022837055.1 of Prionailurus viverrinus. NCBI lineage: Eukaryota > Metazoa > Chordata > Mammalia > Carnivora > Felidae > Prionailurus > Prionailurus viverrinus. The sequence continues at coordinate 20,631,237 of NC_062564.1, forward strand.
ATGACCTGAGCCAAAATCGGACGCTTAACCAATGGAGCTATCCAGGCACCCCTTCTCTGTTCCTGAAGTTGAACAGGTTTGATCCTATTTGAGGTCACAGAGAGCATCATTCTGTGTGAGGGAGGCATGGGGAAGTCCAGGAGAATTTCCTTGAAGACTCTCAGATTAGAGACGGCGTTGTACCAGCATCCTGGATCGCCTCTGGTCTGAACGCAACTCTGGCCTCATGAAAAACTCACAGTAAATAAGTTAATGAAATTTCTTTTGTTCTTGCAGTCGTTTCGATGGAGAAAATGGCAAAGATGTTCAGTTTTCTGCTTGTCACCACTGCTCTGGTAATGGGCAGGAAGAGCTGGGTAAGCTCATTTACTGATGTTTCTAGAATGCCTGCTTTGACCTGGATTTTCTCTTATTTTGCAGGAAACCTATAGTAATTTGTCACTGAAAAAAAAAATTAACTAAGGGGGGAAAAATGAAAAGGGTTTGTGGAAGCACCTGCCACGTAATAGGCACTTACCAAGTGCTTTCAAATTTTTTCTTAAAGTCAAAACCAGTATTTGCCATAAACAAATAAAATCTTTTTGGAGTTACTGGGGTTACTTGGGTAGTTAATGTTAGAAGTTTAAAACTATCCATAGTAATTAAATTTGACCCGTGGCTTTCCCAAAGTTGAGCCTTCCAATACTGAACACTGTTAGTATAAACTAAACAAATTATCTGACAGTAATTACAATGAACTCATGCCTTCCTCCACTCATAAGTAAAAGGGAGGAAACATTCATTTACTCGACATTCTGGGAGAGAGAAAACTCCTAAATGTTAAATAAACTCACTAAGACCATGTATGTAGGCTCATGAAGATCGAAGATACTTGCCTTGTACTTTTAAATTGCACGCTGCACTGTACTTAACAATATCACAGCCAATTTCCACCTATCAGAAAGCAGCACAGGATTCCAGATACCATCCAGTGTTCTTGCTGTTTAGTTTTTAGACTGGTGGGAGTCAGGGAGCTAAGTAAATAATTATTTCAGAGTGGCTAAATCAAGGAGTGTTGAGGAGAGAGTACCCCGAGCAAATAAGAAATGGTCCTAGAGCAATAGCTAGGAGACATTCAGTGACTTAGACTTGAAGACCTGTACCAACAATTCTCCATACTCTTGCTGTGTGACTTCCAGTTTTGAGGTTGAATCTCTGTGTTTCCAGTATAGGCCTTCTTAGGAAGGGAATGTACCTCTTTGTCCCAAATAGAGTGTCCAGCTGTGCTATTCTGACCAGCTAGCAGAGTGCCTGGAACATGGTGGGTCCTCCTAATTACGGAAGGGCATAAGGCAGTACATAAAGTTAGGAACCAAGAGGCAATTGTAAATTGGGAAACATATCTGATGGCTGTCTTAGGCAATAACGTGTATAAAGGTAGTAGTGTAAGGTAATTACACATGAAAATTCATAATTTCTCAAAAGTAAACATTTACACTCTTCGCAGGAGATCATGACATAAGTTGCAAATGGAGATGTCAAGGTAAGAGTGGAAAATGGGGAAAAAAATTGTCTTTTGTCCTTTTCTCCCCACTATACCTCTAGTAACTCTTCCAGCCTTGAGTATCCAAGAGCCTTTATTGCAGCTTCTTGGCCTCGGTACCTCTTCCAGGAGACCCACCTATGCAGCTCACCTTCCCAATTAATCCCCACCACCACCACCCCCCGCCACCCACAACATTTGCTTTCTCTTTGGAGCGTTCTCAGTTAGATGCCAGTTTAGAAAGGAGCTGATTAATTCATGCACGGGCAATATTCTTGAGGTTTTTGCCCTTTTAGAGAAGATAAATGACTTAACTGGAAAACTCAGGCTCCTCCCATCCCTGTCTGAAATAATTGAAAGAAAAACAAAAAAGCAAAAGTTAAAGTGTCTTCAGTAGAATTTCCAGTCACAGGTAAATGGGTGACACACTCAGGGATATGAGGGTCTAAATTAGTATCCTCTTATAAAGGTGACCACGTGTCATCAGATTATAAGTATTCGATTAAATTTTTAAAACATTAATACCAAAAGGTCATTCAAAAGCCCTGTTTATTTTAGAGACTGACACACTAGCAATGCACAACGATGCTGTCAAGAAAGCATTTTTGCTTTCTTGTCATGTAGAAACTGAGAGCAGGGATCTCGAACTGGATTTGAATCCTGACCCCTCCTACCTGCTGGAACTTCCTGGGCAAGTTTCCTCACCTGGATGGAGCCAATTCCTCCCTCCTAGAATCATTATGAGGATAAAATAAGATGAGTCTAAAGCTTGTTGTGTAGTCATTCAGATTAATTCATATTAATATATAATTTCTAGCTCAAGCACTTTACTATAGTCATAGTTACATATTCTTCATATAACAAATAGTATCAAATAGCATCAGTTTCATACCATGTTCTGGTTAGAATAATATTCTGAAATGGGAGCTGGGGACAAAGTTGAATCACTAATTTGTCCAACTTGTTAGGCATTTATTTCCTAGTGAGAATGAGATTCACATTCCTTTGCAGGCTCTAGAGAACTGTCTCCGGGAGCAAGCACGACTCAGAGCCCAGGTGCACCTGCTCGAGACCCGGGTCAAACAGCAACAGGTCAAGATCACCCGGCTTTTGCATGAGAACGAAATCCAGTTCCTCGATAAAGGAGAGGAGAATATTGTCATTGACCTTGGAGGCAAAAGGCAATATGCGGGTCAGAACCTATTTTTCTTAAGTGTTTCAGTAACTTATGACTCACGCCCCTGTGCAATGGTGGTGCTCATTATTTGGTCACTTCAGGTTTTGCTAAAGAGCTTTTCCTATTCTAATAACAAGCAGCATGAAGCATTATACCAAATGTGAATTTGGTATAAATTTAAATAATTTTTAAAATTTTTTTTAAATGCTTTTATTTATATTTGAGACAGAGAGAGACAGAGCATGAGCGGGGAAGGGGCAGAGAGAGAGGGAGACACAGAATCTGAAGCAGGCTTTAGGCTCTGAGCTGTCAGCACAGAGCCCGACGCGGGGCTCGAACTCACAGACTGTGAGATCGTGACCTGAGCTGAAGTCGACGCTTAACCGACTGAGCCACACAGGCGCCCCGGTATAAATTTAATTTTATCCTTTTCTCTCTCTTATCTCTGAGGGGATATTTAATGTCAATGCTAAATATCTTAGAATTTCTGTAGTTTAAAGAGAGATCAAAGACAAGAGATTGTTTACATACGGTGTGCAAATGACATATCTGAAAAATTTTACAGTTTTGTTTTTGTGTAGCATTTCTCGTTACATTTATACAGTTTTCCCTTCTGAGTCCCTTATGTGCCTTAGGGTAGTAAATGAAGTAATAGAATAAAAGGGCAGAGAAAGAAAAAGGGATCACAATTATTTAGGGAAATACAAGGGTTGTTTTTATGTGCATATTTTATGGTTTGATAATTTTCCTTTCGATTAGGTCATTGTTTCCACCCAGCAACTTAATGATCTTAAACTGTCTGTCAACACATTCACTGCACATATCGTTATTCTTTATAGAGAACTATTCATTTGCCTTCCTCCAGGCATCTTTTAAAGTAAACAAACCATAGTTGTCAGTAAGGAGGATGCCATCTACAGCACTTTGTTTATATGTCTGCTCTAGCTACTGGGATGATGTATTATAATTTCTTTGTTCATGAGTCTATCCTGATCAATTGAGCAGGCACTTCATTAGGAATGATGTCTCATCATTCTTTCTTCCCTGTTGCCCATTAGAGTACCTGGAAAATAACAGAGCCTCACATTTAAATGAAAACAAGGTAGTACAGAAAGAAAGGAATAGCTAAATAAGCAAATATAAGTTGGAAAATATATCTGACTGTAACTGAAAAACTACAGAGGCTAAAGAGATTCCAGGCTGATAGAATAAAGACGTCTTTATTTTGTGTTTCTAAATACTCATCAGTGAAGCATATAAGAATTATGAGAATTTTAGAAACTATGCTTCAATGAAATGTTCCCTTTTTCTTTCTTTACCAAGAGCCTCATCTCTTTCTGGTCAGACATTTGCCCAGGGCTCCTGACACTCTGTTGTCCAGTCACTTGATCCCTTACCCTTGATTCTTGGAATCCAACTGCTTTTCCCCCATTTCAGGATCAGACAGAGGCCTGTGGTAGAGGGAATGGATGTAGGGTGATGAGATGGCTCGTGGCTTGGCGGCATGGAACAAAAAGGAACCAAAGACAACTCGGATAAAAATAGGCTTGGGAAACTAAGAGACTGTCTGAAGCAATCTCAGGGCAAAGAACAGGAACTAGAACCTCAGAAGACATCAGTGAAAGAAGGCTTAGGAGAGCAATTGAACAAGAAGTACAATCAGTTGACATTCCTTGAAGACGGTGATTCTCAGTCAGGTCTACAGATAGAATCACCTGGTGACTGTTAAAATGCTGACACCTATGAAGAACTGTGGAGGGTCTGAGGTTTTACTCCATTTGCAACCTAAAGAGTTAGCCTGCCTCGGTTTCACGGGTGTTGGCAGAAGATAAGAGACTCCTGGGTCCGAGACAAGAACTTGATGTTTGTACCAATATCACTTGATTGCAAATACTAAGGAAGCAATGTGGAGAATGTGCAGGCAGTGGGCTGTGTCCAGGTGAGGAACCCTGAGTTTAGTAAATCTCAATCTTTTATAATGGGTTACAAGCAAATCTGCCCAGTCTTTTCTCCTTTGCAAGAGAGTTATTTTTATGAAAGTGGGCAGAAACTAACCTGCCATCTGCTCTAGAGGGAGACACTGTCTCTATCTTATAAGGCTGTTTACTATACAAAGATCCCTGAAAAAATAGTCCAGAACATATACTCTGCTTGCAAAATATGCAGGAAGGCAATTGACCCATGGGAAACTGTCTACAAATAGTGTCCAGGTTCTACTCCAGACCAATTAAATGAGAATCCCTACAAGACTGCAAAGGATTTGTGCTTCTGCTGATGGGTGTGGATGAGATTGTTCAAGACCAGAATCAGGTCAGGCTTCTCCCCACATTTCTTCCCACAGGCTGAGGAGGACCGAGATTTCCTGGGGCCACCTAGTATAGAAGGCTTTACTTCTTTTCAGATAGGAGGTAAGGCATTGTAGCAATTGAATACCCTTTTCATTCGACGAATGTTGAGGCCTAATTGTAATGTGGTCATTTATCCACTCAGCAGGTTTCAGCTACCTATCCTGAGACTGTGGAAAATGTAAGAAACAGATGTCAGGGTTGGATCTCACTGGATTAATCAGGCCAATCATTGTTGATAACAAGGTTGATTCAGAGAAGGGAGTAACCAGAATGGCCAAAAAGCCATTTGACTGATGACTTTGTCTTATGGACTGAGTTGTGTGCACCCCCCATATGAGCTTCATATGTTGAAGCTGTAACCCCCAATGTCTATAATATGATTGTATTTGGACATAGGGCCTTAAAAGAAGAGATTAAGTTAGAATGAGGCCATTAGAATGGGCCCTAATTCAGTCTGACTGGTGTCCTTATAAGAAGAGATTACAGCGGCACTGATGCACAGAGGAAAGATGATACGAGGCTACAGCAAGAAGGCAGCCATCTGTAAACCAAGGACAGAGGATTCAGAAGAAACCAACTCTACTGGCACCTTATGTGATTCCAAAAGTAGGTACACGGCTGGTCACAAGGGCAAGGAACTGATGGATGCAAGAGAAGCACCATTATTCCAAATTCCAAACTAAGCCCTAAACCCAGGAACTCTGAACAGGTTGTGAACACAGATTCAAGTGTTCAATAATGTCAGGAGGCAGGTGATTGGATGTTTGTTACTAGGACTGTGTATGAGAAAACTCAGTCGTGGGAAGACTCAGGCTTAGGAGCTGAAACTCCAATCCCTGTGTCAGGAGTGCTGGGCCACAAGAAACGACAAGAAGTGGGAGAGAAGAAGTCACCAAGGAGTAAGGCAGAAATCAGTTACTAGAAAATGAAAATACCAAGATCAGAGGAGGCCTGACTGTATAAACAGGAATTGGATGGAAGAGTCATATGGTCAGGGTCTATACAAACCATTGTAGGGTGTGTGTGTGTGTGTGTGTGTGTGTGTGTGTCTGTGTCTGTCTGTCTGTCTGTCTGTCTTGTAACATTATAGCACATAAAATAAGATAGATGATAGACATTTTCTGGTTTGGGATATAACAGCTAAAAAAAAAAAAAAATCCAGGGGGGCACCTGGGTGGCTCAGATGGTTGAATATCTGACTCTTGATTTTGGCTCAGGTCATGATCTCACAGATGTGGGATCGAGCCCTGCATTGGGTTCAGCGTTGGTAGGAGCCTGCTTAAGATTGTCTCTCGTGCTCTCTTTCTACCCCCCTCCCCCACCTCAAAAAAAACCCCAGAAGTTAGTAGAACTATGTAATATTCTTCATATATGATGAATACAGTATGAAATATATAGTTTAATTGTACTTTATTTTGTAGCATATAGACAAATAGTACTAAAGAGCCTGCCACAGGCAAACCCTTGATAAATATATAATAACCATAAATTCCAAAAAGTATATATTTAACATAATATTTAATATTGTATAAAATATATAAGAACTTGCTACCAAAGTTTGTATTTTTGGTCTCCTTAAATTAAAAATATCAAATGTTCATTGGGGTTCCTGGGTGGCTCAGTCAGTTAACTGTCTAACTTTTGATTTTGACTCAGGTCATAACCTCACAGTTCGTGAGTTCAAGCCCCACATCAGGCTCCACACTGACAGTATGGAGCCTGCTTGGTATTTTCTCTCTCCCCCTCTTTCCCTGCGCCTCGCCTGCTTGTGTGTGTTATCGCTCTATCTTAAAATAAACAAATAAACTTAAAAAAATTAAATATTCATGTACACCATCTATAGAAATATAAATTTCTTTGTTCTTATTTACAAGTTACTATTTTATTACTAATTTGTTTTCTGAATTCTAATTCATCTCATGGTTGAAAACACCTAATTGCTTATTACCTAGCAATTTGTGCAGATAATGCACAAATCATGTGATTTTATACAACATATAATTAAATGTATCTTATTTTGAAGTTTTTGGCTGCTATTAAATTATGTACTTAAATTAAAAGATACCAAATTCACATTAATTGGTGATAATTACCACAGCCTGTGGCATCACATCTGTTCAGCCAACAAGACCACTGGTTTAGCCAGATCCCCTCCTGCAAGGCCTTCAATCTGTACAAGACAGTCACTTGAGGCATGTGTAGTGATTAAGGTGTTGCCTCTGAAGCCTGGTTTGAAAGTCCAGCTGCCCATCTTGGTAGCTGTAGCCTTTGGGCAAGTTACCTAATCTTTATATCCTTCATTTTCCTCATCCGTAAAATGGGAATGATAAGAATAGTTCTTTGTCGTAAAGATTCAGGGTTAACACATGTAACATGATTACAGTAGCATTTCATACAAAAGAGGTGCTCAGTGAATGTCAGCTATCTATCCACATCGTTATATACTCTCTCCCTTGTTTTCAGAGGAGAGAGCCTACCCACCCTACCCTTCAAGAATCCTGCCCTCTCCAAGGAACCAGCATCCTTTCTTCTTGTTTCCTTTCTAATGTCACGGGGCGGGTGGGGATAAAGAATGGCTACAGCAGGGCTAGTTCTAGCATTTCCCAGCATGCCTTTGGGGGCAGCTGAGCTCATGCTGGCCTTTCTTTGAATTTAGAATGTGGGGTACTTAGTGCCTTCGGACTTCAGCTTTGAGCTCAGCCACCATTGTGGGACAAAAGGGAAAAGTCCATTTGGCAAGCTGTCGTGTCACTTTGTGAAGCTTAAACATTCAGAAGCCTTCCAACATGGCTTGCTTTCTGCATGATCAGAGAAAGCATTCACCTCTTCCAGTTTAGCACAGTGTTTGTCAGTGGGCAGGCAACCCTGGCCTCACTCTAGTATTATGTAAGCATCCAAAAATCCCCCTCTTTTTTTTTTTTTTTTTAAGTCCCAGGAACATGGAGCTTTCTAATCCTGCCCTTGCCTGCGTATTATCTGGGGAGTTGAGTGGGTCAAAACATTTTGAAAATCATAGTTTCAAATATCTAGTTAATGTTTTATACCCTACATTGTTTGAACTTCCTGCTGTGGAGGTGCAAGTCCCATTTTCACATTTCCCCAAGGCAGCCTCCTTATTTCTAACTTCTTTCATATGAGCAATTTTGCTACTCATGCTTCTTTGAGGTTTTTTAATTTGTTGGGTATTTTTTGTTTTTGATTTTTTTTTTTTAAGTTGAAAGCTTTGCTCTGGATCTTAAGTTATGTTTGGCTTTTTCCTCTGGGAAGAAGGACACATTTTTAAAAACACAAACTTGCAGTTGGCATAAAATAGAAACAAATAGAAAATGTTGGCTCCACATGCTATATTCACAAAGTTTTCCAGAGGCAAATGTTATAGCTAATCATTTCCATATTTGCCTGGAAAACAGCCTGAATCTTTGGAGTCTTTACTATTCAGCTCTTTGGTAGGAGATTACATGTAAGCAAAGAGCTCTATCCTTAACAGGGTTAAAATCTGCTTACTTTAATGAAAAGTGTTGTACAATCTACTTGACCACAGAATGTAAGCTTTTGAGCAACATTGAACTAATTTTAGGTGATGTTTTTCTTCTTGTTTAATTGCCAGAAAAGGACCTCTTTCTCTCTCTTTCTCTTTTTTTTTTAAGAATTCAACACGCACAAAGAATGTGCTTCTGAATCTCAGAAGTAAATATACAAATATAGCCTAAATCATCACAAAGATGAACATCTCACCACAGCAGTAGTATATGATTGGTCTTAACCTGGTGAGGGCTTCAGAAAATGACAAAGAGTCTTTATTTTCTTGTCTAATTCCTACCGCCCATTCCATCTTTTTGGCATGCAGTATATCTCACTTGTAACAAAATGGAGTTGCGACAATTTGGCATCAAAACAATGAAAAAGAAGAAAGAACTTTAAAATATGCTAGCAGAATGGAATTATCCAATCAGGAAAAGAAAAGAAAAGGTTGTTTTTTTAAAGGAAGGAAATTAACAAAATGCTAAGGGTAAAATGTGAAAGTCAGCTATAATTTAAGTTATAGTGTTTTTACTCAAAACTCTGTAACTAAGTATTCTTGAGACGATCTCTTGACGGTCACCACCTACTTCAACCACCCCTTACACAGCTTCCTGGATGTTGAAACTGTAGTGAGGTCCATACTGCCAAATTCTCTAAAAGTGTGTACAAATCAGCCTAGATGAGACCCAGTGGATATTAATTTATTCTACCTTCAAGTAGTTTAAGAAACAGATACTACTTTTTGGCGACAGACTGGTAGTTATGTTTGCTTCAAAGGTCAAAGAAATATCCTGGCAAAAAGAATGTGGGGATAAAAGGAAGAGCAGAAGCTTGCGATTTTTAGCAAAAGCACCTAAGAATGCATGGACTGTTGGAAATTTCAGTGGGCTAGTAAAAAATCTGCTGAAACTGGGAGGTTATAAGAATCTAACAAGAAGATTACTATTTTGAATTCATCTCCAGATGTTCAGGATGATTTATAATGCTGTAAGTCAAGATAACCCATATTATATTATTTGCTTGAGGTTCTATTTCTACTTTAATTTTAGCTTCTTAGGAGAGATAAGTTCTCTTATTCTGTCAGATAAGGCTATAAGTTCCACTTAAATATGCTATAATCGATTGAACATATATAATTTTTTAAGTGTTTGCACAAAAATCAGAAATGAGAAACCAAATCCCTATTTTATTTCTTTTTTATTTTCATGATCATGTCAAGGAGATAAAATTAAATACTAGAAAAGGAAATAAGGCTTTCCTAATATCTACTGGAAGATATACAAGATGCAATTTTAAAAAGCTGATTATCTACACCATATGTTTATCTATCTCCATTGGTATTGATTAATCTTATCCAGAGGCTCCTATGGGGGGAAAAAAAGGCATATAACAAATGTTACATTACCTTGTTTTGCAAACAGACTGTTCGGAGATTTTTAATGATGGGTATAAGCACAGTGGATTTTACAAAATCAAACCTCTCCAGAGCCCAACAGAATTCTCTGTTTACTGTGACATGTCTGATGGAGGAGGATGGACTGTAATTCAGAGACGATCTGATGGCAGTGAGAACTTTAACAGGTGTGCTAATTATGATGCAAGGATTTATTTGGAGTAGCATGTGTGAGATTTGTAACAAGTAAAGCGTTTTTATTATATCCTGAGGTCTATAATTAGAATTTCACTCTTTCCAAATAAGAATACTGAAAGTGCATTTGCTAATCAAAAAAAAAAATATTGGGTGGGGGGGTAATTGGGGAGGGTGGTGGGCACCTTAGTTACTACTGCAAAGGTCCTTTTGGGTTCTGCTAAAATCAGCTTTCATTTCAAATTTTTTAGAGGCTGGAATGACTATGAAAATGGCTTTGGAAATTTTGTTCAAGAAAATGGCGAATATTGGCTGGGTAATAAAAATATTCACTTATTGACCACACAAGGTAAGGTTTGTCTGATATCAAATTCACTTGAAGTATAGTTAAAACACACACACACACACACACACACACACACACACACACACTAAAGGGGCACCTGGGTGGCTCAGTCAGTTGAGCTTCAGACTTTGACTCAGGTCATGATTTCATGGTTCATGGGTTTGAGCCCCACTTTAGGCTTTGTACTGTGACAGCTCAGAGCCTGGAGCCTGCTTCAGATTCTCTGTCTCCCTCTGTCTCTGCCCTTCCCTACCCCCATCCCCTCCTCTCTCAAAAATAAATAAGCATTAAAAATAAAAATAAAAAACACGTTAAAATGTTTTCTACTAAACCATAGGCAATGGAATGAATTCAGTAAGTGCTGTGTTTTGCAGATGCCAATGATCCCTTTCGAGCAACAATCCCCTTTATAAAATGTGGCCACTTAAAACTAGGACTAGAGGCAACGAAACTAGATCTGGGCTGAGGTGGGAGAGTTCTCATCTATTTATTTTCAATTTATGGAAAGGAAATGTAGTGTCCTAATCCTTCTTTTTTTAATGCCTCAAACTCCTCAAAATAGCCATACTGGGTCAACTATCTATTGCCATAATAAGTGTGTAACAAGCTACTTCAAGATTTACTGGCTTAAAGCCACACTCATTTATTATTCCTCACAAATCTACAAGTTGGCTGAGCGTTTTGCTCATCAGGTCTGTGTTCTGCTGATCTTGGCTGGGCTTGCTCATGGGTGTGTGATCAGCTTCCGGGTCTGCTGGGAATTTAAGGGGGAAAGAAGTAGACTCAGTGGAAGGAGTTAAAAGTAGCATTGCAAACGCTGAGGCAAAGAATTGGGCACTTGGGGCTGTTTTATACAGTCAAATACCCTAATAAATATCCTGTCTCCATCCCCATCAACTTTTAATTTGAAAAATTTCAAAGATACAGCAAAACAGAAAGAAGATTCAACCTACCACCTGGATTCTACACTACCATTTGCTGGGGTTTTTTTTAATTGTTTTCATTACATACCTATCCATCCATCAAGCCATTTTATTTTATTTTATTGATATATTTCAAATTGCAGACATCTATACATTTCCTGCTATGTACCAGTGCATGTGTATCTTCTCCTAGAGTTCAGTAATTGTCTAACATATCATTTGATGAATTTTCTCAGCTTCTCTTTGCCATGTTCATTTACTCCAACTCATTGCCTTCCTTGCCTCAATTGTAAGTCTGAGATTGTAGTCAGCCCCATTCGGGTCTGATTTAGAATGTTTCATAAAAGACAATTGTATTGCTTAACAAAGCATGCTATATCACACTGGCAATGCATTAAACATAAAAGCAAGGGTTTGCTTGTTTCATTCAAGTTAGGGAAAGTGACTGGTGTTTTTATATTCACAATTCATAAGTAGGATTATAATTATAGGGATCTTTGAGACACCAGAATAATAGCTATAGAAGATGAATAATCCTAGAACCCTGCTTGTCCTTCTTGTGATCAATGCTATCTAAATTTATATAAGATTTCCCTTCCCTCAGTGTATTTATTTTATTTTATTTTGAGTATTTTATGATATATATAACATTTATCATAGTGCCTTTTTTGCACATTAATATTTATCGGGTTTCCTATCAAAACTCTGAAAACTCCACGAAGTAACCCTTAGCTCCTTGCAAATATACAAAGTTCAAATTAGTCGTTAAATTATTATTAAATGCTCATTCACCCAGATGCACTTTGCCAACACATCTGCTTCCCTTTCGTGTTTTAATGGGTACTCGGGCTGCTACTCTCATGACAGCAAAAATGTATTTATCAGTTCTAGGTTTCACAACCACATACCACATCATCCCAAGGAAAAGCATGCCTTTGTCCCTGCATTCTTTAATTGTGAGCGCACCTAAGGCTAGTGAATTTCCCCTGAAAATAGCTTTATCTCCATTACATAAATTTTGACTTACAAGTGTTTGCAATAATACTAATTTAGGAACAGTCTATAATTCCCTTTTTATTTATTTATTGTCCATAAAGATATTTAGATGGTTACCTGAAACATTGAGACTGACTTTATAGCTCTTCCATAATGCAAGGTATTTAACTTAGCCTGCCGTACTGTTCTCATCCACCTCACAGTCTTGGCTCACATAACCATTACTGCCCTTCCATCAGATTAGAGGGGCCTCTTCCAAAATTCCACCTTAGAGAGCTCCATGGGGGGCAGGGCCTGTGGTACTAAAGCACCAAGGTCACTGGAAGCCTACACTCCTTCCGCACTCAGTAACGGGCAAGCTGGCATTTCCTGCCCAAACAACCCTGAGCTTGTTTCCAAAACCTGTTCATGCCTCTTCTTCATCTAGCCCCCTTGAGAAGATGGTGTTACTGGTGTGCACATCGCTGAGCCTGAGGGGAGGTAAAGCAACAACTTTTAGTGTGGGTGTAAACAGAGCTTGGATGTGCAGCCTAGAAAGTGCACAAACGTGGTCGAGGCCCTTTTTGTGTGCATGATGGAGACAGACAGGGATAGGAAGAGAGGAGGCTGACCACAGACAAGACCTGGGTGATGGGGCCAGAGGGTCTCTCTCCCTGGGCCTCCATGTTCTGGCTTGGATCCCAAGGAGACTAAGACCGTAAATTCAAACCTGATCTTCTAGGTCATTGTGAAATTTTATTTATCGAAGTAGGAGGATAGAACATATATTATCTAACAGTTTGTTTGACTTATAATTTTCTGGTTCCTGACTCTTCAAAAAAGAGAAAGAGTAATAACTGTGATTCACAAATGATGGGACAATGGAGAAAAGAAGATGGCTTGATGCGACCAACTAGTTATTATTTACTTTTAAGATTAACATTCTTACTGAAAGTAAGAAAAAGAAGATAAATGTTTAAACTTCTTAAAACTTCTCTTCTTTCATTGTTAGGCTTCTTAATGTATTAGCTAAATAATAACTTAGTTTCTGTTGTTCTTTGTCAAGTGAATTGTACTAGACTTGACCTATGATAAATCTAGTAGAAATTTTCCACCTTCAATATTATGTTCCTAGCTCTTTTCAAGCAAAATACACAATGAAATGTTCATGTTGTCAATACAATAGAGCCACTGTTTATTCTTTGAAAACGGAATGATAGCAGAAGGAAACAGTTTAAGTAAAATAGAGCTATGAATTATTTTTAAAATTCAATAAATCAATGTCATCTCACACCTCAGAAATATCCTATTAATTCTTGTTGTTTTTTTTTTTTCAGGAGACTACACTTTAAAAATTGACCTTGCAGATTTTGAAAAAAATAGCCGTTATGCACAGTATAAACTTTTTAAAGTTGGAGATGAAAAGGTAGTAAAATTTTCAAATAAGTAACATTATGAATTAATGTGTAAAATATAAACCCTGAAGTCAGTGGAAACAAAAATACATGATAGAACCTGTCTTTTGTTTATTAAATAAACATATTATTAACTAACATTAATTATTAAATTATCGTATTACAGTGACAACTGATAGTGGAACTTGCCTCTTTGTCTTTAGAATTCTTATGAGTTGAATATCGGCGAATATTCTGGAACAGCTGGAGACTCCCTTACAGGGAATTTTAATCCTGAGGTGCAATGGTGGGCTAGTCACCAAAGAATGAAATTCAGCACACGGGACAGAGATAATGACAACTACGAAGGGAATTGTGCAGAAGAAGATCAGTCTGGCTGGTGGTTTAACAGGTTTGACATTTTATAAACACTATTGTAATGGCGTTGATGATATCTCACTGGTGGGCATTAATTATAACATGAGGTAATGTTGTCTTCTTTGTAGTACTGGTATTATTATGTAATCACACTTACTAGAATTCTTCAGTGATGAAGTATTTTTGAGGATTTGTTCATTGTGTGCATTAATAAAGCTTGAAAGGTGTTACAGAAATAAATCAAATTACTACTTCTGCAAAGATTGTTTGCAACCTGAACTATGGGTGAATTATCATAAATAGTTGGCCACAGATTGACATGAAAGAATAGGGAGCATTTATCATAAGAGAAATATTTTCAGTGTTCTAATAACCAGTTTGGTCTTTACCTTCTCTTATCACGTGATGGCCATGTTATTTTTGTAAATTTTTCTATGTAATACTACTTTTAAATCACAGTGACTTCCACTGAGCTCCTCTCAGTGCAGAAATTTCCTCTACAGTATTCCTGACACTTAATTCCACCCTCTGCTTGAATACTTCAGTGTTACTTTATCAGCTAGCTCACTCTGGGTTTTTTTATCGTACTAAGTTTTTCCTTTTATTCATCTGGATTCTGCCTTCTTATACTTCACCAGATTTTCTTCTCAGTAGTTAAAGAGCAATTGTAATTCCTTTTCAACATAGTGCTGCAGGCAGTGGATGAGAAGACATTTATTGTATTCCTCAATATTTTCTCTCCTCTAGGCCAGATATGCTTGACTCATTGAACTGTTCTCCACCCAAGATGGTTTCCAGACAGCTCCCTTTGTTGTAATTACAAAGTTTAGGCAAGAATGGAAACTTCATACTGTCTTCCTTAAAAATAACCTGATGCGTCTGCTGTCTGCAAAGCAGATGTGCCCCAACTGTTAGGCAGTGCATGAGTTTTGAACGTCTTCTTTTCTTGTTAGAAAACAAACACTACTTCAAAATGTCTGGACATTTAAATTTTCCATTATAGAATCTTTAGTGAGTATTCCTGGAGTGTCAGATTTTCCAAATTATTGAAGACTATTCATTTAAGTTCCAAATCCAAATTTTAACCTTTTTTTTTCTTACATAAGTACTTACAAAGCATTTTAGAATCCTGTCTTATGAAGTAGAGGTATATCAGGCATATGTTAACTTTCCTGAACATCATGGGAGTCCTCCCTATGAGCATTCGGTGATTGCAAGGTGCTGGTTTTAGAGTTGTAGATTCTGTGGGGATACAGCTAGTTGTGGGTAGTGTGGTGGGTCAAGTTGAAACTCAGTGGTTGTAAAATCATTATTTTCTCTGGATTTTGCTTTTGTTTTTTACTTTGTGTCACTTTATAAAATTTTGGTCGCTTGTAAAGGAACTAGAGCACATACATCAGTGAGAGAGAACAGAGAAACAAAGGTATCATCCCTACTTAACAAACCAAAGGTGTTGATAGTCTTTTCCCTAGTGGTTTTCTTGTTCTTTTAAAAGGCCATCTTTGTCACTCTCTCTTCCTCCTCCTTTTACTTCCCCTGTCCTTGTAAGTTAGCATTATGTAAAAATTATCAGCATTATATAAAACTGACACATAATTCACTAAGTTGCAAGCATCCCTTAATGTTTGATTTTGAACAGAAGCATATATACAGAAAAAACAATCATATCAGTTAATATTACCATGTACCTACCTAGTTGACTTGGCTTGGATTGCGTCTAAATGACAACTGGCACACATATTAACACAGGCAAATAAATAATTTACTTGACTTTCGATATCGAGGTTCAGAGATGACAAAGAAAGGTAGCTACTGAGCTGGAGCTGCCTAAGAACTCATCATTATCCGTGAAGTCAAATGAGATGATATGTCTGTAGAGGTGGAAAATCAGTAAAGTTAGAGAAAAAGTCAATTGTTCCAGAAGCTTGGTGCTATGTCTACATGTCTCCTTTTCTTGTAGTTTAATCCTATCATTTTCTTCCTCCTTATCCTTTTTTTTTTTTTAATCCTATAGTTCTTCTAACTTACATGAAGTGTTGGCCCTTCATAATTATTACTCACTTACAAAACGTTCTTTCTCCACATGGCAAAGCGGTCACTGAGTGTTGATGTGTTCTCTGCTCTGCATTTGCAAATGCATTCACCAGCAGAGCCCCAACCATCTCCCAGTGTGGTTACAAGTCCTGTTCCAGAAACTGAAAGATGTTGGACAGTTGGTCTCAGAATAGCTAAGAGGTGGGGCACCTGGCTGGCTTAGTCAGTTAGAGCATGTGACTTTTAATCTCAGGGTCGTGAGTTTGAGCCTCACATTGGGTGTGGAGCCTACTTTAAAAAATAAAAAGAGGGGTGCCTGGGTGGCTCTGTTGGTTAAGCATCCGACTCTTGATTTTGGCTCTGGTCATGATCTCGTGGTGCGTGAGCTCAAGCCCTACATCAGACTCAGTGCTGACAGCACAGATGTCTCTAGGAAAACAGAGATGGGCCAAAATATATATTCCAGAGGCTAAGTTTAGAGTATTTTCTTTTCTAACATTACCTTTCAGGTAATTTTAAAAACACACTAGGCTTTGACATTTGCAGAATCAGCATACTAGTTTCAGATTTAAATTAGGAGATCGTCAGGATGGTCGGCAGGAGCAAATCACTAAGCTGGTAAGTGGACCAAGCCAACCATTCAGCATCTATGGGTAAATTATATGCTCTTTTGATTCAATAGTTTGGGTACTTTCCATAGAGTTTTCAGAACCATCCCTTGCAAATGTTCTCCTTATATCCTAATGTCTGCCATCTTTTCGTTGGTTAATCAATAAAGAAATATGTAGTGACTCATTGCTAACAGTACACAGAAAATTATCACATACGCCTAGCTATCCATATCAGGGACAAAATTTACAGATTTTAAAGTAGGAAGTGCGACATTTTTAAAATGTATGATTAGCTAACCCACTTATCTAGATTGGAAAAATAGAGGCTAAAAAATTAACTCAGCAACTTGAACAAATGATTATTGGTCAATTGCTGGGAAAACTTTAAATGGTGGTTTAGGTTTTGTTTGCTTACCCTTGAGGTTAAAATAATGGATATGTTGGCAATTTTTAAAAGAGGGGGGAGGGAGTCTGCAGCACGAAAGCTAAATCTTGGCAGCAGAAAGGTGAACACGTAAGTGCAAATTATCCAAGGAAGCTGGTTACACAGCGCCATGCCACACCCTGTTTCCTTAAATCATACCACTCTTGCAAAGGCCAAAGGTTACAAGGTCATGTTTTCTTTGCTTGCTTTTTTGTTTAAAAGCTATTAAGACCAGAAATGCTTCTTTTACAGTACACGACAGGTGACCTGGGCTATATCCTGAGTTTTGTTAGGGCACACAAACCCATCAGTTAAACCCATCTGCCATAGAAACCTCCCGCCTTCTGGAAACTAATAAACATTGCCTTGTTGGGGCGCCTGGGTGGCTCAGTCTGTTGAGCATCTGACTTTGGCTCAGGCCATGATCTTGTTCGGGTTCATGAGTTTGAGCCCGCATCGCGCTCACTGCTGCCGACACAGAGCCCACTTGGGGTCTCGTGTTCCCCTCTCTCTCTGGCCCCCACTTGCACGCGCGCTCTCTCTCTCGAAAATAAATAAAACCTTAAAAGTACATAAGTAGATAGATACTCCCTTGTCTGAAAAATGGCAGAAATCATAGTCAAACGCTTTTATCGAAAAGGCTTAGGAAGGAGCTTTCTAGTCTGATTGTTTTGTGTTTATTTTCTCTTCCCACTAGGTGTCACTCTGCAAACCTGAATGGCTTATACCACAAGGGCCCCTACGCTGCTAAAACGGACAATGGGGTTGTGTGGCTCACCTGGCATGGATGGTGGTATTCTCTGAAGTCTGTGGTTATGAAAATTAGGCCAGATGATTTTATTCCAAATAGTGTTTGATTTTCCCTGTTGGGCTTTCTTTCTGCAATTCGTCTCGCTTTAAAGTGCTTTGAAAAATTGGACCTCTGAACATATACATACACACATAGATGGCAACTGTTACGTGTGCTACTTTTCATTCCTACTGACCTTTATTACTTATTGCACTTTCAGCACAGCAAATACGTGAGTCCTTCAAATAAATACAGATTATTGAATTCCTGCATGCAGAAGTTTACGATAAGCGCTTACGGTAAATAAAAAAGACAACAGTGCAGAAAACGTACCATGTTTAGGCAATAACACGAATATAAGTACATAATAAATTAAGTATGAATGCCGTTGAAAAACACATGAAAAAAACAATAAAAAATAGATTGGTAAATCAACTATATAGACAATAAATATTATGAATTAGGACGTGAGCTCAAGTCTCTGCTACCGAGCTGGAACTCGGAGACACAATTTAGGATCTCAATCGCTATATGACAGTATCCTATATTTTTAAGCTGTTGGTATAGGTTAAACACTTCTTTCAGAAGCCACATTTTAATTCTTATACCAATCCTGTGAGGTATTATCATCCCCATGTAACACACCTGGAAGTTTGTGGCTCTGAGATTTTGTGACTGCTCAAAGTTACAAAGCTAATACGTACAAGGACTCAAATTCAAATTCAGATACCAATTCCTATATGAAATCCAATGTTTTGCTACCATGCTAGGGCTTTTTTTCTTTTTTAATGTTTACTTATTTTTGAGAGAGAGTGTGAACGGGGGAAGGGCAGAGAGAGAGGGAGACACAGAATCGGAAGCAGGTTCCAGGCTCTGAGCTGTCAGCACAGAGTCCGCCATGGGGCTTGAACTCACAAACCGTGAGATCATGACCTGAGCTGAAGTTGGACGCTCAACCGACTGAGCCACCTGGGTGTCCCTACCATACTACAGCTTCTTGTGGATAGAACTTGAATAGGTGAGGTGGAGGGAAAGAACCTTTCAAGTGAGAGTAAGAGTTAAGTTACTAAAAAATATTCGAGTACCAACTATCAGGCCAGAGGATATAGTTCAAGCCCAAATGAAGCTCTTTCTTCTTTTATAAAGACATGCACTAAACATATAATCAAAACAACATAATTTTAAAATCTGATAAGCATGAGGGAAAAATATGTTCCTGGGGAATGTATAGCAGGGACCTGACCTGGCTTGGGGGAAGAGGATCAAAAACCTTCCTGGTAGAACTTTTTGAGCTGAGATTT
The DNA here is from genome assembly GCF_022837055.1 of Prionailurus viverrinus. Classification (NCBI taxonomy): domain Eukaryota; kingdom Metazoa; phylum Chordata; class Mammalia; order Carnivora; family Felidae; genus Prionailurus; species Prionailurus viverrinus. The sequence continues at coordinate 20,650,570 of NC_062564.1, forward strand.
TTTTAACTGGTGTAGGCGGGAGATCTTTGTAAACCTTTGTGTAAAGTATGCAAAGTAGGAAAGTTCAAAGAAACAAAAAAAAAGTTAGAGAAGCAATATAGCATAGGGATCCTTAAGTCCTTAAACCAAGAATTCTGCCACTGGATAGCTGTGTGAACTTGGGTAGGCTACTTAATTTCTCCGAGCCTCAGCTGTCTTATCTGTAAAATGATTATGAGAGTACCTGCCTCACAGGGTTAGGCTGAGGATTACACAAGCATTTCAAATGATGCCTTGTGCAGAGTAAGCAATGAATAAGAACTGTGTGATTATTAGTGAAGTAGGCATTAAGGGATAATACTAACAGATGTCTTGAAATAATAGGTCACATAAAGATGTTAAAGTTAGTTGTGCTTTATCCTCTAAGCACTGCTTCCGAAGCAAGGCTTCTCAACCTTTAATGCCACACAAATTACCTGGGGTCTTGTTTAAATATAGATTTCAATTTGGGACTGGGCCCCAAGGTTTTTGTTTGTAAACAAGTTTCCAGATGATACAGATGTTGCTGGTCTAGGGATCACACTTTGAAAGCAACAATGTAGGAAACTGAGTTCTATGGGATGGTAATAATACAGGAAACAAAAGGGCTTCTTGCTCAAATGAGTTTGGGAGATGACCACAGATGATCTGTGCAAAATTAAACAGATTTCTTCTTTTTTAAAATGTTTACTTATTTTTGAGAGAGAGAGAGAGAGAGAGAATGGAGAATGAGTGAGGGAGGGGCAGGGAGAGAGGGAGACAGAATCCAAAGCAGGCCCATGCACTGGCAAGGTCAGCACAAAGCCCAAAGTGGGGCTCGACCTTACGACCTGAGCTGAAGGCGGACACTCAACGATCTGAGCCACCTAAGCACCCCGATTTCTTTTTAATATTCTATTGTGCATTCTGAAGTTCTAAGAGGGACATATGGTATGTTGCACTTTTATATCTAGTTAGGAGGATGGTCAGCTGCAAGGTGTAAATCACCTGATTACTCCAGTCCAAACAAATAGAGATTTGTGCACCTTAAGAACTCAGAAGGCAGAACGTCGCCGGCCTACGTGCAGTGTGAGAGCTGCTATCTCTGCAATTCACTTTGCTTCTCGCTGCTTCAAGTCCATGTCGAAAACAGGAAGAAGGGTGAAGGGTCAACAGACTTCAATTTATACCGTATTGGTCAGAATTGTGTTACATGGTCACTCCATCTGGAAGTAAGATCATGAAAGAGAATGTTGAAGTTTATAGTCTTTAGAACATGCAGGAAGAGAAGTATCTGCCAGGGCTCCTGGCTGTTCATTTTTTAATGCAGTCTCGTGGGAACAGTGTTCCATATGCCACACTTTGGGAAGGTATAAATATGGGGCACCAGTGACAATTTTAAATATGGGTATTATTTGCTCAAGTAGTAGCCTGAAGAATTCACACAATTAGGAGATCAAAAGAAGAAAAGCTTTTAAAGGAGGGGGGGAAAAAACCCTGAACGATTCCACAGAGAAGTGGGAGAGGAGCAAAACACGTAAATTACATAAATCTCAGGATAATAGTTTTTCAATGCAGAAGGAATAAAAAAAAATGTTAAGGCCATAAAAAGATGAAAAAGAAAGCATTCTAATGAAAGACCACTGGATTTAGTGATAATGTTGTGTGTGTGTGTGTGTGTTTAATTTCAATGGACTGCGGGGAGAATAGCCAGAGGCCCAAAAATAAAAGCAGTTAGAGAAAATAGGTCATTTGAGGAGTTTAGATATAAATGAACTAGTTTAGATAGAAACTGGACTAGTTTACCTGAAGCCAGGAATGAGGAAGATCTCAGTCGCATTTCAGCACTAAAGAGTTATTTATTAGGCTCCATTACTTTTCAAAATGCAAATATGCTTTTAGAGGCCACTGGCTGGCTCAGTCCGTAGAGCACGTGACTCTTGATCTTGGGGTTGTGAGTTCGAGCCCCATGTTGGGTACAGAGATTTTTTTAAAATAAAGTAAAATAATAAAATGCAAATATGCTTTTAATTTATATCAGCTGATTACATGTTAGGGCCAGTAAACTCAGGAGTGCTTTTCGTTTTTGTTTTTAAATAGTGCAAAGGATAGAGAAATGCATCAAGGCTGATTGCCTGACCTGGCCAGAAGGGCTTTCTACCAAGAGACAAAAAGCATTTTTAAGAAAGGAGAGGGCTATGTTCCTGAAACATCAAAGTACCAGCTTCACAAGTCTGTCCAAGACCTACAGTTTCAGAAACGCTATGAATCGTAAAATCAAGATCCATCCATATAGCCCACAATCTATCCTTTGGCCAGCACAAGATAAGCCGGGAAGAAAGACAAGTCAACAAATAGGAATTACACTGAGTGAGAAACAAGATGGCTTTGTGCTTAGTTATTGCCCAGACTGTTAGGAATTTAAATTTTATCTTTGCCATTTTTTTTACAACTCTGTGCTGAGTATTTTCATCTCTAAAATATGAATAATAGGGGTGCCTGGGTGGCTCAGTTGGCTGAGCATCCGACTTCAGCTCAGGTCATGATCTCATGGTCTGGGGTTTGAGCCCTTCAACTAGCTGGCTGCTGTCAGCACAGAGCCCACTTGGGATCTTCTGTCCCTCTCTCTCTTTCCCTACCCCGCTCATTCTCGCTCTCTCAAAAATAAATAAACTTAAAAAAAAGTTTTAAATGCTATTAATAATGTAGCTATCCCACAGTAATGTTGGGAGAATTAAGTGAGATAATACTGTGCGTGGCATTACAGTAGAGCCCCTTCTCCGCGGTTTCCGCAGCTTCAGTCACCTGTGGTCACCCGTGTTCTGGAAGCAATGATCCTCCTGAAGTATCCTCAGATCACTAGCAGCCTAATAGCCCACAACACCTGTGTCAGTCACCTCCCTTCCTCTCCTCATGTAGACATTTTATAATCTCACGGCATCTCAGGAAGAAGTCAGAGTACAGTGCAGTAAGGTATTTTGAGAGAGTGAGAGAGACCACATTCACGTAACTTTTATTAAAGTATATTGTTGTAATGGTTCTGTGTTGCTAATAATTGTTATTAGGCTCCTACCGTGCCTAATTTACAAATTAAACTTTATCATAGGTATGTACGTACAGGAAAAAACAGGACACATAGGGCTGGGAACTATCCAGTTTCAGGCATCCAATAAGGGTCTTGGAACATACACGTACCCTGGAGATAAGGGGGAGAAAAAAGTACGAAGTGTTCTGTTAACATTGACTATGATGATGATGATGGTGGTGGTGGTAATGCTCATGAAAAAGAGGAAGGTAAAAAAGGAATATTGTAGTGGTGAATTGGAGTGCTGTGTGACCTTCCCCAAGGGCTGGAGGTGTGAGGAGAGGAGATGGTCAGAGGTTCTCCAGAGAAGATAACATAGAAAATGAATTACAGCTCTGGATAAACTATATCTTCTTACAAGCCCAGTAGTCCAGGTTCTTAATATTACTAAGATTTAAAATCCTCCAAAATCAAATAAGTCAGTCAGAGAAAGACAGATATCACATGTTTTTACTTTTATGTGGAACTTGAGAAACTTAACCGAAGACCATGGGGGAAGGGAAGGGGGGAAAAATAGTTTCACACAGAGAGGGGGGCCAACTTATAAGAGACTCTTAAATACAGAGAACAAATTGAGGGTTGATGGGGGTGGGCGGTGGGAGAGCAAGGAAAACAGGTGATGGGCATTGAGGAGGGCACTTGTTGGGATGAGCACTGGGTGTTGTATGTAAGCAATGAATCATGGGAGTTTACCCCTGAAACCGAGAGCACACTATATACACTGAATGTTAGCTAACTTGACAATAAAGTATATTGAAAAATAAATAGAATCAAATCAAATAAAATCCTGAAAAATTAGAGGTTCAAACCTGTTGTAGACATTGTCTGCTTTCATGGTCTCTAGAATGGACCCAGGGAGACTTACGTTTTGACAATGTGACTCAGGCTCCTTGCAGGGAACTCAGAGGTTTTTCCCTTTCTTCTTTCATTCAACACAGCTCAGGGTTTTTTGTTTTTTGTTTTGTTTTGTTTTTTTCTATTTTATATATTTAGGTTCCATATAATACTTTGTGATTTTTTTGTTTGGTTGAAAAAACAAGAAAGCTATTCATCTCTAAAAGGAGGTTTGGACTTCTCCCTTCATTTTATAGATGAAGAAATTTTCTGCATTTTTCTGATGACAGGTATTTCTGGAAAGGACTTTGTTACTCCCCTGACTCAGAAGAATTCACAAGCACTGTAAAGCCACAGCTGTACTCTGTGTTCTCACGGACGCTGGCCCTTCACTTAGAATACTGCCTTAAAAAGCATCTACACCCAGTACAGACTATGCTCTGGGGTGGGCAAGTCTAAGACAAGCTGCAACCTTTCAAAGAGGATAAAAGAAGGAATTAGGCCTTCAGTCATAACAAGCCAACCCCGTCTCAGGGAGAAAATGACATAGGGTATTGTCTCCTTAACTTAACTCCTGGGGTGTTGGCATTGTTTGCAGTTTCTAGGCCTTTCTAATTATAGATGTACTATGTAATATTGCCTCCACCTGCACCTATAACACTAACAATGTTCAGCACTTAACAGTATCAAAGACTTTCCCAGCTTGAACTAATTAATTCACACAATTCCAACCATCTGGGACAGATAGTATTATTACCCAGGTTTTACAGACACAGAAAACTTCAAAAGAGATTTCTCCAAGGTCACATAGCAATTGGAATGGGCCAGGAGCATATTTTAGAGGTACTAGGTTTTTACATTCATTAGAAGGCGACAACATTGCAAAGTTCGGATTTACGGGTAATTTGATTTTTTTTTTCCTTCAGTGTGCTAAACAGATACTGCTTTGTTGGATACTAGCTCTCTCTGTGGTTCCTTTTGTAGCTTGTATCCCGAATGGAATGATTATACCCTTAGGAATTATCATACACGTCAAAATTCAGTAGCAGGTAGTTTGGAGCTCTTAAAGGTAGCTAACATAAGCCAGCTGCTTTAACTCTCTTACTTTCTTCCTCTATTACACCTGCAGTATCTCTTTTCAGGTAAGTGATATTAGAACACAGAGCTCTTGAAATGTAAAATGAAACCCCAGAAAAAGGGTTTCTTCAGTTATAAAGGCTTCTCTGTCCTCTCCTGGTAGCCAACCAACTAATTCAGATTCTTAGGAACTCACATATTCCTCAAAGAAGGTCCTTCAGAGAGAATACCAGCTAAAAAGCTAAAAACTAAAATCACTAGTTTTTAGAAAGATTAAAATAGCCCAGGTTTCCCTAGTTCTGAGAAAGTTAAATTTGAAACAACACGGGGAAACTCATCGGTGGAAAATCACCATGATGCCCTTGCAGTTTGGGGGCTGGTCTAATAGTTGTGGTTTGAAAGAGTATCATATCCTCCTGTATTTACTCATGGTGAAGTGGCAGGAAATCATATACTTGAAAATATAAATAAATAGTCAAAAGCTGAGAGACTTTTATAGAGGCAATGATTATGCAAGGTAAGCAATGTCAAATTAAAATATGTTCTTAAGAGTTCCATGTTGTCTTGGACCAGTAGGACCAGAAAAGAAATTGTTCTGGAAGCTTTCAGGGTATGTAAGGAATTTGGTGAATATGGTTAAGAACTTTTTCTAAGTAGGGATCTTTTGAAACCCAGGGTTAAAGAACATCTGCATATGGTTTGTATATGATGAGTCAGCATGTAGTAGGATGTTCACAGAGGAACTTGGAATTTGGAAGGGCAGTGTGTTTTACGCTCAAGGCTGTTTTCAATATCAAGTTGTAGGTCTGGGCCACTTAATTTTTTTTTTTTTAAGTTTATTTATTTATTTTGAAGGGGGGGGGGCAGAGGGAGAGAGGGAGAGAGAGGGAGAATCCCGGGAAAGCTCTGAGCTGTCAGCAAGGAGCCCAATGCAGGGCTCAGCTCACAAACTGCGAGATCATGACCTGGGCCGAAATCAAGAGTGGGTTGCTTAACCGACGGAGCCACCCAGGCGCCCCAGGGCCACTTAATTTTTTAAAAGCTCCATAAATAGACCTGACTCACTCCAAACTTTCAAGATCCTTGGTGTCATTCCTCAATACTCTTCTTGTTCAGAGAAGTAGAGCAGTTTGATGTACTGGTTTCAGTTCAAGGATGATTTTCCAGGATGAACGTAACTGTGAGAAAAGCGCATGTGAGAAGTTCAGGTTCATGTTCTCCACAGTTGTCTGAAACAGAGTAAGAACACAGTATGCGGTGGTGATTACACTATGCACCTGGCTCTCAGGTGTGTTTCCCAAAGTCTTGACCAACTCCGGGGGGTCGGGTGCCCGAGGCAGGATGCTAAGACAGCTGGTAAACCCCGCATGCTCATTCCTCCACCTCGCAAGCCTGGATCGGACTTGCGAAGGGGCCACAGAGGCCAGCTGCTCCTCTCGTGGTTTTATAATTTAACAAAATACGAATCCCTGGAGTTCACTGATCACTTTAGTTTTTCCTAGGAAAACACTCACACCACGTTTCTTTATACCATCTTTGCCATCATCCAAAACTTCCTGAAAGAGCCTATTTAGAGTCTCAAACTTTTCCATGCTGGAGGCTGGCCCAGAGGGAATTTTTTTTTTTGTGTGTGAAGTGTGGAGCAGTCTGTTTGGCCATTTTCAGTTACTCTTTTTTTCCTATATCCATAAATAAAACCTGCCAAAACACAGTCTTCCATGCCAAGACGTGAAGAATACTTTCCGGGCTAGACAGTGCTTTAAAAGACAGCAATTTAAATATTTTAAAATAAATATTTATTCATTTTACCTAAAAAACATTTTGTTAAAATTTCCTGAAGTACCAGAAAGAAAACAGAAGGAGCCTTCTTCGGCATTAGGAGGGGATTGTGCACACTGGGTGATGGAGAAAGTTTCCAGCAGCGACAGGATCTGAGGGCACTCTTGTTAGCTTGTTTTTAGCGCTGGTGTTTGCTGGCAGGAAAGGGGGTGCCAGACCTGAGACTCTTCACAGAACTCAGGTTCTGTCATCTTGGTAAGACACTGTGACCACTGTCTCCAGAGCCGAGCACAGTGGAGGCCTCTTCTCGCTGCCTGCACAAAGTGGGCTCGAGCAGACACTGCCTCTAATGGCCCACAGACAGCTTTGTGGGTCTGTGCCTACTGCCTCCTGGGTGGGATCGCACCGGCTTTGTTTACCCTGCAAAGTCACAGTGGCAAATCTGCCATCCAGAGTCGATGTTCTTCACAGATCAAATTCTAGGAGAATCCAAGCTTTTTCCTCTCCTGCCTCTGGCCCTTCCTCTGTAAGGGGACAGCCTGGTGAACTCCCTAGACGTTGGCCCAGGCCTTCACATTCCACATCTTCTGCCACAGCTGCTCAGAGTCTTTGGGAAGGCTCCATGCCTGGGCGTGGGGACAAGTTCACTCACTAGGAGCTCGTGTCAGGGACTTAGTCCCTCAGGTAGTTTCTCTCTTGTACCTTCTCAGGTGCTGATTCACCGGTTCCTCCTTAGGTAATAATAAGGAAGGGCAGGAATGTCTTCCCTTCCTTCTCAGGTAATGGAAATGCCCTCCGAGCAACAGCTTTATTTATTTTGGTTCTAACTTTTTTGTCGGTAATTTCTGGACAGAAAGGAAGGAAGGGAGCCGTGTCTGGATGCACCCTGGAAATCACATCACAGACACAGACACCTCCTTTTTCAGTGTTCCATATCACCTCTGTGCACACCAGAGCTCAATGTCAGAAGACCTTGTTTCAATATTTTCTATCCATTATCCTTTTGAAGTTTTGCTATCAAAGCTAAGCTGGAAATTGAATATCAAGTTTATTAAATCGAGTAGAATTTAAGGTCTTGTGATAGTTGTTCCTCTGTGTTCAGTTACAGCAGTTGTTACCAAAGGTTATGTATGAACCAGATAAGATAAGATAGATAAGATAAGATAAGATAAGATAAGATAAGATAAGAAAAAGTAGGAAGTACCTATAAAAGCACAAACAACGTAAATACAACATAAATAGAAATAATCTTCTAGGCATTTAGTTTAAGGTTGGATTCATTGCAGTCTCTTGAAAGGCATGCTTGTTCTCTAAATAAGTTTTCTTGGTCCAGGCTGTTGGATGCCCTATAACTGCCAAGGCAGCAAAATTCCTTGAAGGTTTCCAGCATCAGGTTTCCCTGGCACGGGTCCATTCAGTCCTCCAAAGCTGATTACTTTGCCATGGTGGGTACTGACTGTCCGCTGTAAGCCATCCACACTCTTTACATAATGTTTCCAATGGTTGTACAGTTGGATGGATACATATACAGGGCATACACTTGACTAAACATTTGGGTTTAATAATCCCTTATCCTGATGCTGATTAGATCCAAGTTATACAACCCTTCAGCTGGACGGTTTGGTATAAGCAGGCCACTAGGAAGAAGATGGGCGTATTCATCTCTGTGGGCCTCTTCTATCAAAATTTTCATGTGACATTATGGTACAGTAATGATTGTTAACGATAGTTACCTTTAAAGAGAAGTATAAAGGGGGCGCCTGGGTGGCTCAGTCGGTTGAGCGGCCGACTTCGGCTCAGGTCATGATCTCGAGGTCTGTGAGTTAGAGCCCCACGTCGGGCTCTGTGCTGACAGCTCAGAGCCTGGAGCCTGGATCCTGGAGCCTGCCTCTGTTTCTGTGTCTCCCTCTCTCTCTGCCCCTCCCCCATTCACGCTCTGTCTCTCTCTGCCTTTCAAAAATGAATAAATGTTAAAAAAAAATAGAAAAAAAATAATTTTTTTAAAGAGCAGTATAAAGGATTAATTAAACATATATTTGATAAACGTGTTTTGAGTAACAGATATATTATTAGTTACCACAACAAAATAATGAAAAATTAACCTATGCAGAGTTCATAGTTGAGTGCAATAACACAATAAAATAATTAGAATAAATTAGAATCAAAACACAATAAAATAATTAGACTGCCTTTGCACTTTGTCTTACAATAACAGTCTGTACAACATGCTATGGAACTTGCAAAGAATGAGCTACAAATCAGATCTGTATTGAGACCGTGAGTTGGATGGAATTAATACGCTGTTATTCACAAAGATTATATAGCTACCAAAAATAAGCTAATATGATCGTGAGGTCCAGTAATAGGAGTATAAGTATAATATTTAGAATCAGAATAGTAGATATAGGTAGTGACACCTTTGGACTCAGCCAACTATATATGGAATATTGAGTTCAATTTGCTGCCAAAATTAAAAGGATAAATTAAAATAAGATTAAAATAAAATAAACCGTAAGCTGATTCAGAAGAAACTATCCACAGTGGACAAGATGAGTAATATATAGCTCAACTCGTATATCCAGAGAACTCTAGGAGAAGCATGTCAGTAGTCAGCAAATATCTGAAGAAGTTTTATGAAAAGATGTGTTATATTGTATATTTTATACAAGACCTCAAGAGTAAATTAAATAACTTCATTAAAATACATGAGGGATGGAAACTGAAAATATGCTAATTTTGGCTAAACTTAGAAAGAGTACCCCAGAATCAGAGCTATATAAAAGATAAAATAATCTGCCTCTTGACTTCATAAGATTATCATCATGGGGTTTACTTAATTGAGGCTAGACTTTTTGCAGAGAATATTGCAAATGCAGAGAAACATTAGTTGGGAAGTTAAACCAAGTGACCTTTTTGGTCTCTCCCAAATCTTAGATTTTGTGATTTGGAGTTGTGCTTTTAATAATACACATTATTTCCAAGACATAACAAAGTAGATGAGTGTTCTGTTAATCTGTGCCTTTTGATTGTCTTATGACCAATGCATGACAGAAGTGGGTGATAAATGAATCACGTAGCAAGCGACAGTCTTAACGTACTGTATATACCAAGGTTTTGGTGGTTAATAAGGTCATTCTCTAGCACCCAGAGAATCTTATGATTCAAAACTGTGGGGGGGGGGGGAATGTACACCAAGATACAAACAAATGAAGTCAGCATGTTGATGTAGAGCAAAGGCTAAGTCAAGGCTGAGAGAGAAACAGCACCAAGAGGGGAAAATCAGGGCAAAAGGCATAAGAGAATCCTTCAGCAAGAACAGGAATACAGCTGACACTTGACATGGTATTTACCAAGTGCCAGATGCCGTTCTTGGTGTTTCATTTCTGCTTACACATCGATCCTCCAAAAAACCTATGAATGGAGATTTATAATAATCATCCCCTTTTGATGAATGAAGAAACATACGCATAGAGAGGTTAAGTAATAATGCCTCAGACCACACAGCTGGTAGGCAATGAACTGGGATTTGAACCCAAGCATCCCTGCTCTGGAATTCACGCACATAACGCCTATATAAAGAGTCTCCAAGCTGAGGAGAAAGAAATAGATCATAGAGGAAGAAAGAAGCAAGGGCAAACATAAAAAAACAAAAACAAAATCCCACAAAGCTAAGGAAAAATGAACTAGAAATTCCAATTCTTTAGATTCTACCTAAAAAAGAAAGGTAAATAACCATTATACAGGAATGTTTTATTTAAAACTGGAAAAAAAAAAAAAAAGAGGGAAGATTTTCTGGAGCGCCTGCGTGGCTCAGTCTGCTGAGCGTCCGACTTCAGCTCAGGTCATGATATCACAGTTTGTGAATTCGAGCCCCACATCGGACTCTGGGCTGACAGCTTGGAGCCTGCAGCCTGCTTTGGATTCTGTGTCTTCCTCTCTCTCTGCCCCTCCCCTGCTCATACTCTGCCTCTCTGTGTCTCTCAAAAATAAATAAATGTTAAAAAAATTTTTTTTCAAAAAGGGAAGATTTTTATAATAAAATTCTAATTCTTCTATGTTAGAATTATTTTAACAAGTTCATTTTTAAATGTTTAGCCCCTTGTCAACTGTGACTCATGCATCTGACCGAACGCCCCAACGATTTAAGCCTGAAAGGATTCCCTTTGCAATTATCTACGGGAACAAAGGGAAGGAAGCACCTCTTTGAATCATCGTCTCTGTACCAAAGCCCAAACTCAGTCAGAATGAATGAAACTTCAGGCACCCTCAGATGCAGAGCAATTAGAAAAGATTATGTCTTTCATATGGCTGGTGGTGGGGAGCAGTAGAAGAAATGTAAAATATCAAAATTATATGCCACCCTGTAAGCCTTGATCGGCACCTGCCCGCCATGGGACAAAAGAACATAATGTTTAGTCCTTTCTCTGGATCCTGGATATTTCCCTCCCACAAATTTGATATAGTCAGTGTTGAGTGGGAAAAGAGCTTACAAAAATTCTTCACCATTTCTAATGTGCTGGCCTTGCAAAACTTTTTTTTTTATTTATTTTTTAAAACGTTTATTCATTTTTTTGAGAGCCAGAGAGTGAGCGAGCAGAGGAGGGGCATAGAGAGACACACACACACAGAATCCAAAGCAGACTCCAAGCTCTGAGCTGTCAGCATAGAGCCTGATGTGGGGCTTGAACCCACAAACTGTGAGATCACTGAGGCCAAGTCAGCCGCTTAACTGACTATGTCACCCGGGCATCCTGGCCTGGCAAACACTTTAAGCCATGCTGCTATGCAGATATTTTAGCCTCTCCCTTCTACCTACCTGGCAGGATATATCCTTGAACCTGAGGGTCAGATCTGACTGAATTTTATCTTTACTAGTTAGATTTGATGTGCTCCAAGTTAGTTTTACAGAATGCAGCATGGTATACCAACATGTTAACATTCATAGAGACATCACACAAGTTTTACTTTGGTAGATGTAAACTTTCAAGCAATTTCTAAAAGCTTGTTAGTTGAAATCTTATGGGACCGTAATAAAACCCCACCTAGAGCCACTGCAACAATAAACAAATGAAGTCCAAAGTAAAAATTCAATTGTCACCTGCTAATTCAAGTCCAAATGTCCAGTTTGTGTTACATTATGAGTGAAGAGGGCAGAGGGATGGGAAGGGAGAGAGGTGGCCCACAGGGAAGTCTATGAAATATCTAAAGGCATCTGGGGGCCTTAAGCATGTGTCATTTATTATATTATATTATACAACTTGTATTTTAGAAAGGGAAAACCATAAAATCTGCCTGAAAACTCTGAATAAGAGTCAAAGCTAAGAATTTGTGGTCAGTGGGGGCGCCATGTGGGAGAAGAGGGTGGGAAAGATTCCATTCCCTCCTCCTCCAGATTCTGAGTCACCAATTTAAAGCAATTAGAAGCAAGCATTACTCAACAGAAAGCATTGTGCATTAGTTATTCAATATTGTCCCCAAACACTCCCCTGACACATGCTCACAATACTAAGGCTAAAGTGTACCATTACCATGTCACTTCCATAGTTTGCAAAGTCAGTTGTAGATCCTTCTGACTAGATTCATATTCAATACTTTTTCATTCTTTTCATCTTTCCAGAGCTAGAAATTATTTAGCATGGAAATATATATTTCATAACATTAACCAGAGAGATTGGTTTTGTTTTCCTTTTTTTGAGGTGGAACATATATACAGTTAAATGTATACACTTTCACTGTGCAGCTTGGTGAATTTTCATTTGTATTCACGTGTGTAACAACCACCCAAATCAAGATACAATGTATTCCAGCACCCAAAACTCTGTTACGCCCCTTCCAATTACCACTCCCCAACCTCCAACATTCAACACAGTCCCTATTCTAACCTCTATCACCATAGTTTTGCTTCTTCGTGAACATATAAAGTTGTATATATATATATGTATATATGTATAAATATATAAACATGTATGTATGTGTATGTATACAAATACATAGACATATATACATCTATAGAGAGAAACAATAGAGTAGGTACTTTTATGTCTGGCTATTTACAGTCAACATTTTGTCAGTGAGATTTACCCAATTTGTTCCATGCAAAGGTAGTCCTTTCCTTTTTATTGCTTGTAGTATATTCCATTATATGAAGATACCACAACTTACATATCTATTCTGTCGGGGAGCATTTGGTTTGTTTTCAGGTTTGGGTTTATTATGAATATATCTGCTATGAATATTCTTGAGACATTGCTGGGTATGCCTTTTAGGGAGCAAAAACATGAATTTCTCTTCTGTGTGTACTTGGTGGATAAGGTGGGCATATGTTTTGCTGTAGTAAATCCTGACAATTTTTCAAAGTTGCATTTCTATTTAAATCTCCATCAGCCGTGTATGAGCTTTCTACTTGCTCCATATTGTCACCAGGAGTTGGTATCATCAGATATTTTGTGTTGTTTTTGTTTCTTTTAAACGTTGGCCATTCTGTTGGGTATGTAGTGGTGTCTCAATCCAGTCTTAATAGGGAATATTCTGGTGATTAAGAGGCTGATTTGCCTTTTCAAGTGTTTTTCTCATTTTAAGGTTCAGATGTTTATCTTTCTCCTAAAGACTTTCTATATATACTCTAGCTATAAGATCTTTGTTGTATGTAAGGTCAGAAAATATTTCCTCCCAATTTATAACTTGCCTTCTCACTCTCTCAGTGGTATTTTTTGATGAATAGTTCTTGAAGCAAACAAGTGAAAATCTTACCAATCTTGTTTTTGTGGTTAGTGTTTCTTATGACTAATTTAAGAAATTTTTGCCTATAGCGAGAGGATGATGAATTTCTGATTAAGAGATATAAAGGAGTATCCTATCATTCTGAAGTTATAGTTCTTCATTGTTTAGTGGTTATATTCTAAATTATAATAATTTATATGGAAAAATAAATGAGCTAATCAAGTATTTCCTTTGATTTTAGTTAGCTAAATGTTTAGAAATTATCTGACATTAAGGACCCAGTGGCTCAGTTGGTTGAGTGTCCAACTTCAGCTCAGGTTGAAGGTTCTTGAGTTCCAGTCCCACATTGGGCTTGGTTGCTGTCAGCATGTCAGCATAGAGCCTGCTTCAGATACTCTGTCACCCTCTCTCTCTGCCCCTCACTCACTCATGCTCTCTCTCTCTCAAAAAAAATAAAATAAAATAAAACATTTAAAAAAAGAAAGAAATTATCTGACATTATTGAAAATCACTTCCATGTCTATGCCAAAAAGATAAGAGATAACAAGTGTAGGTGAGGATTTGGAGAAGAGGGGGTCCTCGTGCACTGTTGATGGGAATATAAACTGTCACACCGTCTGTAGAAAACAGTATGGACGGTCCTCAAAAATAAAAAAAAATAGAACTACCATATGATCACACATTTCCACTTCTGGGTGTTTATCTAAAGAAAATGAAAACACTAATTCGAAAAGATATATGCACACCAATGTCAATTGCAGCATTATTTATAATAGTCAAGATATAGAAGCAACCTAAGTGTCCAATGATGAATGAATGGATAAAGAAAATGTGGCATGTATATACCATGGAATATTATTCAGCCATAAAAAGCGAAGGAAATTTTGCCATTTGCAGCAGCACGGATGGAACTTGAGGGCATCATCCAAGATGAAATAAGTCAGATGGAGAAAGATAAATACTATATGATTTCACTTATATGTAGAATCTATAAAACCAAACAAAAACCTGAGCACATAGCACAGAGAACAGATTGGCGGTTTTCAGAGGCAGAGTGTGGTGGGTAGAGGATGGGAGGAGAAAATGGGTTAAGGAGATCAAAGGACACAGATTTTAGTTATAAAATAGATAAGGCATGAGGATATAACGTACAGCATGGTCACTGTAGTTATAATACTGTGTTGCATGTTTCAAAGTTGCTGAGAGTAAATCTTAAAAGCTCTCATCACAAGAAAAAAATGTGTAACTGTGTCTGGTGATAGATGTTAACTAATTGATGGCAATCATCTTACAACACATACAAGTATTAAACCATTAATGTTGCTTCACACCTGAATCTAATATAATGTTTTGTGTCAATTATGCCTCATTTGAGAAATGTCCAGAAAAAAAACGTTTACCAGAAGCTAGAAAAGAGTGTGATACCCAACATACAGAAATTGCCTGGATTCAACAGCCTTCTATACCATGGTCTTAATGATACAGTATTATATCGTGTGCGCACACGCAAAATAATATATTACAAATCAACTATGCACATGTGTTTTCCTTACCTTTATAATAAATTATATCAGGGGAATTTATTAAAAAATTAAAAGAACAGAAGGCCATTTATACATCAGGCTTGGAGAAGTTTCTAAACTTCTCTGGGCTTCAGTTCCCTCTCTGGAAAAGGGGATGATAATAGTACGTATCTCATAAGGTAGTTATGAAGAGTGAATGAATGAATGCACGTAAAGCACTTAGTATGTGTCCAGTATATAGTAGACATAATTATGACCATATGGAACATCAAACTTGGGGTAGTTATCACTTTACCCAGTTTTAGATGAGGAAATGCCATGAGAGATGTTAAGCTTACATGACCTTAGCAGTAAAACTGGTCTGTAAGCCCACCTTTGTATTTCATGGGCTTTTGATTCACCATGTGAAAATTGTAAATTGTTTATTGTACACTGAGCATTGACAGATCTGAATTTGGGTAAAAATTAATGAGAAGTAAATACAAGGGATACCAAAACTTGTCAGGAAATAATTTGAGTTATACTTTCGATGCAATTCAGTGTTAGGAGAAACATTTAAATGAATCATCATACAGGGGCTGTCCTTTGCTTAACCAGATGAAGCATCTTCCATGTCAGTGCATGAGTCGTAACGAGTAGCCGAGTGCTGGGCATGGTGTTGACTTATGGCTCACTAAGAAGATCTCAGAGGAGCTATTTGCCTAGACACGCTATTTAGATCCTGCTACATTTTAGACTTATAACATTTTGCTAATGTTTTCCATGGTCTGATTTCCAACTCATTGCACACTTTTACTTCTCCTTTGGAGTGTGAAGAGGTGTTCTCCAGCACAGCAATGAGGTGACTCATTGCTGGTGGAACTGCTGGGACAGTGGTTCTCAAAGTGTGGTCCCCAGACCCAGCAGCAGTGTCCCCTAGGAACTCGTGTGAAATGCAGATTCTTAGCTAGCTTACCATCTAACTATGCGAGGTAAGTTGGCTTATTTATTCATACACTGAACATCGAATCTCCAGAAACCACGTCAAAAATAACCGTTTTATTTGCAGCCGCTTCATTTCATTTGTTAATCTGCTTTTTGGGCGACATAACTGGTACACACCAATTTTTTTTTAAAAATGCAAAAGAGCGCACAAAGAAATCTCTGCCCTTTACTCTTGTGTCCTAGAGATGAATCATGATGAAGTTTATTTTGTATCTTTCCAGGGTTATTTAAACATACACTAGCAAATACACTACTATGTATTTAAACATACACTTGCTTTCTTTTCTACACAAAGTGTAGCATGTTCTATACTATGTGTCCAAATGTGGCCATCGTTAATAGCGCTCAATGCACACAGTTTCAACATTAAGTTTTGTGCTCTTTTTCCTGTGTTGTACAAGAAGGTATGCTTTATAGAAACTTCTTAAAATAGGGATTGATTTTGCATTTAGATGCTTCCATTAAACAAATTCTGATGCTGTACACTAACAGTATCTTTTCTTTTTACTTGATTTTCAGATATCCCATTTAAATGATCAACTGTGTAGAATTATCACCATTACCAGGTATGATTTCCTGTACATCATGCCCAGAAAGCTCAGCCTTCTACAAATGTCAAGGTTTCATCATACAGAACTGATTTGATTTGACCAGGTTAAGATTTGAACCATGTGTTATTCATTCCATGATGCTGGGTTTATTCCAAATTATGCTAGAGACCACTTGCTTTTAACTTCCTATTAAGAAGTATATTGGAACTCCATTTTGAATGTATTTTTATCCTGCTCTCCCATACCTGGCATAATGCCAATTCATTTTTTACTAAAAAATGCAACCATACTCTCCTTTATTCTTTTAGCAATATTGCAATCATGACATTTGATCTCTGCAAGCGATTATCTGGTTTCTTCATTTCTCCTTTTAATATTCTTAAAGGAGTTGAAACATTTAAAATAGCCCTCTGGTCTGCACCAAAACGTTCCCAGCTGTCTCAAAATATGAACCAAATTATTCCAAGGGACTTATCTCTTTAAAATAAAGCCCACAGGAATGGTTCTAAATTCCCAAACTTTGAATTCAAGGTCTGCAATAGTCTGCCTTTCCAGAGATATCTCCCCTAACTGAGCTGTCAGCTCAATAAAGATTATGTTCTTTTTAGATTCCTGAGGTTTTTTTTTTTAAGTTTATTTATTTATTTTGAGAGAGAGAGAGGGCTCGTCAGCAGTGGAAGGGGAGAGGGGGAGAATCCTATGTGGGCTCAGGATAGTATGAAGCCCAACCGGGGTTCAGTCTCAAACCAGGATCATGACCTGCACTGAAATCAAGAGTCAGATACTTAACTGACTGAGCCACCCAGGTGCCCCTAGTTTCCTGAGTTTTGGTGGTGTATTTCTCTTTCCCTGGCTTCATGAAGGCCATTCCCCATGCCTGTCTGTCGACCCATATTTCAGGGCTCCACCATGTGACTGAAATGCCCCTGGATTCCTAACAATACTACTGTTTATTTGTAAGTGGGTATATTTTATCTTATTGAACTTTTTTTAATGTTTATTTATTTATTTTGAGAGAGAGAGTGCAAACAGGAGAGGGGCAGAGAGAGAGGGAGAGAGAGAATCCCAAGCAGGCTCCTCACGGCACAGAGCTCAGCATGGGGGCTCAATCCCCTGAATCGCGGGATCGTGACCTGAGCTGAAATCAAGAGCTGGACGCTTAACCAACTGAGCCACCCCGGGACCCCTCTTATTGAGCTTTATAACCACCTTCTGAGATAAAAGTTGTGAGCATCCTTACCCCTGTTACCAAAGAGGAAATAGAGGCCTAAAGGGCCTAATCCTTCTTCTGGACTCTTCTGTGTTGACAAGCTGCCCCACACACTTGGCATTCACTCTACACTACCTCATAATATTATCTTTGTACATGCATATGACTTGTCATCACAGCTCAGTTCCCTTAAAAGCACACACTTTATCTGACTGTCCTTGGGTTCTCCTCCTGTGACTTGAACACAGTAAATATGAGTTGTTCAACTTGTTCGAATCAAAGAGTCATAACGCTTTGAGCAAAAAGGGAACTTTCCAGATCGTTTAATGAATACTTGTGTTTCTCAACAGATGTGAGGTTTGCACAGCCCTGAAGGTGAAAGGTACAATGCCACTCATTTTGGCTAAACAATTTGATATTAAAATTACATTAGATTTTAAATAAATGCTGACATACAATGGCATGGAATGTAACATTTAAATAAGTTTGAAGATGAAACATGAAACTTCAAAGAAACTCCAGAGAAATATCAGAACTGTAATTGGCTGCTCCAGGCTACCCAGACTTCCAGGAGGTAAATATTTTTTTCTCCTCTGCAGCTGGTGCTATTTCTATTGAAAAAGTTGAGAGGGGTGCCTGGGTGGCTCAGTGGGTTAAGCGTCTGACTTCCGCTCAGGTCATGATCTCACGGTTCGTGAGTTCGAGTCCCGCATCG
The DNA here is from genome assembly GCF_022837055.1 of Prionailurus viverrinus. Classification (NCBI taxonomy): domain Eukaryota; kingdom Metazoa; phylum Chordata; class Mammalia; order Carnivora; family Felidae; genus Prionailurus; species Prionailurus viverrinus. The sequence continues at coordinate 20,669,045 of NC_062564.1, forward strand.
GGCCCTGTGCTGACAGCTCAGAGCCTGGAGCCTGCTTCAGATTCTGTGTCTCCCTCTCTCTCTGTCCCTGCCCTGCTCATGCTCATGCTCTGTCTCTTAAAAAGTGAATAAACATTAATAAAAATAAATACATAAAAAATTTAAAAATAAGAACAATAAAAGAAAAGAAAAGTTGAGAAACAAAATGCAATGCTAATTGAAGCCCGGACAGGATAAGCAAATTGCCCCAAATCACACGTTAACTCAACCAATATGGATTCAGCATCTGCAGCTCACTGTGCAAACATGGGGGCTAAAATAATGAGCAAAACAGATGCAGACACCAACCTTATAAAGTTTGTATGCAAGCGGGGGTGAAGGGAAGAGAGAGTCATTAAATTAATATTCAACGTGTAACCGTTTTAACCAGCTGCTCTCTTGGTTAGTGCAGCAGAACATATTAAGTAAAAACAACTCAAATCTTTATTGCAGTCTTTCCAGGAAATACACAAGGGAGAATCCATTATTATTGCACAAGAAAATCTCTTTAGCATCTTTTCCTGTACCTTGCATTTTCAATATGGCCTTCAGCAGCAAGTCACTGGCAAAAAAATGAACTTTCCCAGTTTTCTTCCCGGCCTTCAGCCTGAAGAGCCCCTAGCACTCGGGCCTCCCACCCCTTCTCTTTTCCCATCTAGTCTACCCTCAAAAATGAAGCTAGCTTCTTATAAGAGATTTCGGTGTTTCGGGTGTGGAAAGAAAATGTGAACTCTCATGAATTGATTTTTGTACCTGTCACGTTTTTAATCCACACAGCATGGTAGATGTAAAAGTGCAAAGTACTGGACCTCGACTGGGGAATTAGGGTCGACTTCTCTGGGAAAGGGACCTATTAAACTGAGCTCAGACTGTTAAATAAGTAGTAATCAAGAAAAGGGGGTAAGAACATTGCAGACTGAGGGATCACAGTCAACGAGATTTCATGGTGGGAGAAGCATGGAGACAATAAAAGGTCATCGCGACTAGAATGCAAGGTAAGAGGATGAGGGGAAGAATCTAGAGATGGGGAAAAAATCCAGTTATCCAGGGCCTTGTGGACCATGTTTAGGATTTGGTCCCTTTCTCTGAGAGCAGTGAGAAGTTCTCAAAAGGAAGCAGGACAGTAATGGGATCAGATTTGCATTCTTTTTAAAAACATTTTTTAAGTTTATTTATTTATTTTGAGAGAGAGAGAAAGAGAGAGAGTGCTTGCATGCATGAGCGAGAGAGGGGTAGAGACAGAGAGGCCGAGAATCCCAAGCAGGCTCTGAGCCGTCAGTGCAGAGCCCAACATGGGGCTCAATCTCACAAACTGGGAGATCATGACTTGAGCTGAAATCAAGGGTCAGATGCTTAACCAGCTGAGCCACCCAGGAGCCCCTGGGATCAGATTTGCATTCTGATGCAAAAAATTGAGGCAGACTAAAGATTTGGGAGATTTTCAGGAACTTCTAAGTAGACTTATGTTGAGATGATGCCAGAGGAGATGAAAAGAATAAGTAGAAATTCAGAAGCTATGTGGGAAGAAATGGTAAGGACTTTGTGTTGACTGGAAATGGGTGCTGAAGGAGAGAGACATCAAGGATCACTTCGAAGCTTCTGGCTCAAGCAACTGGATGGATGATAATAATAGACGTTGACATGGGAAATGCTTGAAGAAGAACAGATTTTGTGGAGAAATTTTGAAGGTCAAAATGGCTTGATGAGACAGAAAAAAAAGTAGTGATTTTGCTCCAGCAGGTCATGAAGCTTCAGAATTTCTCACTTGTTCTTGCTTGGCTTGCTCTGATCCTTTTATCTCATCAGTCACCACTTAAACACATACAAAGCACTTTGAGTTTACTCAGCTATTTTATTCTTTGCTCTGGAAGAACGATATACACATAGTATCACTTAGTTTAGTAAAATTCATAAGAAGCAGGTTTCGTTCTAAATTTTGTACGTTGTGCTGTGAAATGTAAGCATAAATATGATCTATATTCACAAAAGGAGTAGATAATAAGAGATGTTGGGTCATCTATCACTGTATAACAAATAACTCCAAAACTTAGTAGCTTAAAACAGCTGTATTATTTTGTTACTATTTTTCATGATCCTGGGGGCTGACTGGATGAATGTACTTATTCTTTAAAGCTTCCTTAGTCATATGTCTGGCTGGTGATACTGAGCTTTTGATTGGAATGCTCATGTAAGACAACATGTTAGGCTCTCCATGTGGCTAAGCTTCCTCACGGTGTGGGAGTTGGGTTCTAAGAGTGATCGTCCCAAGAGAACTATGCAGAAGCTGTACTGATCTTTATGACCCAACCTCAGAAGTCATGTAGCAAAACTGCTGTATTCACAGGCCTGCCTGTACTCAAGGTAAGGGAATATAGTTCCCACCTCTCACTAGGAAGAGTGAAAACTTCACACTGTCAGATGAGCGAGTAGAGTGGGAGATGATTTCGTAGCCATCATGAGATATACAGTCTGCCATGAGAGAAAAATGCAGATGGAAACAGCCTCTTCTCTACTGGCCAATATCTACCACAGAGCTTGGCACTGAGTAAGTATTTGTTCAATGAATGAACAGGTAATTAGAGTAAGCTTTACCATGTTCCACAGCTGATTCATGTTTATTATTTTTCACAATAAGCTACTTTTTATTGAGAATCTTTCTTCGGTATAGAGAGAACTGAATTAAAGAAAAAAAACTTAAAACTGAATAATATTATACAATTATAAGTTTAGCTTTGACATTTTTTTCTCAAAGATTCTAATTTATATGATGTAATTCCTAAATTATTATAATTGCAAATATTTCATTTAGTTTTCTGGTGGACAGAGACTGAGTAGGTAAAACAGTCCGTGTTTTAAGGCTTAATAATGGCCCTCCATATCTTAGTGTTCAGAACCTGTGAATTTACCTTACAGGGCACAAGGGACTTTGCAGGTGCGATCAAGGTAAGGATTTGGGGAAAAGGAGATTATCTTGAACTATCCAAGTAGGCCCTAATGCAATCTCAAGTGTCCTACAAGAGGGAAGCAGAGGGATATTGGGCAACAATATAGGAAAAGCCAAGGCCATTGAGGTCGGAGTGATGGAGATAAGGAGAGCCTGTGGCCCCCCAAAGTAGAAGAGGCCTGAAGGACAATCTCCCCACAGGCTCCAGCCGCACTACACCTTGACACCAGCCCCTTATGACTTCTTTTGCACTTTCAACCTCCAGACTGTTAGAGAATAAATTTGTGTCGTGTAAGGCATGACGTTTGTGGGAATTCATCATAGCAAAAGCAGAAAATGAATACAGTCGATAAAACTAATGAGATGGAAGAAAAACAGTTTGCATTTCAAATAATTCAAAACTATATGTTCTTCTACTGACATAAATAGGAGATTCATACGGTAGATTAAAATGCTAAATTAAGATTATACGTATTAAAATGAGCATGTGTGGCTGTAAAACCCTATGCAATCTCTGTTAAAGATTTCTCTTTTGAGGCAGGCAGGATAGTAATTAACCTTCACCTTTTCAAGTTATACATCCCTGCCTTTAAAATCTTAGTTGAAGTTTTAGTAAAATCTTGTCTATGTTCCAGCCCTAAAACTAAGATACATGGGCCAAGAGTTACGTAAATTTAGATGACCCTGTTTGCGTAATGTTTTATTTTGATATAATTTCAAACTTATAGAATGGTTGCAAGAATAATACAAGAAACTTCTGTAACCCTTCACTCATAGACAGTACTTCCATTTTGCCCCATTTGCATACACACATTCTCTTTTTACACACACACACACACACACACACACACACACATGAATTTTTGAACCATTTGAGAGAGTTGGCAACATTTTTCTCCTTTACCCTCAAATACTCATGTGTATTTCCTAAGAATACAGACACTCTCTTTTGCAAGCACAGTAAAAATTTCAAAATGAAGAAATAAAACTTTTATAAAATGTTATCTAACCCCAAACCTACATTCAAATTTTGTCAGTTACCCCCAAAGTGTTCTTTTGTAGCTATGTGTTCTCCCAGTCAAGCATCCAATCCAGTAACACTTGCTGTGTTCAGATGTCATAGCTTTGAGACTTCTTTCCCGTGGAACCGTTATTCAGTCTTTCTTTGTCTTCCCTGACCATGGCACTTTTGAAAAACGCAGTCCAGTTATTGTGTACAGTTATCCCTTGGTTTGGGTTTGTCTGAGGTTTCTTTCTAGCTCAGGTTTGCATGTGTCCTAGTTCAGGATGCACAACACAAAGTGCCTCAAGAAGTGTATCTCAGGGCATCAAATCAGGAGTCACTTGATGTCAGTTGGTCTCAATGTTGATGATGATCATTTTGATTACCTGGTTCGAGTGATGTAGCGGAGGTTACTCCATGGGCGAGTTACTATTGTTTTTCCCCTTAAATGAATTAGAGGAAGTTATGGGGAGAAATTTGGTAACTCTGTAAACATCCTCTCCTTTCCATTCCATGACTCATGGCATGATGATTTTCTAATTCCACCATTCCCTCAGTACTTTTCAGTCAGCATAGTAGAAAGCTTTCCTTCCTTTCTCCCTTCCTTCCTTCCTTCCTTCCTTTTTCTCTTCCTTCCTTCCTTCCTTTTTTCCTTCCTTCCTTCCTCCCTTTTCCCTTCCTTCCTTCCTTTTTCCCTTCCTCCCTGTCTTTCTTCTCTTTCTTTCTTTCTTTCTTTTGTATCAGTATTGACTCATAACTTTTAACTTTATTCAGTAGGTTATAATCCATTACTATCATTGTATTAATGCTCAATTTGTTCCAGTGTTGGTCAGTGGGAGTTACTTCAAGACAAATTCTAAGTCCTTTTGACTTGTGTTCATCTTATTTTGAGCCTATCCTTACAGAGCTAATAAAATGTTCCTGATGCATCTCCAGTTTTGCAATCAGCATTTCTCCAAGGAATTCAGATTCTATTTAATGGGGAAAAGGTCATTGGAGACAATGATTTGGGTAACAGGTGTGCTCTTTGCTAGAAGCTCTTCTGGGCCCTGTCAGCCACCGTATCTAGGAAATGATACACACACGTACACACACAAATACACACATCTAGATTTATTTCCACATCTGTAACTACTACTATCCATATCTATAGCTTGGTCAGTTTGGGCTGCTCTAACAAATAACCATCTTAGACTGGGTGGCTCAAACAACAAGTATTTATTTCTCACAGTTCCAAAGGCTGGAACCAGAGTGGTCAGGTTTTTGGTGAGAACCCTCATCCCGCTTTACAGACACCTGTCTTCTTACTGTGTCCTCACATGGTGAAAAGACAGGTAGCTGGCTCTCTGGCTTCTTGTTATAAGAGCACTAATCTCATTCATGAGGACTCCAACTTTATGACCTAATCACCCCCAAAATCTCCACCCCCAAATATCATCACATCAAGATTGGAGTTTCAACAATGAATTTTAGGGACACAGTCCATTATAATGTAGCAATATATATCTAGATATTAAAAATCACAAGTTAATATTTGCATTTCCAATTCCAATCCAGTACCACAGTTCATTCTTCCCCCCTTTCAATATTTCTAACTCCCTTCACAGAAAATGAGAAACCTGATTTTCATTATCCTCAATATATTTACACACTCAATTCTAGAATACACAGAGTAGTCTCAGAATTGCTAATCCACTGAGAAAAGCAAACCTACTAGGGTTAATATTTGTTTTGGGTCCTTTGTCTTTGAGGTAAAATTTAAATACCATGAAATGCACACATCTTCAGTAAACTGTCTTAATCAGTTAGGGCCATTATAACAAAGTGTCATAAACTGAGTGGATTATAAACAACAGAAACTTGTTTTTCACAGTTCTGGAGGCTGGAAATCCAAGATTAGAGTCCCAGCATGGTCAAGTTCTGGCAAGTACTCTCTGGGGTCTTTTTGATAAGGGCACTAATCCCATTTATGAAGGCTCCACTCTCATGACCTAATTACTTCCCAAATGTTCCACCTTTTATAGTATCACATTGGGGGTTGGAATTTCAACATAAGAGTTTGGGGGGAACACAAACATTCTTTCCATAGCATATACAATTTGATGAGTTTGGACAAATGTATACTCCCATATAATCCACACTTCTATCAAAATTTAGAACATTTTTTTCACTCCATAAAGTTCCTTTATACCTCTTCCTAATTATCACCTCACCAGTGACAAATGTTCTTCTAGTTTTTTTATCCTAGATTTTTTTTTTGACCAGAGATTTTCAGCATAGATTTTTTTTTTTAACCTATTCAGGAAATTCACAAAAGTATCATACAGTTCAGCAATACCATTTCTGGGTATTTACCCAAAGATAACAAAAACACCAATTTGCAAAGACAGAGCTACTCCTATGTGCATTGCAGCATTATTTATTATAGCCAAGATATGGAAGTAACCTAAGCGTCTATTGATAGATGAATAGATAAAGAAAATGTGGTATAGACAGAGAGATAGAAAGATAGATACACAGATGTATATACACACATGTAGATGTATATATACACAATATATGTGTATATGTACACATATATACACACATACACGTAATAAAATATTGCTTGGCCATAACAAAGAATAAAAGTTTGTCATTTGTGACAACATGGATGGACCTAGAAGGTATTAAACTAAGTGAAATAAGTCAGACAAGAAAAGACAAATCAAACATGATTTTACTTATATGTAGAATCTAAAACAAACAAACAAACAAACAAAGGTAAACAGAAACAGACTCATAAATACAGAGAACAAACTGATGGTTGCTAGTGGGGAGGAGAAGGGATGGGTGAAATAGGTGAAGGTCATTAAGAGGTACAAACTTTCCACTATCAAATAAATAAGTTGTGGTGATGCAATGCACAGCATAGGAAATATAATCAATAATATTGTAATGGCTTTGTATAGTGACTGATAACTACCCTTGTCATGGTGAGCATTTTGCAATGTATATACATGTTGAATCACTATTCTGTACACCTAAAACTAATATAATATTTTATGTCAACTCTACTTCAGTTAAAAAAAAAATCAAGTAAGTGGGATCATACAGTGTTACTCCTTGTGTCTAGGTTCTATCTTTCGCTGAGCATGATGTCCAAGATTCATCCATGGTTTTGGGTGTTTCCTTTCTGGATAATTTTCCAGTGTTTGAATATACCACAATTTTCTTATCCATTCATCTGTTAATGAGCATTTGGGTTGTTTTCAGTTTTTGATGGCTTGAATGCTCTTGTTCATGCCTTTCTGTGGATGTATGTTTTCATTCTTCTTTGGTAAATACTTAGGAGTACAGTTTGTGAGCCATAGGGTAGATGTATTTTTAACTTGATAAGAAATTGCCAGATCTTTTGTGAAAGTGGTTGTACCGTTTTGCAAGTTATGGAGTCCTACCACATCTTGGCCAATATTTGGTATTTTCAATATTTTAAATTTTAGCCATTCTAGTTGGGTATGGAGTGATATCTCATTGTAGTTTTTTAAAATTGTAGTTTAATTCCAATACAGTTAACACACAAGGCTATATTAGTTTCAGGTGTACAATATAGTGATTTAACAATTCTATATATTACTCAATGCTCATCATGATCAGGATACTCTTAATCCCCTTCACCTAATTTCACCCATTCCCCACCCACTAGTAACTAATAGTTTGTTCTTTATAATTTAGAGTTTGTTTCTTGGACTCTCTTTTCCTTTTCTCATTTATCACTGCAGCTTTAATTTACATTTCTCTGATAACTAAGAATATTGAGCACTTTATTCTGTGCTTATTGGACATTCATAAAACTTCCTTTGTCATGTGTCTCTTAAAGTTTTTTATTCACTTTCTTTTTGGATTTGTGTCTTTTTTATTACTGAATTGTAGTGGTCGTTTTAAAATTCTGAATACAAGTCTTTTGTCAGGTATATGTTTACATACACTTCCCAGTCTGTGGTTTCCTATTCATTTCCTTTCTTTTTTAAAATCTTTTTTTTTTTTTAATTTTTTTTTCAACGTTTTATTTATTTTTGGGACAGAGAGAGACAGAGCATGAACGGGGGAGGGGCAGAGAGAGAGGGAGACACAGAATCGGAAACAGGCTCCAGGCTCTGAGCCATCAGCCCAGAGCCCGACGCGGGGCTCGAACTCCTGGACCGCGAGATCGTGACCTGGCTGAAGTCGGACGCCTAACCGACTGCGCCACCCAGGCACCCCTAAAATCTTTTTAATGTTTATTTATTTTTGAGAGACAGACAGACAGATAGACAGAACATGAGCTAGGAAGGGGCCGACAGAGAGGGAGACACAGAATCTGAAGCAGGATCCAGGCTTTGAGCTATTAGCTCAGAGCCTGATGCAGGACTCAAAATCAGAGCCTGATGCAGGACTCGAACCCACAAACCCTGAGATCATGACCTGAGCTGAAGTAGGACACTTAACCAACTGAGTCACCCGGGGAACCCCTATTGCAACTTTTAAGGAAAGTGTGGTGATAGAGGAAAAGGCAGGGTACTTCACAGGTACTTGCAATTTCAGATCACAACCAGAGTAAGAAAACTAGTGTATGGGGTCTAAATAATAAAATCACTGGTTAAAAGAACAGTGAAGTAGGAGAAAATCTTTGACATGAATTTCAAATAGTTACTACCTATTAGAATTTTTAAGACAGAAACTACATTTTGTACATTATGTCATACTTTATACAGTGGATTTTTAAAGAGTATCTGTGCGTGGTAAAGCACACAGAAAACATAATATTCATTTAATAAATATTTTGGCATTAGCTATGATAAAAGAATAGGACATACCTTAAACTTATATAATGTGATATGTCAATTATATCCCCATAAACTGGAAAAAGGAAAGTGATTATTACATGTGTATCCATATATTTCTTTTCCATAATAATAGTTGGCCTCTCTTAAATATTTACCACAACAAATATTTTAATATTCTTATAAATAGATAGAGTTCAGTTGCAGCTCAGTATCACTTGAAGTCTTCATTAATAATGAGACTACAGACTAGATAGAAAGATCTAAGTTCTAATATTCCATTTTTGAAGCAAGAAGAAAGAAAAATATTTGCCAGTCATGGAGTAAACCTAAGTATCTTTCAAAACTATTGAACCTACTGAAAGCTTTTCCTAAGGACATCCCAGGATCGATATAAAAGGCACTGCAGAAAATGAATATTTAATGATCGACAAGCCAATATGTTTAATGCAAAGAACAATGGCTTGGGAAAGTAGACAGAAGGATTTTGTTACATTGGAGGATCAGATGAATTCCAATTAGTCTAATGATGAAACCTTTTAAGTCTTTGCTTTATGACTGTTGTCCTGAAATTCTAGTCATGGGTTTATTATAGATCCTATTTTCACGGTCCTCTGAACTTCACCACAAACACGCAAATAATACAAACTTATTATCCACAATGGGTCTGTGAACCTAAGATTAAATTTAACTTTATTATTATTATTATTATTATTATTATTATTATTGGCTTATCATTTTTACCTTGGGTACAAAACAGAAGACATATCAACAGCCTACAATGTTTTTTAAAAAGTGTTTCAAGGATCTCCCAGCTTCCAGTTCACCTTGGCCTCTGAATGAAAGATAAGGAATAATTTGATCAAGCAGCAACAAAGAAGTCTGACAGGTCAGGCTGACCTGGAAACAGTTAACCTACCGAAGTCTTGAAATCAATGTAATTGGGAAAATTTCCCCTTTTCGAAGCAATGATTTGTTAGTCCATTTCCTTAGAGATAAAATGGCCAGTCTTATTACGTCATGTGGATTTTTTTCCGGAGATTCTGTTTTTTCAGAGAGAGTGCTTGATTTCCTCAAAGTTATAGGATTATTGGGGCCCAGGGGGTGTGGTGTGTCTATGCCAATTGATGAGTCAGGGACTAAGGAGGGAGAGGACACCACATGTACCTGTGCATGCACGTGTGTGTGCGTGTGTACTGGGGGATATTGCTACGAAGAAGGCTCTCTTTTGAATCCCAGAGTATGTTTACTATATGACTTTTTTTTAATGTTTATTTATTTCTGAGACAGAGAGAGACAGAGCATGAGTGGAGGAGGGTAGAGAGAGAGAGGGAGACACAGAATCCAAAGCAGGCTCCAGGCTCTGAGCTGTCAGCACAGAGCCCGATGCAGGGCTTGAACTCAACGAACTGTGAGATCATGACCTGAGCTGAAGTCAGACACCCAACCGACTGAGCCACCCAGGTGCCCCTACTATAGTACTATTATTTTAATCTCCCTAAATAAGCTTTTTGGGGGGGGGGGTATGGTTCTACTTTATTCTTTTGAATTCTATATTCAACAATTCATTGTTTTTACTTCTTAGAATGCTCTTGAGATTTTTGTTTTTTTTACTTTTTTTCACACTAGAGAAATGAATAAGAATATTGAAAAGCGATATAAGGCCCCCAAAATTTGGGACCAAGTTAAAGCAACCAGCAAATGGAATTCATCTAAATGATTCTTAAGGCACTGTTAACTTTGGAACAGTTAAGCTAAGCTTTGTAACCTAGAGTAATTTATTTGACTACTCTTCACCTCAATTCCTTTATCTATAATATAGAGCTTAAAAATAGTACCCAGCACATTGGGTATTACAAAGACCAAATCAAATTAATAGATGTAAAAACACTTAGAACAATGCCTATCAAATAGCAAGTGTTCTATAAATGTCATATATCCTTATTGTAACTATTTGAATTTTCTTTTAAAAAAACATAAGGAACAATGTTATGCCATTTATATCAGTCAAAATCCTTTTCTGATGTAGATCAATTATATTTCTATATTTCTATATAATTTTGTACCATGATCATGGGTTCAAGTTCTTTTATTTTACTTTATTTCATACAAACATGATCTTGCACCTTCCAGTGAATTACACCTTCCAGTTACTTGTCATTTTAATTTGTATATGGTAATATATGATGGTTTTACTTATTTAAATATTTTTCGGCATTTGAACTAATGCTAATTTTCTCCATTATAGGTAATGCTGCATTGAAAATTTTGATATTAGTTTTCCTCCCTCCGAGAGAGGGAATGGGTAATGGGTCAAAGAACATGTAATAGGTTACCCTGAAGGAAGATATAGTCATTTAATATTTCTACCATTAATATATAAAGTATACCTTCTGCCTCTCCCCAAAGAATTGTCAAGGTTGGGTTTTATAATTTTTTAATTTCTTTCTTTAGTATATAAGGGAGACTTCAAATTGGCTAGGTTTGCCTTTTTTTTTTTTTCATTTTTAATACAACTGGGAATTTTTTTTTAAACGTGATGATTTAGTTTATATTTTCTTGAATGTAAACTTTGTGAGCATTCATCAAGTGGAAAGTGGTTATTGGCTTACATAATCATTGATTTTTCTCATATATTCTTGGGAGAAATCTATTACCAGGTTATGTTTGTAATATATATATTCCATGTTAGAAATTTTCCTTTATAATATATTTATTTTTTATTTTGCTGCATGAAAATTAAAAGTTTCAAAAGCATGTTCAATGACTCCATCATACTCCTGGTAACAACCTTCATTTCTCCAGTGATCAGAAGTGTATGTTCTCGCCACATCTGAGAAAAATAACTACTCTTCAGTTTCTGAAAAATTCTTTTACTCTTTGATGCAGCTGGAATTTATTGTAGTGTTTGAGTCTCATGTGTTTATGTATCTAAGTTGATTCCTTCCAACTTCCAATAGCGAACTATTTGGAAGTCAATGTAGTAAGTAGTTATCATTTGCCGTATGTTTGCTTTGTCTCCGTTCTGGGTCCGTTTCATATTTCAAACTATGATAACTCAATTCCATATGATTTTGATCATTGTGGCAGTGTATTCTATTTTCCAAATATGCTAGGCTGAATCCACCTTTATTATCTATGAACATGCTTTGATACTGTCTTCCATTTATTTTTCACTGCTAATTCTCAGTGGTATTGTAGTTGTACTGCACAAATCTATATATATTAAAATAAAAAATACATTGGTGTCTTTACTTAGTTTCTCTAAAGAAACATATGGCATAGTTCTTTAGTTATGTTTTTAAGTTTTTTCCATTAGGATTTGTTAATTTAAACAAATACCCTGTGTTTCAAATTAAATTTATTCCAAGGTATTGAATGCATTTGTTGATATGGCAGATTCTGTTTTCTAGTTGTGTGTAAAAACTAGTTTTTATTTGATTCCGTTGAAATTGTCCGTATTCAACCGTGTAACATGCAAAGTCAGATCTGTTCACATTCTCTGTGTTGTGATAGTGGGGACAATATTACCTCATTATATGTCTGAGTATATTGACTCTAGTGTTCCTTTGTTGAGAGATTTTTAACAGCAGACGGTACAATTGTTCCTGGCCTTTTTCATTGAAAAATTACCATTAGAGAGGCCTCTGAGTGGCTCAGTCAGTTAAGTGTCCAACTTTGGCTCAGGTCATGAAATCGCACTCTGAGTTCGAGCCCCACGTCAGGCTCTGTGCTGACAGCTCAGAGCCTGGAGCCTGCTCCTGATTCTGTGTCTCCCTCTCTCTCTGCCTCTCTCCCCCCTCCCACAAAATAAATAAACTAATAAAAAACTAAAAATTATCATTAGAGTTAAAGTTGTGTATTGTTTTTGAGCTATACATTTGGGACTAAAGCACAAAAATAAATCAAACACAGAACTAGGAAGAGTTATAAAGGTGCAGTTGTTTGGTGCTTGGAGGTTAGACTGACCTGGTTTCTAACGTATCCTGTATTTATTAGCTGTGCAACATCGGGCATTTTTATAACCAGATTAGGTTTCAATGTTATCATTTATAAAATGGGTATTAAAATACCTACTTAATAATCTAATTAAAAATGGGCAGAAGATATGAAGAGATGTTTTCCAAAGAAGACACCCAGATGGTCAATGGATACATGAAAAGATGCTCAACATCACTGATCATCAGGGAAATACAAATCAAAACCACAATGAGATACTACCTCACACCTGTCAGAATGGCTAAAATCAACAACACAAGAAACAAGAGGTGTTTATGAGGGTGTGGAGAAGGGGGAACCTTCCTGCACTGCAGGTAGGAATGCAAATTGGTGCAACCAATCTTGAAAACAGTGTGGAGATTCCTCAAAGAGTTAAAAATAGAACTACCCTATAATCCAGCAATTGCACTAGTAAGTATTTCCCAAAGAATACAAAAATATTAATTCAAAGGTATCCATGCACCCCAATGTTTATGGCAGCATTATCTACAATATCCAAATTATGGAAACATCCCTAGTGTCCATTGACTGATGAAAGGATAAAGAAGATATATACACACACACATACACGAGATGAAATGTTGCCATTTGCAATGACATGGATGGAGCTAGAGTATTATACTAAGTGAAATAGGTCATCAGGGAAAGACAAATATTTAAGAAACAAAACAAATGAGCAAAGTAAAAAAGAGAGAGAGAGAGAGAGAGAGAGAGAGAGAGAGAGAGACAAACCAAGAAACAGACTCATAACTATACGAAACAAACTGACAGGGCAGGTTGTCGGGGATGGGTGAAATATGGGGGAAGGGGATTAAGGAGGTCACTTGTGATGAGCACCAGGTGATGTATGGAAGTGTTGAATCACTATATTGTACACTTGAAATTAATATTAGACTGTATGTTAACAAATGGAATTTAAATGGAATTTAATTTTAATTTTAATTTAATTTAATTTTAAATGGAATTTAAAAACTTTTTAAAACTTCTACTTAATAGGGTTGTTATGAGTAGTGAAAAATAAACATATGTAACGTGTAAAATGCCTAAATAGTCCACGGTACACCATCAAGGTTTGGTATTATTATTTTTATCATGACCTTAATTAATCTTAGTCACTCAGAATTTTAATGAAGGAATTCTAAATCCATGCTACCTATCAAGTCACCATTTCCTGCTGTTTAAATTAGTACATTCTCTCCTGTTTCTATATCTTTTGAATTATCTGCTTTGATAGTAGTATCTTTATTATTACTCCTTTATACTCCTTTTACATTTTATTAAATATATTTTTCCTATCCTTTTTATTTTTACCTATGTGATCCTTTGCACTTTAATCATTTTGATAACCTTACTTCAAGGGTCCAACCGCACGACTTAGTTTCTACAAAAACACCAGGACTTCACGAGGTCCTCTAATGCTGGAGCAGTTCTCTGTATTCCATTGCACTGAGTCAATTCCTGTTCCTTCACGAAGTTTAAATTTTCTCACAATTCCAAGTGAAAAGAGCATAGGACTTATGAAAACCTGGATTTAGGTCCTATTCCAAAAAAGTTGTGGTGATATCAGATTAACTCAAATGAAATAACGAGTATGGAAACTACTAGCAAAATATGTAGCTCATAATAGTCCTCAAAGGAAAGCTGTTTGCGGGGACGCCTGGGTGGCTCAGTCAGTTAAGCATCTGACTCTTGATTTCGGCTCAGGTCTTGATCTCACAATTTGTGAGTTTGAGACCTGGATTGGGATTGGGGTTCTGCTTGGGATTCCCTCCTGTGTACTCTCACGTGTTCTCTGTCTCTCTCTCTAAATAAATAAACTTAAAAAAAAAAAAAAGCTGTTTCCCTTCTGCTTTTATCCTTTTCTTTCTCTATGGCTTCCTTTCAGCATCCACCGGGGCTTCTACAAATCTGCCTAAACAATTTATTCTCTATGCTGACAAGGAACGCCCACCATACAGGTCTTGTGGCAATGAAAATCTTCCATTTGAGAGTCATTTGTGCCTGGAAGATGAGAGGTCATCATTTCCGAACATAAAAGCAGACAGAGGAACAAGGACAGTAGAATCAAAAAGGACAGTAGAATCAAAACCCACGGGCAACATCCATAACAAAACTAGAGGATAGAGTATGTGCATGAAGCCCCAAACACTGTAATTGAGGAAAGTTCAGGACAGCTACAAGAGCTGGTGGTATCAGCAGCTGTATAGGAGAACGCAAAAGGAAGCAATGAGGTATTGATAGATCTGAGAATCTCGAGATAGCCAATAAACATTCACGCAAAGGCTTGGAGGTTCATTTTGAGAATAGCGGGTGAAACCGGAAGAAGTTTTGCGTATGACAAGGGCAGGGGGTGCAAAGTGTCTGGAGGAGCACGATGAATGATCAGAGCTAATTAGCCAAATTTCCACTCCAGGGCAAGTACTACACAGAGGAGAAACTCCTGGGATACTAATGCTAATTGAGTAGAACAGGGACAATAGAGACAAAGAAAGGAGAGGGTCCACATGAAAGTGAGGAAGAACAGAGTCAAAAGATCTCAGAAACTAAGCTGCTGTATTTTTAAGCACTACACAAAAACAACAATTTCAGCATTAACTAAAAGCCATTTCAAAAATCTGGGGCACTTGAGTGGCTCAGTCGGTTGAGCGTCCGACTTCAGCTCAGGTCATGATCTCACCATCCGTGAGTTCCAGCCCCGCGTCAGGATCTGTGCTGACAGCTCAGAGCCTGGAGCCTGCTTCAGATTCTGTGTCTCCCTCTCTCTGCCTCTCTGCCGCTCACGCTATGTCTTTCTGTCTCTATCTCTCAAAAATAAACATTAAAAAATAAATAAATAAAAGACATTTTTTAAATCATAAAAGATATGAAGCAGCACAAAAAATGAGAATTAGAAAATCTCAGAAATGAGATGCTAGAATCAAGGGAAAAGTCAAAAGTAGAAATAAAATCAATTTAGAAGCGAAGACTACACTAAAAGAATATGCAAGAATAAACACAAGAATAAATAAAAACAAGAGATATGCCTTAAGAAAATAGAAAATAAGGGGCTCCTGGGTGGCTCAGTCACTTAAGCATCCGACTTTGGCTCAGGTCATGATCTCACAAACCATGAGTTCAAGTTTTGCAATGGGCTTGCTGTTGTCAGTGCAGAGCCTGCTTCAGATCTTCTCTCTCTCTGTCTCTCCCTCTCTCTCTCAAATAAGTAAACATTTTTTTAAAAATCAAAAGAAAATAGAAAATAAAAGAGAAAAAATTAAAAGAAAAAAAATGAAGGAAAACTACTAAAAGTGTTTGAGGAAAAAGTCAGAGATGGGCAAAGAAGATATAACTTATGTTTAATGGGAGTCCCTAAAAAAGAAACTAAAGCAAGGAACAGAATAGCTATCAAAAAGACCCTTGGGCTACCTGGGTGGTGCAGTCGGTTAAGTATCCGACTCTTGGTCTCTGCTCTGGTCATGATCTCAAGATTCGTGGATTTGAGCCCCACAATAGGCTCTGTGGTGATGTTTCAGAGCCTGCTTGGGATTCTGTCCCTCCTCTCTGCTCTTCTCCTGTTTGGGCTCTTACTCTCAAAATAAATAAATTTTAAAAATTTGAAACAAAACAAAAAACAAATAAACAAACAAAACAACACAACAACTTCCCCAACTCCCATAACCAAGAACACTTTCCTGAAATGAAAAAAAAAAAATTGAAACTTTGACACCATCGAAAAGTTACACTAAACATTTATAAAAACTGACCCAGAACTAACAATATCAATGCATATTATAATTAAACTATATTTTAAAAGAAAAAAATTATTGTGGACATGTAGGCAAAAAAGTCCATTTGTAAGGGAAAAAATTCAGATTTGCTATCAAACTTTTTGACAGTAATGATTTGGACAGAACAAAATGAACTAATACATTTAAGATAAAGAAAATATGAGTTGAGGGCTTTCAAGGGTAAAGGCTGCATTCAAAATGTTATTGCTGTGCAAAAACTCAGCGATACAGTTCCCATGAGCACTTGCTGAGGAATCTACTCGAGAACAAGCCTTGGACAACCATAACGATGAGACATATAGACATACGACTTACGGGTAAGCATTAAACACACACATACACATAGGTATATACAGGTGTGTGTGTGTGTGTGTGTGTGTGTGTGTGTGTGTGTGTGTGTGTGTGGTGGTACATTTGAACTAAATAAGGATGTGAGAAAGTGCAATCTGTGATGGCAATACACTCGAAAATGTAGAAAAAATACATTTAAAACATGGAAAAATAATAGGGGTAACAAAACTAAAAAAATATTAGTTGTTTTTAGTAACCTTACTGGAAATGGTATTAATGGTGTTATATTCTGGGGCCTTGTGTGAGTATACTGTGTGATTAAGCAAATTAATAACTGAATAACATTATAATTCTCTCAGCTCTTTTGTCCTTGGAAACCAAGATTCTCTGTGGGGAAAAATTATATATTGTCTAGGTATAGATATACACAATAGATGACAGGTACGGATATAGAATATTGCCTAACTCTGTCCCTGAAATAGTGACTAAACTAAAATCAATGAAATTCTTTAATACCCAGATTGTGGTCTAGGAATACCTTTTACCACTGAAAGAAACCGGCTTCTTAGAGAAATGGCTAACTCCAAGTCTGGGTCAGTAAATGTACAAGATCTTCCTGGAAAATAATATCGTATCAGATAGCAAGGAAGTTCTTAAAGGTTACTAATATTATTATGTGATAAGGCCTTAGGAGCCAACGTAAAGAAACTCCCAAAGGCCAAAAATGAGAAAATTTGATAACCATAATGGTTTGAAATACATGATTTCATAATTGAAACAAAAAACAGTGACCCATTAATTAGTTACCTTTATAGGATTCCAGGAAAACAACTCATTATTTTATTTAAACTGGGAAACATAGGGAAAGAATCAAGTATTTTTCCTCTTTCCAGGACTATGAACTATTCCACTGGGTAATTATATAATACAGAAGGGCATATTTCTTTTTATAGAAATATTCCAGCAAATAGGTGAAGAAAGAATGACTGAATTATTAACATCATTCTTTTGCAAACTGTAATGAAATCATGAATGTAGGCATTAAGCATAGATGACTGCTAACATCATAAAAAGTGAGTCCATCAGACATTTTGCACCTCCTGGTGAAAGAACATGATACCATCAATGAGGTATTCTTTCCTCAACTAAAATCAAACCTGAATCTTATCAAGCCTGTAGGCCCAACCACCAGCTAAAGGAACAAGGAAGTGCAATCAGCAAAATTCAGACAGTGAGAAACTCTACTGATCAAATGATTCCATTTCTTCAACAAATCTACTGCCAAGAGAACTGGGTGGGGGGTGGAGGGGTGGTGCAGAGAGAGAGAGAGAGAGAAAGAGAGAGAGAGAGAAAGAGGGAAGGAGAACAGAGAGATTAAAATAAATATTAACAAATAGGCAAAACTAAGGTATAGTGTTTAGGAATGGATACATGGATGACAAAATTATGAGGACAAGCAAGAAATTGATTACCACAAAAGTCAGAATGGGCTGAAGGAGGAGTAATCATCAGGAGGGAGGCAACATTCTATTTATTTCTTGACTGAGGTGGCATCAGAATGTGTATTTTATAATATTTATTAAAAGACTTTTTTTTAACGTTTATTATTGAGAGACAGAGAGATACAGAGCACGAGCAGGGGAAGGGTAGAGAGAAGGGAGACACAGAATCTGAAGTAGGCTCCAGGCTCTGAGCTGTCAGCACAGAGCCTGATGTGGGGCTTGAACTCACGAACTGTGAGATCATGACCTGAGCCGAAGTCGGTCACCTAACCAACTGAGCCACCCACACGCCCCACACTTTATAATATTTATTAAGTTATGAGTTTGTTTAATATGGTTTTCTGTGTCTGTGTTCTATTTTACAATTGAAGGTAAGGTATAATAAGAAATATATGTATTGGTCTTTGACCCCAGTTCCCGGCACAACGCTCCTAAAACCCTTTGAATTTCCCAAATGATAGGAGTTATCTTTTGTCACTCATAAGATGCCCCTTTTGAGCACACCAGAGTTTATTCTAATAAAGTCACTTAGGATGGGACCCTTAGATAGCCTCAGGATAGGGCTGGTCACCAGAAAGACCAGGTGATTAGAGGATTGAAACTTTCAGCCCCAGCCTCCAACCTCTGGGAAGGGAATGGCATGTGCAGCAGATTAATCTCTGAGAAATTCTGAACCACAAGCTTTGGTTAACTTCCAGGTTGGTGAATGCCTCCATGGCAAACCCTAGTTCCATGGGGACAGAAACCCCTGTAGTCTGGACCCTTCCAGACCTCACTCTGCTTAACTCTTCATGTGGTGGTTCTCCCGGGTCCTTTATATCTTTTCTAATAAACCAATACATATAAGTAAATGTTTCTCTGAGTTCTGTGAGCCTCTCTCCAAATTGATCCAACCCGAGGAGGACGTCATGGGGATCTCCAACATTTATGCAGTTTGTCAGAAGCACAGTGACAATCTGGCCTTGAAATTGGCATCTGAAGCGGATGTAGTCCTGTGAGACTGAGCCCTTAGCCTATGGGATCTGATGGTAAGAACTGAGTTAAATTTGTAGGGCACCCAGTCTGTACTCGTGGAAAATTGTATTGCTTGTGCTGGGAAAAACACACTAGAAAAAGTTGAAAAAAAATCAGCCATATCTTTCTGGACACAAGGTTTGAACTAGTTAAATTAATATTTGACGTCTTGTTTCCAGGTACATGCTTCTATTAAAATAGAAGCCTGCTGAAGTTTACTTAGAATGCCAAACTGTTAAAATAGGTAACTCTAGGTATTTCCACTGAAAGTGGTATTTTTGACTTCCAATTTTTTAGCAATGGAAAATTCTTCTGCACTAAAGACCATGGAGAGAAATGGGATTTCTTGGTACCCAAGACTATCTGGAGGGTATGGGAAGAAAATATGAGACCTTCTATTTAGCTGTCCATCTATATTTTTTAATCTTATTCTTTTCTATTTTTGCGTATAGTTTATTGCGTACATATTAGTATTCTAGTGCCATATAGAATTTATAAATAAGTGAATATTGGACATGGATACTCAATTTTTTCTTATAGATAAGGAAGTACAAGAGGAATGGTTTAGAGACCACTGGTCTACTCACTTGAACATTTTGGGCATGAAAAAGAGGTTGAAATGAGGAAGGATGGCAGGTCTTAGTATGCTGGAGGGAATGATATTTTGCGAATGCAAACCCTTCTGTAGCCTCAAGTTCATAGGCCAGTGGGAAGGGAAATGAGTGTTATTAGAAATTCCAAACATGAGCTCATATACAAATCATAAATACATGGATAATATCATATTTTAGCCTCACAACCCCGTGAGATCTAAAGAAATAATTTTATAAAAGAGAAACAGAGATCAGACAAGTCAGATCAAGTAAAGCATATCTAGGTGTCAAAACTAAATCTTCTAACTCCAATTGGTGTCCTCAATTCTGTACTGATAATAGTATTTTTTTTATTGTTTGTAGTAGACATATCCTCCTATTTAAGATTTGTGAACAATAATTTTTTTTTTCCTGAGAAACAACAAATAACAATTAGTTGTGGGTTTCTAGAGCAGATAATCAAATTATAAATTAGTGGGGATTAACCATAATTTTGTAGGTACTCAAAAAGAGATCAGAAGTGTACTTATCCAAAACAGATAAATCTTTGGTCATGTTAAATTACTGTCCTGGATCAGCAACCTGACTTGCCAGTGTTCTAGATACCCCAAAGTCAGATTGTCTTACTTGCTGATAACTAATCAGGCCCTGACTTACAACGTTGGAACACTGCAGTATGTTTCAGGCAAACATAGTATTACCCTACTCACTGGCTGGAAGGAATAACGATGATAATACTTTCATTGGCTCTTTTCTGAATTGCCAGCCCATGTTTATATTTAGAAGAGTGATTATATTTTGAGGAACGCTTGTCTAACAGCACGAGAGCTAAATGCTGTTGTTCATTTAGTTTATGACTCTTCTTACGTCATTATGATTTGCAAACATTTGCTAGAATTTACAGCACGGAGCCCATTGGACTGCACACCATTTGCAAGGGGGAAGATCGCAGAGTCAAGTATGGATTGGCAACTATGAATCAAGACCAAAAATTGCAAAAGGAATGCATAAAGAGCCAACCAGTGGACCAGGCCTGGAGGCTGGTCACAATGCAGCAACACTGAACCCATTAGGCCTCATTGATTTGCACTCTTTTCAGGGGATCACTGATCAGTTGGCAGGGCCTAAAGGGTATGGGGGCAAATTGGAAGGCTGCCCCCAGCTCCCTAAGGGCTTACATTTGGCCAAGAGAACAAGCCAGAGGCATACATTAAAAGCAAATTCAAAAAGTCTAGGTAAACTGTGATAGTACCAAAGGTATGAGACTTCAAAGCCACAGACTTGTTATTACATTTGTCACGAAGCAATAAATACTTTGAAATTGAAAATACATCCCCTTTTTAAGGGAAGACTCCATCTTATTGGAGCAAATATTAACCAATTCCAAGTGTGACACAGTTATGATTCATTGTCAAGAGTAGATTACACACACCAGTAGTTTCTTGAGTCATGACATTTTAAGCACTCAAAGTAAACATTTTCAAAGTGGTTGCATAACAAACTGGTGGTGCTATATTTTTCTTAATTTCTTCCTAATATGCAGAGGTCAAAAGCAGAATGGCAGGACAAGTTGTTTGTGTGTGAGCTAAGATAATTTTGGCATCATGCTGTAAGAATGGCTCCTTCTACAGAGTCTATAAATGGAATAGAAGGATTGTTGAAGATGCCTTCCAAGATATGGGAGGATGAAAGAGTTTCTCAGATGCTCTCAGGTCATTCTGAAGAGAGGAAACCATATTTCCTTATTGCTACTGCTCTGAACTTGCCACAAGAAAGTTCTTTCTTGGGATAGATACTTGATTTACAAATCTGCAGCCTTCTACACAAGAACATTCCTACCCTGATAGTTACCCTTCTGGAGTATTGATAGGAGAGTCTACTTAAGTCTCCAAGTCCACTGGGAAGCGGGATGGATAATTAGAAACCCAGGAGTTATTTGTGAATAAATCAAGACCATTGACTGGTCTCATACTGCTTTCTTGCAATCATTGCTACAGCTAGTTAATGTGTGTATTTGACCATGCATGTCTCACCATCTCGGGACACAGGACTTAAATGTCATGTGGCTATTTGCAATATACATTTTCTGTCAACAGAAATAGGAAAAAGGTCATCCACAGGGTCAGAAAATTCTAGTATTCTGGGTCTTTGTTACTTCTACAGTTCTTCAGCACCTATCAAATGGTTGGCTGAGTAGAAAATTTCTGGAATGCGTTTAAAGCAACTGCGTCTCACTCTGAGGCAAAGGATCTGTGGGCATGTTAGAATTTTACCATGAGCTTATTTGACTTTCAAAAGGATATATAAAAAAACTGCTATACACACACATATCTATTTACAATCAGTCCTTGCTGTTATAAGGCTTGATTGACATTGGCCTAGCCCCTGAGTGGGTAAATCATCTTGAGATAAATTTTATGATAATACTTTGGTTTTTTTTTTTTCAAAGCCGCTATGTAAAATAACCACATGAAGTTTCTTACCATATTATATATATTGGTGTTTTCTATTCGGGAAATGTTGATCTGAAACAGGAGTGAAAAATTTTTCTTTTTGAAATTAGTGCTAAGAAGAGCTTTGCTTCCCTTGAAGAACTCTCAGCCTCTTCTGAAAACAGCAATTATGTAACTGGTTGGGGCACTTGGCTACCAGGAAGCTCAGTGGCTTACTTTGGTTACTCATTTGTATGTTTACTCTTACCTGTAAGTTTTGCCTTGGATCCTATTTTATACTTCTAAACATCTATTTATTTTTTTTTAAATTTACTGTGACTGTCTTTTAGAGTTATTCAAACCCCTCATTCAATGTAGTGGAGATAGAAGTAAATATAAATAAGTAATGAATTTTTAAAAAGCGATCAAGGGGGCGCCTGGGTGGCGCAGTCGGTTAAGCGTCCGACTTCAGCCAGGTCACGATCTTGCGGTCCGTGAGTTCGAGCCCCGCGTCGGGCTCTGGGCTGAGGGCTCAGAGCCTGGAGCCTGTTTCCGATTCTGTGTCTCCCTCTCTCTCTGCCCCTCCCCCGTTCATGCTCTGTCTCTCTCTGTCCCAAAAATAAATAAACGTTGAAAATGTTTAAAAAAAAAAAAAAAAAGCGATCAAGTTTGGGAATAAAATGACTGCATGGCTTTCTCACTACTTAAATCAGCGTATTGTAGTTTCCATTTTGGGAACTGAGCCTGAAATTCTTTTTTTCATTTCTGATTGAACGCAACCTCGAGAAAATTAGCTGAAAACTCTACTCCAGGGAGATGTCAATGTTAATAAAATTCTAACAAATTTGCTGCGTCATCATTTCACCATAATCACAGAATGTTAGAATTTTATGTACCAAATACTTCCTTTCTAGATAAACTAGAGAAGAAATGGTTTGAAAGCATCAATTAGGCATTCTTCTTTCCCCCTCCTCCTCCCCACCAACGCATGTGATATTTGACAATTTATCTGGAAGTGAAATTAGTAGGGAAAGAATTTTAGTCTTGATGTCAAAACCTCAAGCAGTGAAAAGTTCTTAAATATTGGAATGGGTGCCCTTATTTACATGGTTCAAAATCCAAAAAATACGAAATTATATCTAGTGAAAAGTTTCTTGTCGAATTCTGCCCTCCAGATGCCAAGGTCCCTTCCCAAGATACAGCCGATATTATCAGTTTCTGACATATCTTTTCAGAAATATTTTATGCTTATACAAATTTATGTATATATGCTTACATACAAGAGTGTATAATTGCCGGCCTTTTTTTTTTTTTTAATTTTTAAAATTTGTTTGAGAGGGAGAGAGAGTGGGCAAGTGGGGGAGAAGGAGATAGGGAGGAAAAGAGAGAGAGAGAGAGAGAGAGAGAGAGAGAGAGAGAGAGAGAGAGAGAATCCCAAGCGGGTTCCGTGGTCAGTATAGAGCCCGACTCCAGGCTCCATCGATGATGCTGGGATCATGACCTGAGCCAAAATCAAGAGTCGGATGCTCAACTGACTGAGCCACCCAGGTGCCCCTAATTCCTCCTTTTTTTTAATATGGATTAATATTCTTATAGTTTAAAAAAAGGTTTTTTTTAACGTTTATTTATTTTTGAGACAGAGCGAGACAGAGCACGAATGGGGGAGGGTCAGAGAAAGAGGGAGACACAGAATCTGAAACAGGCTCCAGGCTCTAAGCTGTCAGCACACAGCCCAACGCGGGGCTCGAACTCACGGACCGTGAGATCATGATCTCTGAGCCGAAGTCGAACGCTCAGTGGTCTGAGCCACCCAGGCACCCCAGTCCCTCCCTTTTAAAAGAAAATGTAGTATACTATTAGATAATTGTTTTGAATTTTTTAAAAATTGTTCACATAAAGTGTCTGGGATAACACTGTAAAAAAGTACAAAGAGCTTTTACTTTTTTTAAGTTTTTTTAATTACTAGAACATAGAGAGCAGTGCTTATTAACATTGCCATGTAACACACTTGTTTATTTCTTTAAAAAAATTTTTTTTAATGTTTACTTATTTTTGAGAGAGACAGAGTGCAAGAGAGAGAGGGAGACACAGAATCTGAAGCTGTCAGCGCAGAGCTCCGACACAGGGCTTGAACTCACAAACCGCGAGATCATGACCTGAGCCAAAGTCTAACAGACGCTTTACCGACTGAGCCCCTCAGGTGCCCCACACATTTATTTAAATTAAAATTTTATTTTAGTTTTTTTCCCCCCTTCTTTGTCATTCTTTTTCCTCATTCTCATCAAATGGACAAGCTTATACACATCTACCATTTCTTGTGTATTGAAAGATAAATTATGTTTAGACTTACTGCCTCAAAGGACATGTGCGCTTACGGTTTCGTCACGTAGTATGAATTGCTCTCAATGGAGGTCATTCTAATTTACATGCACATCAGCATTGTCACTGCCTGTTTCTCCAAATTTTTGCTAACACGCAGTGGTTATCAAACTTTTCAATCTTTGCAGTTCTGATAAATGAAAAAGTGTTTTTTCTATGTAGTTTCAATTTGCATTTTTCTAGTACAGAAAAAAATTCTGGTAACTTTTTTTTTTTCCTTAAGGACAAAGGACCCCTAAGTTGTGTGGAGTTATTATCTGACCCTTAACAGTTTCCTGGAGTCTGGAGCAGGTTAACACTGGAGTTCAGAGATCAAGAATATGGTAACATGCCCAGAGCCAACATAGAAAGAAAAGTCAGCAGGCCCCATTTCAAGCATATTTGCCTTGACAGAGTCCCTGATGATGTCTCTAGAAGGTAACTTCTGTTTTTATGTGCATGCAATTAGAAGCAAAGATTCAGATTTCCCAATGACCACAGAAGTTGCTTCTAATTACTTAGGTGAGGGGTGTTTTTTTTCTCTTTCCTTTCCTGCAATTTATCCCTCAGAAAAATGAAGTAAAACAGGTTCTATATTTACAGATATAACTAAGTCACACAATAGAACTATGGGGGGTTGGACCAAATCACCTGGGTCACATGAGGGTTATAAAGATTAAATGATATGTTTAACACTAGGACTATTCTGTTGAGGAAGGAGGCATGTTGCTAATTAGCATAATTGCCCCCTCACTTGCAGGAACTATGTCAGTGGGTTTGTTTTTGGGTTTTGGTTTTAGTGCTTTTGCATAAGGGAGAATCATTCATTGGTGTTTAAAGCTGTATCTGTTTAAAAATAATCGTATGCCTTTTCCTAAAGTCCTAGATACGTTCCATGTCTGTCCTTGAAATAAGTACTTCAAAAGCAAGCAAGAATTGTCACACAGTAGAATAAAAAGACTAGGTCATGACTTAGGCCGGATGCCTTTGCACTTACCTCTGGCTAGCTGTGTGACCTCAGTAAGTCACTTGACCTTTCTTCAACTGAAAAATGGAGATAATAAACTGATTTACTTGGGTCTTGTTGAGGAAATATTGGGACATTGTACATATGAAAAGTCTGCAACTATAAATGACAATACACCTGTTAGTTGATCTAATGTTGATAGTATAGAAAACTTAAACACAGTATCCTCAGATTAATTCTCTGAAAAGACTTATTTCTCTTAAAAAGCTTTTAGCAAGTCCAAACCAATTAATTACTACTATTGTTTTAATTTTGGTCTCCTGCACCTGGGTGGCTCAGTCAGTTAAGCCACCCACTCTTGGTTTCAGCTCAGGTTAGGATTTGAGGGTTAATGAAATCGAGCCCCGTTTATGGCTCCACACTGACAGCACAGAGCCTGCGTGGGATTCTCTCTCTCCCTGTCTCTGCCCCTCCCCTGCTCACTCACCTGCTCTCTCGCTCTCAAAATAACTAAACTTAAAGAAAAAAAAAAAAGATATTTAAGATTTTGATCTCAGGTTGTCTGACATTTAGCAGTTAAAAATATGCCAATAGAGGGGCGCCTGGGTGGCGCAGTCGGTTAAGCGTCCGACTTCAGCCAGGTCACGATCTCGCGGTCCGTGAGTTCGAGCCCCGCGTCAGGCTCTGGGCTGATGGCTCGGAGCCTGGAGCCTGTTTCTGATTCTGTGTCTCCCTCTCTCTCTGCCCCTCCCCCGTTCATGCTCTGTCTCTCTCTGTCCCAAAAATAAATAAAAATGTTGAAAAAAAATATGCCAATAGAATGAAACATTTTATGAACGTAATGGACAGCTATGGATGAAATTCGTTCACTTTAGCAAAGAAGGACCTCATTTGTGGTTAGAGAAAAGTGGGTCGGCCTGGTGTTGTATTCTGTACACGTTTTATTCTAAGATCTAACAGCTGGAGCTCATTTCTTTAACCTTTACTAGGTGTTTGCTAGCAAACGTCTTAGTAGGACGAAGCTAAAACAGACCAGGAGTCTGACACTCTGAAGAGTCTCTGAAGAGACCATCAGTGCTCGTTCCTAGCACACCTCCGCCCCGATCCTTCTGCGACCTCCCCACTCCCTCCCCCCACCCCCGGCCCGCCCTCGCTGCAATGCCCCACGGCTAGCTGGAAGCCACAGAGCTCGCGCGGATAAGCGAGGGGGCAAGAGCCGGGAGTAGGCACAACTCCAGTCGCCCGCGGGGACCTGCGTGATCTGGGGACGCGCGGTTCAGGCAGGTGCGCGGTCAGCAGCCCGGGGCGCCGCGTCGCACGTGGCAACAGGTGCAGCGCGGTCCCGGGCAGACGCCTGGGTCTGGGGCGCGTCGGCATTTAGCCCGGGAGCGTGCGGGGCTTCGGGACTGGGACGCGGGAGCGCAAGAGGGGGCAGCGAAGCGGCTGGCCGAGCCCGCCAACCTGCGAGCGGAGCAGAGTCGAGCGCAGCCGAGCGGAGCCGAGCGGAGCGCGGCTGGGGCCGCCCTGGCCTGCGTTCCGAGGTACAGCCACGAGCGACTCGCAAGTGTCTCGGGGCACAGCCCCCCCTTGGTCGCCGCCTGCCCTTTGTCTCCAGCAGCAAGGCGCAGGCTGGGGCCGCCTGGAAGGGGAGGCTGCGGGCCCGGGGGGGGGGGGGGGTGGGGGGCAGAGGCGGCGGCGCTTTTCTATTTACAAGTTTCCCGAACTCCCCGCCCTTGCTCCACCCCCAGCGGCTCGGGAGGCGGGGAGGCTGGGACGCCCCGGACTCCGGGTTCCCGCCCGGCTGCTGCAGCCTCCGCTGGCCTGCGGGGGTGGGGTGACGGCCTGGCCGTGTGTCCCCAGGTGCGCACGCTGCCCGCCGGGCACTGATTGCGCCGCGGGCCTCCGGGGTGGGCCTGGAGCGCCTCCGCCGGGGGTCCGGAGGGCGCCCGGGCTTGCAGTCCTGGTTTCCCCCGTCCTGCGTCTCGGCTCCCGGAGGAGGAGGAGGAGGGAGGAGCTGCGGGTAAGCGCGGAGTTGAGGCGATTCGCGCAGCCCGGCCTGTCCGAGGTGGAGATCTCAGGCGAGGGTGGCGAGGGGACCTCCAGGACGCGACCGTCACAGGGTGACGGGACTGGCTTTGAGGGAGGGGGCGGGTATTCCCGGGGCTTGGGTGGGGGCAAAGTTGGGGAGAAGCGGGGAGGCACCCGCAGTGGAGCGGAGGCTCTGCGGGGAGCGGGTCTCACGTGGGGTCAGCTCAGCTGGTGCGGCGCGGACGGATGCGGATCTCCGTGGCTGTCACCTTCAAAGTGACCCGAGGGGTTTCCAGTAGACTCAGCCTGACAGGCATCTGCTCAGCCGGAAGCCACCCACCAGACACCTGACCCGCGGGGCCGGCAGTCCTGGCCTCGCGCGGTGCGGTTCGCTTGGGCCCATTCTCAGCTAAAGCACCCGGGGCTGAAAATGTGGCGTTCCTGAGGTTTGCTGCAACTCCCAAGGCCCTCCGTCCCGAGCCTGCCTACTTCCTGCAGCTCACTTGCGCTTTCCTAGCTCTCTAGAAAAATCCGTTCCAAAGTAAGGTCACCTGATTGACGACTAATGTGTTTTCTTACCTTACATCCTCTTCTCCGTTTTCAAGAGTTGTTGCCTTTGACTTGGAGTAATTTATTTTGGAGTAAGACTAGAGATTAATTTTCACGTAATTTTTCACATACTCTGTTAACTACAACGGAGTATTCAGCAGTGGGTGTGCTAAGAAAGGAAACCCAGTGTGTTTTGTTTGAATAAAATCAGTCTTAGGCAGAACGGGGGAGGGGTGTAACCGGCAGCGTTCAGGTTTTGCCAGGTGAAGGGATTTCAATCTCCATCACACTAAATCCTTATCCCTGGGGGGGGGGGGGGGGGTGGGGGGGTGGAGGGTGGGGTGCAGGTGTGAGGAGTGGAGGGAAGGAGGGAGGCAATCTGGGAGGGAGGGGAATAAAAAGGAAATGAGTCGCTGCTTCCTGGGAACCTATGGCCTCCTTAAGGAGTCTAGATAACACCCAGATAACTGTGTGTGGTTAACCTGAAGAAGAACTGAAGCGCTTGGAAATGCAATAAGGTAGACCAACTAGTTTGTCAGGGATCATTGGGCCAGGAAATGATGGACAATTTAAATTGAAACAGTGATGCCCTCCCTATTTGTATAGTGTTTTGCAATGTATTAAATGCATTTATTGGTATTTTTCTTTTTCTTTATCGTTCTTTTTCTTGATATTTTTCTTAAATACAGCATTCTATAAAGAAATTATACAAAGAAACGATTGGAACTACTTATCGTTAGAAATAAAAACATAGTGAAATTGAGTTTAAGATAGATTTAACTCGTGCCAACTTTTCCACTTCTTAAGACTGTCTTTATGTGGAGAAAATAGTGCTTGTAGAAGAGCTGTGCCTTTCCGTTCTGTATCAGTAATACATGGTTGCAATTTGGGATTATTTCATAGGGTTATAAAATTCTAGCTAGATTTCTTTGTTGGTATTTCAGTTACTAGTCTTAAGCACTTAGAAAGCGTGTCCCATGTACCCTTAATTCTGAGTAAGGTTCTTTTTACATCCATTAGAACAACCTCTATGTCCTGGAGTAGAGACGATTGCAAACCAGATTGTGTTTGTTGATAAGAAATAGTTGTGCCTTATATATACCATTAGGAACAACATTCCTCAAAATGGCTTTTTTCCAATTTCAAAAGTAATGCTTGCTGTAAAAAAAAAAAAAAAAAAAAAAAAGTAGATTCAGAAAAAGTATAAGTGTTAAATAATTCCACCACCCAAATATAATCACAATGTTTTCTTCATGCTTGTTAATACATAACATAAATAGGTTTATTTTTTTTTTATTTTTTTTTCTAAGTTTATTTATTTTTGGGGGGGGGGGGACAGAGAGAGACAGAGCATGAACGGGGGAGGGGCAGAGAGAGAGGGAGACACAGAATCGGAAACAGGCTCCAGGCTCTGAGCCATCAGCCCAGAGCCTGACGCGGGGCTCAAACTCACGGACCACGAGATCGTGACCTGGCTGAAGTCGGACGCTCAACCGACTGCGCCACCCAGGCGCCCCAATAGGTTTATTTTTTATAATTACATTTTTACATGTACAGATTGCATGCTGATTTTTTTTTTCCTGCATAACTTAGGAGGAAAAAGCTCACATATCATTACAGTTCTGCAAGAGTTTTATTGTAGTGGCTACATAATATTACATTATATAGAGGTAACATGGTTGTTTATAAGCTGAACTTTTATTTCTAGTTACTGTTAAATATATACTGTTGCAACAAATATCCTTTATAAAACCTTATCTACAGGGCATACTTCCTTAGGATAGAGTCCTTGAAATACAGTTGATGGCTCAAAGATCTCTGGAGACAGATGGACCATTTGCTTTGCAAAAAATGTTTTACCCAAGTATGATCCCACTAGCACTCTGAGAGTCCTTGTGTTACTATAATGTTGTAATATGGGGAATCACCCTTAAAAGGAAAACTAATTCTTTTTATTAAAAAAAATTTTTTTTAATGTTTATTTTTTGAAGGAGAGAGAGAGAACATGAGCCTGTAAGGGGCAGAGAGAGAAAGGGAAAAACAGAATCTGAATCAGGCTCCAGGCTCTGGGCTGTCAGCACAGAGCCTGACGAGGGCCTGAACTCACTGTGAGATCATGACTTAAGCTGGAAGTCAGACACTTAAATGACTGAGCCACCCAGGCACCCTGGAAAAATAATTCTTCTAGCTCTATAAGTGAACAGTGCTTTCTTTATATCTAAATTTCCATTTCTTTTATTACAAATTATGTATACCAAAAAAAATTGTTATTTTTAATTTTTATTCCTTTTTAATTGAATGTAGGACTTTTTTTCTATTGGGGTATTAATATCTTTCTATTCATAAGAACTCTTACGGATTGATAATCTTTTGACTTTCATGTTGCATATCTTTCTTCCCCATTATGTCTTGGCCTTATAAAGACCAGTAGTACATGTTTATAGTGGTTTTGACTTAGAGATGTTCTAGACTTTTATGTAGCCAAGTCTGTTGACTTTCTCAAAAACATAATTAGCACTTTTGAATCCTAGCTTAAATACATGACCGTGGCAGAAGATGACTTTTAAAAGAATCCCCCCTGACCCCCATGTACCCTTAATTTTGAGTAAGGTTCTTTTCAGATCCATTAGAACCACCTCTGTGTACTGGAGTAGAGACCATTGCCAACCAGATTGTGTTTGTTGATAAGTAATAGTTGTGCATTGTATATACCATTAGGAACAACATTCCTCAAAATCAGAACAGAAAGTTTTGAATTACAGGGAACAAAAATGTTTGAGGTGTGTTGTTCTGTGATAATGTCAACTAGGCTCACCATCCATCTAGTTTTACTCATTTGTAGTAGAATTTTGCTGTGCAATGATTGTTATAGTTCCATACTGAATTGGTGATGAGTCTTGATATCCAGACAGATGTATATGTAGTTTAAAAGTTGTCCCAAATTTCCAATATTATTGATAGATGAAACTATTCAAAGAGGGGAAAAAAGCCTCCTGACTTCCCAGGCTTGAGGTCTCTTGCCATACTATGGAAGCTTAAGTACACCCTGAGAACTTTTAGAAGCCTCGTTGAGGGTGCTCTCCATGTCTGAGTACCCACAAATAAACCACTGGACCATACGTGAGCCAGGAAGATGAGGTTGGTGTGCTGTGTGTGTGTGTGTGTGTGTGTGTGTGAGGGCACTTAAAAATGCACCCCAACTTTCTCTACAGGCAGGTGAGCCTACCACGAGGTGACCTCCCCCACTGGCCTGGCAGGGACTTAGACAGCAGTGGCTGTGGCCTTTAGAGAGGTGAGGAGAGACTGAGGGTGAGTGACTGTGGGCTGTAGTTGAAGGACTAGGTCATAAGGCGTATGACTTCACCAGCCTGAGATTTGGTTTGGAACAGCCAGCTTTAAGCAGGGTTCCCCAAACTTGACTTAGGGAAATCTGTTATAACAGAGTCACTGAGTTTGACTGGCCAACGACTTCTTCTAAAGATGTATTTTTCTAGGGGCGCCTGGGTGGCTCAGTCAGTTAAGCATCTGACTTTGGCTCAGGTCTCGCAGTTTGTGGGTTTGAGTCCTGTATCGGGCTCTGTGTTCACAGCTCAGAGCCTGGAGCCTGCTTCGGATTCTGTGTCTCCCTCTCTCTCTGCCCTTCCCCCACTCTCTCTCTCTCTCTCTCTCAAAAATGTTAAAAAAATTTTTTTTAAAGATGTATTTTTCTAAATCAAGTTTCTACAAGATAGTTGAAATGGCCACAGTATTATTTGAAATCAGTTCCAACTCTTCTATGTGGGCAGTTATCCAGGATATTAATGCATGATTTTTTTTTGTTCATTTGGCTCCAGATGAAAAAGATTTTTCCATTTTGGGGATGACAGATTTGAGGGCTAATCTTTACTCTGTAGACAAATACAGTAAAACTTCACTTTCATACACAGCAAGGTATTTTGCAATTGGTGATTGCCCTGATGTATCATGTTGACACAATCAAGGAAGAAAGGGTTTGCTCAACAAATACAGAGTTGTAAGCCAGTTTGAATCTAGAGGTGTTTTACTTAATAGCTTTCAAGCCCTTCAGAATTCCATTTTTGCATCTCTATCTTTGATTTCCAAACAGCCTCATTTATTTAAAAAAATTTTTTTATGTTTATTTCTGAGACCGAGACAGAGCATGAGTGGGGGAGGGGCAGAGAGGGAGGGAGACAGAGAATCTGAAGCAGGCTCCAGGCTCTGAGCTGTCAGCACAGAGCCTGACACGGGGCTCGAACTCACAAACCATGAGATCATGACCTGAGCCAAAGTTGGTTGCTCAACCGACTGAGCCACCCAGGTGCCCCACCTCATTTATTCATTAAAGCTAATAGGTTGGGGGTGCCTGGATGGCTCAGTTAAGCATCCGACTTCACCTCAGGTCAAGATCTCATGGTTAATGAGTTCGCACCCCGTGTTGGGCTTTGTGCTGACAGCTCAGAGCCTGGAGCCTGCTTCGGATTCTGCGTGTCTCTCTCTCTCTCTCTCTCTCTCTCTCTCTCTCTCTCTCTGCCCCTTCCCCTCTCATACTCTGTCTCTCTCTCTCTCAAAAATAAACATTTAAAAAAAATGAAAAAACTAGCAGGTTTTCCTTAGCCTGCAGTTTATGCCCAATATTGAAGAGAAAATATTTCAAGATAAACTGTATTTAAGTCTTGCTAATAGTCGTATATCTAAGTTCATGAATGTTCTGTGTATGTATTACTTGCATGAGTAAAAGTAAGAAAAATCACTAATCCTACCACTATTCTAACATAGATGTTTTATTTCACTTTGAGGTTGTAAAACTAAAGATTGTTTTAAAGTCCATTAAAGTTTGTCTTGAGGAGACGTGTTTACTTGTTAGTAGGGTTGACTCAGTTCTTTGTGAGCGTTGAAGGTCATGTGAAGGTAGTACGTAAGTTTCTCAAAGTAGCAGCAAAGGGCAAAGTGGTCACTGGGAAATTAACTTCCGGGTAGTGTAGTTTCCCCGAAATTGTACCCATTTCATGTTGCAGTAAGAGTTGTGCTAAGTGGAAGGGGAGGTCTGGCCAGCTTGGCACTGTGTGTGCACAGGAAGAAAAAGAGCACAACAAAACAGACTAAGAACGTGTCAGTCTTAAAGGTAAGGTGCCATGGAGAGAGGGGTTTAAAGCCATCAAATTCTGTATTTTCACTCTGTAAAAATTTTTGTGGTGTTTGTTTTGAGACACACACACACACACACACACACACACACACACACACACACGGCATGAGCGAGCGAAAGGCAGAGAGAGAGAGGGAGACACAGAATTCGAGGAAGGCTCCAGGCTCCGAGCTGTCTGCACAGAGCCCAATGCGGGGTTCATACTCAAGACCTGCGAGATCATGACCTGAGCTGAAGTTGGACGCCTAACTGGCTGAGCCACCCAGGTGCCCCTTCACTCATTAAATACGTGTAAGTGTTTGCACCTTCTCAACTTAGAGTCATTGCAAAGAAAATTAATGTTCATGGGCCAATCAACCACGATTCCCCTGATCTTCTACAATTAACTAAAACATTTAGGGACATTGGTTCCCTAAATTGGCATTGAGAAAGCAGTTGTTAAGAGTAGGAGGGAGAGGTGTAAAAATATATTCTTGTTTAAACATAAAGCTTATATAATTTTGGCTTATATAACACTGGCAGTGTTTGTTACGTCTTGGCTGCGGGGTTACTTCTACACTTTTTTTTGCATTGAAAACTTGGTAACGTTGGGGTGCCTGAGTGGCTCAGTCAGTTGGGCGTCCGACTTTGGCTCAGGTCATGATCTCGCGGTTCATGAGTTGGAGCCCTGCATCGACTCTGTGCTGACAGCTCAGAGCCTGGAGCCTGCTTCGGGTTGTGTGTCCCCCTTTCTCTCTGCCCCTCCCCCAGTCATGCTCTGTCTCGCTCTTTCAAAAATAAACATTAAAAAAAAATTGAAAAACTTGGTAATATTTATTTGGGTATTATTTACATATATACCAATATTGAAGAAAAAGTCACTATTTCTTCACCTTATTTCAGATAAACAGTTCATTTGTGTTTAGAAGTATTGAGTGACAAATGAAAAATTCTCTTAAGTTTGTGTCTTAAGATGGTTTTCATGATTGTTAATAATTGACATCAAGTTAAAACTGCATGTTCTCCTTTTTTTTAAGTTTATATTTGAGAGAGGCAGAGAGTGGGAGAGAGAGAATTCCAGCTAATAGTGTGGAGCCTGCTGTGGGGCTCAAGCCCATGAACTATGAGATCATGACCGGAGATGAAATCCAGTCAGATGCTTAACTGACTAAGCCACCTAGGCACCCCTAAAACTGCATCTTCTTTTAAAACAAAACTCACTTGGTAAGCTGCATGGAACAAAAATAGAAGCTTGTATAGATATAAGCCATGTAAGAGCAGACCTTCAAAAATGATCTCCTCCCCCTTTTCACCCTGTCAAGTCAGTTGAGTTGTATTTGCCAGAATAAGTGCCAGTTAAAACGCCTTGTGCTATGAAAAGCCTGTGTTTTAGTTCTCTAGTAACCTGCTATACTATAGTCCTCTTATTCTAGGCAAACTAGGGAATTGAACTCTATGTGCGCATTTCTACTAATCTAACTCAATAGATTATAATTCAGGCAAGGGTCCCAGAATTCCTACTTGTTGGTGGTAGAGTCCGAAGGATTGGAGAAATGAGAAATGGGTGAAAAAGCATGCATTTTTCTATCTGCAAGAAAAACGCACTTGTTTTATTAGATCTTCAGTCTGGACTCCATATGTAGAATCCATTTATGTGGAGTGTTATATAGTTGGAATTATGTTTTCATGTTAAATGGTAAATACAAGGCACGAGTAAGAATCCTTGCTCTTAAAAAACTGTGTGGCAAGCCGCAGACTCTGTATTGAGCACTCCCTGTGGTCCAGATGTTGGTTGTGCAAGGTAGAAGGACACAGACGTGGAAAAAAGAATTGGCTCCCATTCTCAGAGGGGTGAGCAGAAAAGCCTCAACCATTGTGAAAAGTGCAGTATTGAAAATGTTAGTGTCAAGGGTCCTAGAAATATCCTTCCCAGATCGTTAACATTGTGCCATATGTTGAGAATTCTACCTGCTACCTTGAGCAAATTTTGGCAAAGCTAAGTCTGTTTTCACATTTTTGGTTACCTACAGCCTCTTCATCCTTAATGGTGGATCATGATTATTCTCAGAATTGTTGAGAAGCAGGATACTTAGCAGTGCTGTCTAGTTTCACTTACTTGTTCTGGATAATCTTTTTAGTGACCTCTTCCAACGTATTTTTGTTGAAACTTGTAAGCTTCTTGAGGACAGGGTCTAAACCTGATGATGTCGGGTGTATTTGCCCTTTTGTCATGATTTGCACCAGATGTAGCCTGGAATAAATCATCTAGAGACTAATGGCATGGGAGTTTGAAATTCTTTCTTGCATCAGTCACAGCTACTGGAAGGTCTTTTAAGCCAGAGATAATAATTTACGTACTGCTTTTCTAGACTTTCCTCTTTGTCCTGTCCCTCACCCCCTGTGACAGACTCAGCAAACCTAGAGAGGCAGCCTCACTGGTGGCCCTGTGTCCTTTGAAAGCTGGTAGGAGTTGGGACAAGGTATGGGGTTCCTATTTCTTTGGAGTTACAGTTCTGTTTCATAATAAAGTGCCAGTCTCAGAACATCTGGCAAACTCATGTGCAAATACTTGTACCGAATTAATTCCACTTGTGATAATTGATTACATTCTCCATTGGTGCAGACCATCACAGGCTAACCATTTCTCATACAGATGGGCTGTTTCTTGTTTCCAGAAATATGTATTTACGTTTTCTTTTTGTTTTTAATGTTTAAAATGTTTTTATTTATTTTTGAGACAGAGACAGAGCATGAGCAGGGGAGGGGCAGAGAGAGAGAGGGAGACACAGAATCCGAAGCAGGCTCCAGGCTCTGAGCTATCAGCGCAGAGCCTGATGTGGGGCTCGAACTCACGGACTGTGAGATCATGACCTGAGCCGAAGTCAGGCGCTTAAGGGACTGAGCCACCCAGGCACCCCTGTATTTACATTTTAAAAAGCAATTCAGATGAATTTTCAGTCTGGGATTGTTCTTTCTCTCCTTGGACTTCGTAAGATTTATTTCAGAGCAGTTTTGCATTTCTCTAAAACTTTTTGATGGCCCACAAAACTTGTTGGTTATTGAATTTGACTTTGTGCTCTTTAATAGTTGACTTTTTAATTTAAGGCTTAAAAACTTCTGATGGTGCTTTATGGAGCTATTAATGGCAGCTGTGTGGAGGAATTTACCAATTCATTTTACTTCCAGCATAAGAGGGGTGGTCTAGTCAATAAAATGGGGATGGAGATAGGAAAAATCCTGCATTTCTCTTTTCAGGAAAAACTTTAAATGATTTTATATTTGGAGCATGACTGTGGTGTCAGAAAATGGTTAGCTCTTATTATGCTGAACCCTTAAAATTGGAAACGTACACAATCAAATGAAAATTTTCTGCTTAAGTGATATAAGTATAAGCCTCCAGGACAAGGTGGTTTTTTTTTTTTTTTTTAATCTTGTTTTTATTAAGATTGGAATAATGGAGGTTATTTCAACATTTAGCTGGATTTTACTCACCCTGAAGTCCAGTTTGAAACTTTGGACACATACTTTGTTGTAGAATTGGAAAAAATGTTACTGATGTCCAGTACATTGGGTACAGGAGTTTAATGAGGAGTGTACAGACTTCAGAATTTGACCAAGCTGGGTTCATGTCTGAGGTCTTCTGTGTTAGCCACGTGGATTCGGTAAGTTACTTTCTTTTGCACCCCGTTACCCCATGAGGACAGTGGGGATAATACCTGCCACCTGGGGTTATTCTACCACAGTGCCAAATATATGTCCTCTCTTCTGATTCATGGCTAGGAAGTTTCATTTAATTTCCTCACCCGAACTTTGATAGGGTGGTTGCTTGGGTCTGTGGATGCTGCTCTCTTTTGGGAATTCAATTCCAGGTACAAGAGCATGATCACTTTTCCTTAAAAAAGAATTGGTTTATACCAGTAACAGTTGAGTGTATTTATTCTTCGACTCCAGCTTCGTCACCTCTTGATTGTCTTCGGAGTTTGAGTTTAGTGAGTTCCTGATAATTTTTTAGGATAATTTGTTATATTTGAGCTGCGGTTTTGTTGTTGCTTTTTGTTTTTGAATTTTATTGATGTATTTTGAGAGCAAGAGAGGGTGCACAAACAGGGGAGTAACAGAGAGCAGGAGCGAGAGAATCCCAAGCAGGCTCCATGATATCAGTGCAGAGCCCAATTCAGGGCTCAAACTCACAAACCACGAGATCATGACCTGAGTGGAAATCAACAGTTGGACGCCCATCTGACTAAGCTCCCTGGGTGCCCCATTGAGCTGTGTTTTTTTTGTTTTTTTTTTTTTTAATTTTTTTTTCAACATTTATTTATTTTTGGGACAGAGAGAGACAGAGCATGAACGGGGGAGGGGCAGAGAGAGAGGGAGACACAGGCTCGGAAACAGGCTCCAGGCTCTGAGCCATCAGCCCAGAGCCCGACGCGGGGCTCGAACTCACGGACCGCGAGATCGTGACCTGGCTGAAGTCGGACGCTTAACCGACTGCGCCACCCAGGCGCCCCTGAGCTGTGTTTTTTTAATCGAAGCAAAAGGAAATGAAAATCCAGGAATGCCACTTACACACACACACAGACACACACACACACACACACACAAACACATGCTCCACACAAATATGATTAAAATCAAAGTGAAACAAGAACTCTGTATGTTTTTGGATAGTGCCTTGGAAATGGGACATTAAGGACCTTTTCACTCAACACACCATCCCTTGTAAGGTGGACAGCACAGGTTGGGAGAGGTCTATTTTATACATGAGGAAAATGACTGGAACTATTTGCATAAATGTTTTATATTATGACAAGTAAGTTAGAGACCCAGGACTAGGACCCAGGCCTTCTCTCCTGGTCTATTCCGTGCTCCCAGTATCATGCTGTTCCTTGACTACTTCTAAAGCCATAAAAAGTAATGACTGTTGCTAGGATTGTCTCCATATTGGTGAAGTGGGATCAAAAGCATCCTAGTTTGAGAATGTAACATTTCAAATGACATTGCTTAGAATTATGGCTTGTTATTTTTCCATCTTCTAACTGCAGAACATAAACCAGAATGTTAAATCCTGTAAGCCACTAAGATCAGTAGCACAAATGGAAAGTTGATAGTTGCAGATCATTATAATGGTCTGTTACATTTCTGTGACATTTTACAGTTTTTATACTGCTTTATTCAAAAAGAACCAAAGAAAATTCTAACAAAACAGTACTCTGAATCATTTGATTATACAGTAATACATTGTAAAATGTACCCATTTTACAGAGAGCTATCCAAGGCCATATATGTTGAATAGGAGCTCATACTTGTTTTTCTGAAACACATTTTTCCATAAATATCTTGAATCCTTTTTCCTTATTTGAAACGACATGGAGGCAGGTAATTCTTGGGCAGGTGGAGTTAATCCCAGGTAGAAATTTAACTAGATGGTGAGGCCTGGGGTCCATCAGAACTGGGAAGAGACTGTCCTGTAAAACCATAGTTACACCCTGAGTGTCAGTCATGGTTTCTAGCCCTAAAGGTCAATAGTTCTGTATTACCAAATGACTTCTAAGGAATTCATGGTATGAGGGCCTGACAAGTAGGCCATTTTAGAGGGGTCAGCTCTTTCTTCCTTGGAGCTGCTCCTATGGGTTACATCTGTACATATACTGACCTTCTGTTAAGGAACTCTTACTTGCCAGGGGGAGAGCCTGCCTTAGGTAATCATTTTCCACGTAAAAGGTACAGGAAGTTGATGTTTAACGAAGGTTGGGAGGTACGATGTGAGGTGCCAACTTGCGTAACTCCGCACACGGCATTTTTCAATTGGACTTGGCAGAATTCAAATGGAAAATTGTTTCCTTTTAGCCAAGTGGACTTTGAAGAGATAGGGCAACTGTCTGAACTGTTCTACACAAGTTGCTGGTCATGGGCATTTAACACTTTCCAGGGAAGAATTAAGTTTAGCTGAAAACAATGCCCAAGGGATACAGGAGTACTGATGCATAGGGGCGCTTGTACCCCAATGTTCATAGCACTCTCAACAATAGCCAAATTATGGAAAAGCCTAAATGTCCATCAACTGATGAATGGATAAAGAAATTGTGGGTTATATACACAATGGAGTACTACGTGGCAATGAGAAAGAATGAAATACGGCCCTTTGTAGCAACGTGGATGGAACTGGAGAGTGTGATGCTAAATGAAATAAGCCATACAGAGAAAGACAGCTACCATATGGTTTCACTCCTAGGTGGATCCTGAGAAACTTAGCAGGAACCCATGGGGGAGGGGAAGGGAAAAGAGAGGTTAGAGTGGGAGAGAGCCAAAGCATAAGAGACTCTTAAAAACTGAGAACAAACTGAGGGCTGATGGGGGGTGGGAGGGAAGGGATGGTGGGTGATGGGTACTGAGGAGGGCATCTTTGGGGATGAGCACTGGGTGTTGTATGGAAAGCAATTTGACAATAAGTTTGATATATTAAAAATAAATAAATAAATAAATAAATAAATAAAACCATGCCCTGTGTACTCAGTCTAACCCCATTTCCATACAACAGTTTGTACTGCCTTTGGGGTAATTCCTTTAACCAGCTATGTATGCTTTAAAAAAAAAAAAAAGAATGTAGAGTCTTTACATCAGGTTACTCTTCAGCCAGTTGTCCAGTCCTTGACAATGTTCCGTGACAGTCACGGTGTGTACATGGTGGCATGGTTTCAGTGGCTTAGTTTTCTAGAGACAGCTCTTTATGGGCTCAGTAGTGTCCTGTAACATAGTCTTACTGTCTTGACTCTCCTACGTCTTACTGATTCTCATGAAAAAGCTTGATTTTGGAATTCATAATTTCTACAAGAGTAAGAGTTTAATTTTCTTCCCTTCTCCATCAGGAGTACTTAGAATAGTGCTTTTATTAAGTGGCTTATAAAAGCTTTGATGGGGTGCCTGGTGGCTCAGGCAGTTAAGCATCTGACTTCAGCTCAGGTCATGTTTTCACAGTTCGTGAGTTCAGGCCCTGTGTCAGCCTCTGTACTGACAACTCAGAGCCTGGAGTCTGCTTTGGAATCTGTGTCTCCCTCTCTGCCCCTCCCATGTTCACCCTCTGTTCCCTCTCTCTCTCTCTCTAAATAAACATTAAAAAATTAAAAAAAAAAGCATTGAAGGAATGCTGACCAAGATAAGGTATTATTTTAGGTTCTCAGAGGTCTCTTGGTTTGAGACTGTGGGTCCCTGGTATGTGGTCCTTAAATTGATTTTCAAAGTGACAGTTTGGGTCTGTGGCTATAGTGCCCTACACGGTCATGGGCAAAGACCTAGTCCTCTAGGGGGGCTTAGGTGCATATATGCAAGAGCAAATAGTAAAATGTAAAACTGCATAAGTAGGGCAGGTTTGATGTCCTTGAGATCAGACAAAAATAGTAGTTGGTGTAGTCAACATGCAAGATTTTCAGTAGGATTAGTTGGAAAATAGATTATAAAACAAGAACCAGGAAAACCTCTTAAGGCTCCAAAATGAGTTAATAGATGTGTTCTGGAATATACATACTGCTATTTACTGGCCACGTGATAGGTAAAAAGAAATCTTAATCGATATAAAATTAAGTATCATGAAATACAGCTAGGTTAAGTGTGCAACTATGAGTGTTGACGTATAATCGCTATCTGTGTGACCATCACAGCTATCAAGATCTAGAACATGTTCATCTCCCCAGAAAGTTGCCTTGACTGAACAAGTTGCTAAGGTTTGGTCATCAGTGATGATGAGGATAATAATAAAGCTGTTTCACAAGGTTGTTGCCGGTATAACAGTAGTAAGTAAGGACTGTATGTGTTAGAAAGTTTCCAAAAAATTTCATTTACCTCTTAAAACAATCCTAAGAAATGGGTTGTTACTATTGCATCAGTTTTTAGAGGAGGAAAATGAGGCCAAGATTATTTTTGCCTTTATGAGCAAGGTGGGTGACCAGTAACCGAGTACATGAGGGAGCTCTCCACCAGTAACGCATGCCCTCCAAGTCTAGGCAGTTACATGGAGCTGGTGTGTGCCTAGCAAATGTTACTTGACCTGTGTTAACTGTCAGAAGGAAGGTGCAAGGAGACTGAGAAGACCTATTGGAACTGGGTTTTAATGTCCATTGTTATTTATTAACTCTGTTTCTTGGGCAACATAGTCAACTTCTGGAAAGAGCTGCAAAAGGGGAAGAGATGTGGGAAGAAGGGGTCTGTCATGGGACCTGTGTCTCCCATGGGGCTATCACCTGGGAGGATGACCATGACAACACTTTGAGAACTTTGAAGTGCTGTGTGTGGACATTCTTATCTCTATGGAAGAGGTGGCTGCCTGCTCCCCCATCCTGGCCTCATGGACTTGGCACCATGGGCAGACGAGGAGGAACTGACAATGTGTCAGAGAGATCATCCTCACTTGACAGTTTTGATGGGCTGAACACAGTTTTACCCAGCTTTTTCTCACATATCTCTTGATTTGACATTCAAAGCCTCAGATAGTTTTTCAGCTATTATTGTCAGCCATACTCGATGACATTTTAAGTGTCCTTAGGAGCAAAATGAAGACCTGGCTTTCTCATGGCGCCCCTCCAGATTTCTGGAGGGGAAATATTACTAGTTGGTAAAACCTGAAAGGCTCAGAAACGCCAACCCGCCTGTTCATTGTCCTCCCTCCAAACTTGATCAACTTTAGGGAGCTACACTTAACTGTTCTCCCCATATCTGCACCAGCAGAGTCCGTCCTCTGGATTTCCTTAGTCTGCGTTCCAGGTCTGCCTCAGCAGATTCTGTAATGACTTACTGGTGCTTTCCTGTCTTAACTGCACTATTGGCTCTTACAAGGCTCCTTAAAGACAGGGACTATCTTCACCATTGTGTCCCTAGCAGAGCAGATGGCAAGTAGTAGGCAAATAATCAGCATTTGT
This sequence comes from Prionailurus viverrinus, assembly GCF_022837055.1. Taxonomy (NCBI): domain Eukaryota; kingdom Metazoa; phylum Chordata; class Mammalia; order Carnivora; family Felidae; genus Prionailurus; species Prionailurus viverrinus. Next base: position 20,711,349 of record NC_062564.1, read on the forward strand.
TGAATGAATGGAAGCTCTTGTAGTAAAAGGTCACTTTCCAGCTGGGATATGGAAATTGGCGGCAATGGTGCGTGGAGTAACCGACCCCCACTTTGCTTCTCTGGCACTGGTCTAGTACTGTTGTAGGGGATTCCTCCTCTTGTAGCTAATTGGAGGTTCTGAATATAAAAAAGGTACATGAGAACTATCTCATGCTTGGAAGTCTTTATTGTTAAGAGAGTAGTGGTAAGAAAATGGGTAAGGTTCGGATAGCTAACTACAACATCTTACGTTTATGGAACTGTAGGGCTAGAGTCTTTCTAAACTGCAAATCTGGATTAAGGTCCATCACACTGCCATTTTAAGTACAAAAGCTAAATTAGTTATCCCATAGGAGACATTGTTTAACTTCTTTTTTATTTTTTAATGTTTTTATTTATATTAGAAATGGAGACAGAGTGCAAGTGGGGTAGGGGCAGAGAGAGAGGGGGACACAGAATTTGAAGCAGGCTCCAGGCTCTGAGCTGCCAGCACAGAGTCCAGCACGGGGCTTGAACCCATGAACTGTGAGATCATGACCTGAGCTGAAGTCAGACGCTCCACCGCCTAAGCCACTGGGCACCCCATTTTGTTTACCTACTGATGAAAATGCTTTACCCAGGGTTTGAAATCTTTTGGAGAAAAGCATAAGTAGATCCTGAAATTTCTTGACTTTAAAAAATTGGTATGTTGAATTCCACGCATATGATTTGGGTGGGCATGGGTAGAACATTTCTCTCCCGTTTCTAACTTGAAATCTTCGTTGCATTCATGTCTGCCTTTAAACTGCGGGCCACCCCGTCATGCCATCAGGACCCACACATCTGTGCAGATGAGAGCACAGAGATGAGGTCCTGGCTTTGGTCACTTTGAGATTGGTTGGCTGTAAGTGAGCTCCAGATTGCCATTTCGAATGGAGTCCTTGGGGTGCCTGGGTGGCTCAGTCAGTTAAGCGTCCGACTCTGGATTTAGGCTCAGGTCATGATCTCCTGGTTTATGGGTTCAAGCTCCGAGTCAGGCTCTGTGCTGACAGTGTAGGGCCTGCTTGGAATTCTCTCTCTGTTCCTTTCTTTCTCTGTCTCTCAAAATAAATAAATAAATTAAAAAAATATATTAGCCTTAGAAATATAAAGCTAAACAAATTTGTGAATTTCTAATTTTTTTTTAATGTTTATTTATTTAAGAGAGAGAGAGCACGCGCAAGCAGAGGAGAGGCAGAGATAGAGAAACCCAAGCAGGCTCCTCACTGTCAGCGCAGAGCTGGATGCATGGCTTGAACTCACAAGTTGTGAGATCATGACCTGAGCTGAAATCAAGAGTTGGCTGCTTAACCGACTTAAACACCTGGGGGCCCCTCTAAATTCTTTTAACACAACAATATGTATGTTTGCTCTTTTTTTTAAATTGAATTTTTTTTTTTTTTTTTAATTTTAGAGTGGGAGTGTGTAAGTGGGGGAAAGAGGGAGAGAGAATCTTAAGTAGGATCGACACTATTCCTCCAAGTCTATTGAGGACAGATTTTAAGATTCCCTAGGCTCCCTCTTCCTACACTCCCTTCTGAGAAAAAAAGTAGCCAGTTTGGGAGCAGTGAGATTTTATTCTGCTTATGAGGGTGAGGGAGGGGCCTTGGCTGGGTTTCTTGCTTCCTGAGTTCCATGGTGTGTTTCTTTATTCTCCTGGCCCACACTCATATTCAGCCATCCTCCACCCCCAAATGGATAGAGGATACAATATCTGACAGAGAGGTGTGCTCCCTTTCAGGGCCAAAGGCTCCCAAGAAGCAGATGTCCCCACCAGGACCAGTGAGGGAATCCTTACTCCTCAGCTCCCCTTTTGAGTAAGGCTGGTCTTCTCAAATACTCAAGCCACTGTGTTGTCCTTAATGTTTTCATGAGATTTTCATTTAATGTTCTCAATAGAAATCTGGAGAGCAAACATGCTTGATACTGTGACCTTGTGGGTTCCCAAAAGATATACAGGTCCTTACAAAATCCAAGTTGGGGATAAATGAGATGTAGATGTGACGTGATGCCCTTGGAAGAAAGATACAAGATGAAATTTCAAATTTCAGTTGCCACATATTCAAGCTTAGTTTCAGTTCTTACACTTCATTTTACTCGTGAGCTGGAAAAACCAACCACTCAGCTTGAAATTTGTGTTACTATAGTTGTCTTTAATAGAGGTGTAGCCGTGATGGTGTAGAGTTTTAACATTGGATATATTTAGTGTTTCTGGCAGGCCTGTACCAATTATAGATGTTCTAGTATATGGTTATATTTATAAATAGCACAAGGAGATACTTAACTTTTAGTACACTATCTTACTAAAAGTAGTGTATTCTTTTATTGAAAGGTGACTAAAATTTCCTCTGTGTATTTTTATCAATAGCTTCATCTTTCCAGGCTTGTTAACAAATCTGAAATATCAATGTTGCTACTGGACATGACATTTCAGGGGCAAAAAAAATCTCAATGTTGAATTGCTTTAAATTTTCCAGCATATCAACTAAAACTCATTAAAGTAGGGAATCTTAGCTTTGATCTATCTTTCTTTCTTTCTTTTTTTTTTTTTTTTTTTTTTTTTTAACCTGGTGAAATTACGGGTACTATGAGTTCTGCATCTGGAATAGGAGCCCAGCCTCGGCAGACCAACTGAGGGCAGTGGGTGGGTTGGGCTGCAAAGATCCACGACCCTGCTATGCTTGAGAGGGCATTCCCCTCTGTAGCCCTTGGGAGAGTCTTGCAGTGGAGGGTTGCTGATCCCACCAGGACTTGGCTGGCTTCTCAAGGGTTTCTCACTGCCTCCTGATTACCTATGGCCAAGTTAGGAACCAGAGAGGGGCCGCTGGCCTAAAAATAGTCACAGCATGGCAGGAGGATATGGATGGCATGGAGCCACTGCTGCCTTCCTGCTGCCAGAAGATGATTCCATAAGGACACAGTCAAGTGGGGAGGGTGTGTGTCTGAAGACAGGTGTGAAAAGTATAGAGGGGAGGGAGTGTTTTCTTCCTGGCTTCTGTTAGGGGGAGATAAAAGTTGTAGAGACGGACTTTTAAAAAACGTTAGATACAGTAAAAGCAAGTTTGGGGAGGTTATTCTTTTTATGAGGCTGGGATATATTTCTAAATATTTCTAGTTTGTAAGGAAACCCTTTGTATTTCATATTGGTCACGGATTGTTGACGAATGGAAACAGTGATGCCCCTTGTTTCCTATAGAGCCTGAGAACACAAAGTGAATCATTGTTTGAAAACTTGAGTCTGACAGGTCATTTAAACAAAGACCTATACATTTTTTTTATTCAAGTGTAGTTGATGCACAGTATTAGTTTCAGATGTACAGCAGTGATTCAACATTTATGTATATTGCAAAGCGATCACAATGACTGTAGCTAACATCTGTTCCTCTACAAAGTTGTTGCAATATTAAATATATTCCCTATGTTGTACATTGCATCCTGTGTCATCTTTCAAACAGGGAGTTTGTGCCTTTTAACCCTTCTCCCCTCTTTTGCCCATCTCCCTACCTTGCTCCCCTCTGGCAATCTCCAGTTTGTTTTCTGTATTTATGATTCTGTTTCGCTTTGTTTTTGTTTTTTAGATTACACATATACGTGAAGTCATGATACTTGTTTTACCCTGGCTTATTTCACTTAGTATAACACCCTCTATAGGTTCATCTATATGGTTGCAAATAGCAAGACTTCATTTTTTTTTTTTTTTTTGAGAGAGAGCATACTCAAGTGGGGGAGGGGCAGAGGGAGAGAGAATCTTCAGCAGGCTCCAAACCCAGGATGCCTGACTTGGTGCCCAGTCTCACAACTGTGAGAGCATGACCTGAGGTGAAATCAAGAGTCAGATGCTCAACCGACTGAGCCACTGAGGAACCCCTCATTCTTTTTTTTATGGCTAACAGTCTATCATATATACGCCACCTCCTCTTTATCCTTTTGTCTATTGGTGGACACTTGGGTTGCTTCTTTATCTTGGCTATTGTGAATAATCCTGCAATAAATATAGGGGCACATATAGCTTTTCAAATGGGTGTTGTTTCTTTGGATAAATACCCTGAAGTGGAATTTCTGGATTATATGGTAGTTCTAGTTTTAATTTTTAGAGGAACCTCCATACTGTTTTCCTCAGTGGCTGCACTGTTTTGCATTCCCACCAACAGTGCAGGAGGGTTCCTTTTTCTTTACATCCTTATTGACAATTCTTATATTTTCTTGATACTCAATATTCTGACAGATGTGAGGTGATATTTTGTTGTGGTTTTGATTTGCATTTTCCTAATGATGATTGATGTTGGGCATCTTTTCGTGTGTCTGTTGGCCATCTGTATGTCTGCTTTGGAAAAATGCCTACTCAGGTCCTCTGTCCATTGTTTAATCAGATTGTTTGCTCTTTTGGTGCTAAATTGTAGGAGTTGGTTAATATTTTGGATATTAATGTGTATGTCTTCTGTGATTCAATAGGTTGCCTTTTCATTTTGTTAGTGGTTTCTTTTGCTGTGCAAAAGCTTTTTAATTTGATGTGGTCTCACTTACTTGTTTTTGCTTTTGTTGCCCTGAGGAAGCAGATCCAGAAAACATTGCTAATGCTGATATCAAAGAGATTACTGCCTATGTTTTCTTCTAGAATTTTTATGGGTTCAGGGCTTAGGTTAGGTCTTTAATGTGTTTTGGGTTTATTTTTTTGCATGGTGTATGAAAGTGGCCCAGTTTCATTCTTTTAGCTATCCAATTTTCCCAGCACTGATGTGGTAATGAAGTGTTGGGGTTCAGAGCCAATAGCCAAGAGAAATTCTTGAGATGTCTTTGGTGCAAAAAGGTGGTTTTATTAAAGCATGGTGATAGGACCTATGGGCAGAAAGAGCTGTACTGGGGTTGTGACTGGGTGACTGATTTAAATGTATATACCTTCAAGTTGGGAAGGGGTTAGAGATAGCATAAGCCTCCAAGGTATTTTGGAAACAAGGTTTCCAGGATCCTGGGGGGGGGGGGGGGCGCGGACTAACTGTTGTTAGGAAAAGGTCACTTATTACTGTCTAGTAAAAACTTGATCATGAGACCCTTCCTATGTGTATCAATGGGCCATAAGCTTGGCGTATGATTGACGACATGTACCTTGGGGGGTAGACATAGAAGAAATTTCCAAACGAATTTTTATGTTTTAAAGTAGACTGACAGGATCCTGGTGGTTTGGGATAATGTTAAACTAATACTGCCTTTTGCCTCTAGCAAAGTGTCATCATCAAGGCACCTGGGCTCCCAGAGGAGGACGGTCACTCTGCCTGTCTCAAGGACTCGTCACTGGGCTGTAGGCAGTAGGGAAATTTAACTTTTTCTTTTGCCTTAGTTTCCCACATCCAGCACCATTTTGGAGACTTTTTCCCATTGTATGTTCTTGCCTTTGTTTGTCATAGATTAATTAATCATGTAAGTGTGCGTTTATTTCTGGGCGCTCTAAACTATTCCACTGTGTATCGTGTGTGCACGTGCGTGGTAATAACCTACTGTTTTGATTACTGTAGCTTTGTAATTGAGTTTGAAATTTGGGCATGTTATACCTTCAGCTTTGTTGTCTTTGATGATTGCTTTGGCTATTTGGGGTCTTTGAGGATTATTTCTAGTTCTGGAGAAAATGCCATTGGTATTTTGATAGGGATTGCGTGGAATCTGTGGATTGCTTTGGGTAGTGTGGTCATTTTAACAATAGTCTTCCAACTCATAAGCTTGGCATATCTTTCCATTTATTTGTGTCAACTTCAATTTCTTTTATTCATGTCTTATTTCAGAGTATAGGTCTTTCACCTCCTTCATTCAACTTACTGGTAAGTATTCTTTTTTATGCATTTGTGGACCTTTTAAACAGAAGTTTCTAGGAAGATTATTTAACATACTAACAACACTTTGGATATATTTGATATACATTTTATGTTGAAGCCATACTGGCTAGAAGAACTTCAGTCTGAAAGTGATAGTCTTTTCAGAATGGTAGCTGTTTGCTGACTGGGTATAATGTATTCAAAACTTAGTATTTATTTTTCAGTCTTCCTTTCTTTTTAAGGTGAAACCAGAAATTTAAAATATCTGTGGTCAAAAGACCAAAGGCTTTGTTTTCCATCCCAGTCTCCAGGGTGATTGTGGAGGTCTGATGAGAGGAGAAGTAGAGAGTATTTAGTTTGAACACAATTGATTTATGAATGGATGGTTATTGATTTTTTTTTTTTTTAAGGGATTCTTTCACTGCGTCTGAGTGTTGACTATTAAGTTTAAGCAGTATTTTCTGTTTCCGGGGAACAGGGAGAACTTTCTTGACTTTGAAGATATTTCTTGTTACCTCTGTTGCAAAGGCTAATGTGTTGCTAATTGTTTTATGTCAGTGGTTCTGTTTGTTAAGTGTCATGGCAGCCCACAGAGGGCTTGGAGAGATTTGCAATGAGCTGAGTTACAATGCAGAGAGCCTGTTTCTGTTGCTTTGTGGAGATTGTATTCTAAAGAATCAAGAGGCTAATGATTTACTGGGTCCTTCAGGAGAGGAAATTGGTGTCTTGGACCTGGAGTAATTGTGAACGTGAGAAATAGTTGTTCTTGGAATATATTTTGAAGGGAGAGCCTATTTGACTTGCTGATGAGGAGAATCAGGGCTGACTGCTAGGTTTTTGATGGGATGAGCTTGGCTGCATAGACGCATCTTTTACTGAGAATAAGGAACACTGGAATGAGAAGGAATCTGTGTGAGTCTAGAAGCCTGGAATTCTTAAAAAAAATTTTTTTTTTTAAATTTATTTATTCTTGAGAGACAGAGCATGAGTAGGAGAGGGGTAGAGAGAGAGGAAGATACAGAATCTGAAGCAGGCTCCAGGCTTTGAGCTGTCAGCACAGAGCCTGATGCAGGGTCGAACCCATGAACTGGAGATCATGACCTGAGCCCAAGTTGGATGCTTAACTGACTGAGCCACCCAGGAGCCCCAAAGTTTTTTTAGATGCAGGAAGTTTGAGATGTCAGTTAGATAAACAGGTGCAAATGTTGAATTAACGGTTGGGTATTCAGATGTGGAGCTTTGGAGAAAGATCCAGGCTAGAGAGAGAGATGCTAGTCGGGCTTGCCATCAAACAAAATGCCCCCCCCCCCTTTTTTTTTTTGAATGTTTATTTATTTTTGAAGGGAAGAGACAGAACATGAGCAGGGGAGGAGCAAAGAGAAAGGGAAACAAAGAATCCAAAGCGGGCTCCAGGCTCTGAGGTATCAGCACCGAGCCTGATGCGGGGCTGAACCCAAAAACCGTGAGATCATGATCTGAGCCAAAGTCAGACACTGAACTGACTGAGGCACCCAGGAATCCCCAGAATGCATGTATTTATTCATTTTATTTTATTTCTTTGAAGCTGTCTTTAAATTCTTTATTTTTCCAAATTTTTATGTAAATTCTGGTTAACATATAGTGTAATATTGGGGAGTAGAATTTGGTGATTCATCACTTAGATATAACACCCAGTGCTCATCCCAACAAGTACACTCCTTAATGCCCAGCACCCATTTAGCCCATCCCCCACTCACTTCCTCTCCAGCAACCCTCAGTTTGTTCTCTGTAGTTAAGAGTCTCTTAAGGTTTGCCTCCCTCTTTCCCCCTACTCCTTCCTCTATTTTCATCAAACAGAATGGATTTTAAACAAAATGATGAGTGTAGGAAGAGAAGAGAGTGAGGGGCTGAGCCATGAATTACCCTCCACATTTGAAGGTTGGTCAGAGAAGCCAGCAAGGGCATTTGCCAAGGAGCAGCCTGTGAATTTAGGAGGAGAAAATTGGGGTAGTGCCTCTGACGCCAAGTAAAGGAGGTGTCTTGGAGCTTGAACCCTACAGTGTGAAGAGTTTTGTTTGCCAGGCAGGGAACCCTTTTGTTCACTTCTTACTAAATGTATGTTTAATGATTTAGAATCTTGATAAGCTTGAGGAAACCATGGTAAAATCAGCCAAAATTAAGAACAAGTACAATACAGCTCTTTAAAACACCAGAACAGGAGATTTAATTACCCGTAGGCAATCTCATTTCAGGGAACTGTATATACATTGTGCTGATCACTTTTGAAATTTTGACAGTGGATGGAAGAACCATAGTACTCTTTGAGGGCCCCCCAGATCCGCAACATTTCTTTATATCTGGCCAGTGCCCACAGTGCTGTTTTAAGAGCTTCATTGACCCAGGTGCTTCTTTAGGGGGCCCCATTCTACGTCCTGTCAAAATATTAACATATAACCACACTTAACGTGTTTAAACAGTCGAGTTGCTATTGAGTGGTTGTTACTGTTGATAGAATAGTACCTCTAAAATCTTTTTATTCTTGGGGCGCCTGGGTGGCTTCGTTGGTTAAACGTCCGACTTTGGCTCAGGTCATGATCTCATGGTTCATGGTTTGAGCCCCTTGTCAGGCTCTGTGCTGACAGCTCGGAGCCTGGAGCCTGCTTTCAGATTCTGCGTCTCCCTCTCTCTCTCTGCCCCTCCCCTGCTCGCACTCTGTCTCTCTCAAAAATAAACATTAAAATCTTTTTTATTGTTCTCCTTTTACCTGCTACTTATTTCTCAGGTCTCAGATAAACAAGTGACTTGCTCAGAGACCTTCATTCCCTAATAGCAAGCAGAGTGCCTGTGCTTTTTTCTTGATTGACTATAATTTCTTTAGATATTTTATCTATTTTGTTCACTCTATAGTAACACCTGGCTGAGTGTTGGGCATGTGTGGGCTCCTGATAAATTTGAATGAATGTTACCCAGAAATAGAAAACAGATGCCTCAGTAGCTTTTGTCTGGTTTCCCAGCTCGGTATCTGGTTTTTTGTTTTTTTAAATTTTTTATGTTAAGTATGTTCCATGCCCAACATGGGACTCAAACTAATAACCCTGACATCAAGAGTCACAGGCTCTACCAGCTGAGTCAGCCACGTGCCCCATAGCATCTGTATTTAAAAATAGAGATTTTTTAATCAAATTGTTTGAGGTATAATTGACCTACAGCAAAATTGCCTTTTTAGGTAGGTAGTTTATTGAACTTTGATGAATCGTCAGCCACAGTAAAAAAGAAATTGCCATCATGCTGTTTCCTTGTGTCCTGTTCAGCCCTCTCCCCTTACTTCCTGGCCAACACTTCTTGGTTTTGCCCTTCCAGATATTTATGTAAAGAGAATTGCATGCCTATTGTGTCTGGCATCTTTTCCTTACAGCGATATGTCAAACACATAGGGTGTTGTAGGTATCAACTGTCTACCTTTTTATCGCCTAGTGGTATTTCATTGTACGGATGTCCTTTGTTTTTTTATTTTCTTTTTTTTATTCAACCATCAGTGATGGACATTTATGTTATTTCCATATATGGATTTTGGTGATGATTAGATTTTTCTTCCAGGTCTTAATTAGTAGACAAATTTAAACAGCATCAGTAACCCACAGCCACATACCCTTATTCGTGTCTACTGTGCATTTTCCTGTGTTCTTTTTCAATGTGTCTTACATGATTATAATCCTAAAACACACCAACATTTTTCTAGTTTTATAAACTGCATTTTTTTTAATGGTTGTATTTCATTTCATCATACTATAGTTTTCTACTCAGTCCCTTGATGGGATTTGTATTGTTCCTAAGTCATCACAGTTGTAGAAAATATGCTAACCATCATCTAAAATTTTCCTATGATAACTTCTTGGCAAGAGTTAAAGATTCTAATGCAAAGTAATAGAAATCAATTCAAGTTAATTGGGGCAAAAATAATGGATAAGTGTTTAAAAGGATATGTAATATTCCTCAGACGTCAATGTCAAGGATGTTGTCAGGAACCAAGTTAGGTCAATCATTCTTCCTCATTGTTCATTTCTGCTTCACTCATGACTTGGGTAGTGTTCTCTATGTAGAGACTTGTTTCATCTGTTTCTGGGTGCATGGCAGAAAGAGGCTAATTCCACAGGGCTGGGATTTATGTTTTCCACTTCTAGGGACTTCAACAGACCCACTGTGCCTAACTAGCTATTTCACATCCATATGCTGGGGGAGCGGCCATCTGACCCCATTTGAGGTAGCTGTCCACAGAAGGACAATTCACCATTTTTCATACAGTGGAGCCCACCTCAGTGAGTAAAAAGGAGGTACTTTCAGAGAAAGGGGGTTGTTGTAAAGTAAGCCCACATGCAAGGATTCCCATTTATTTTTTTAAATTTATTTTTTTTTAATGTTTGTTTCTTTTTGAGAGAGAGATGGAGTGAGAGCAGGGGAGGGGCAGAGAGAGAGAAAGGGAGACACAGAATCTGAAGCAGGCTCTAGACTCTGAGCTGTCAGCACAGAGCCTGATGTGGGGCTCGAACTCATGAACCAGGAGACCGTGACCTGAGCCAGAGTTGGACACTTAACCCACTGAGCCACCCAGCCTTGCCAAAAGTTCCTGTTTAAGATTATAGAAGATCCATTTTTATGACTGCTCAAATTGCTTTGCAAAAGAATGATTACAGTGAGGTCTCAGGAGGGAGCTGGGAGTATCACATGTAGCTATTTTTTTTTATATTTGTATTTAGATATTAAAAGTTTAGGTACCTGCTTGGGCAGCTCATGTGCTAAGATTAGAAAGATAGATCAGTGAGGGTCCTGCCCAAGGATGGCATGCAGCTTCATGAAGCATTCTGTATTTTTCATAAAATAAGTCCTAGGATGTATGTACAGCATTATGACTATAATTAATTATACTGTATTGCATGTCAAAAGTTTCTTGAAGAGTAGATTTTAAAAGTCCTCATCCCTCTCTGTCTCTCTCTCTCTCTCTCTCTGTCTCTCTCTCTCTCTCTCTCTCTCTCTCTCACACACACACACACACACACATACACACACACACACACGTAGTTGTTTATCACTTCTTGGTTTTGATCCATCCCTGTGAGTGATGTTTAATGAATAGTTAAGAAAGTCTGATTTATAGTCAACATTTATTGAATGCTTGCTTTATGTTGAGCATTGTGTCCGAGATTTCTGTAAATACAAGGACAACTCTTATTCTTGGATCCATGCAGTCAAGTTGAGATTTACTTCGCCCTGGAGAAGGAGTTTCTCATTAAGTGGGCCTTGAGTGGGAATGTTTCATATACAGGTAGTAGTATCAACCTTTGGAAATATTATCAACACTGGTGCTAAATGGTTTGGAGGGCCCAGCAAGAACCTAAGCCCCTTGATTTGACTATGGAATGCCTGTTTTGTGTTCACTGTGACTTTGGGCCCATCACTGGTGTCCCACAGGCTGGCCAGGCTGCTTTACCTGGAGTCTCTTGGACCTGCCCAGTGTCTATTGGCCATGGGTCCCAACGGTCACCCTCGTGCCCCCTTCTGAATTTTAAACAACTTCATCTGAAAATCTTTGTTAGCAAAAGTACTCTGGTTGCTATCATAATCTAACCCTTCTCTGAAATAATTTATTTCATGACTTTTTTATGTTGCTATGATGAGAATTTAAATGGAGATTTGAACGGTGAAACTTGCTGAGTTAGCATACCTATTCACATGTATAAATGGATTGTTTCTGTGTGACGGTTTAACTCCGAAGAGCTTCTCTGTGGCTGCTCTGTAGTGCCACGGTGGTCAGTATGATGGTGCGTGCTGTAGCATAGACCCTTCCATTTGTTGGTTTAACATTGGAGATAGCAGATGGTCACAGGGAGCCCAAAGTTCCAAGGTGAGCAATATAGTATTTTCCCCCTGTTCTTTAGATTAGGAAAGTTGAGGTTCCAGTCATGCTATGCTGTCAAGTCTGGCTCTTGTAGTTCATGATTTGCTTTGGTTTGTTTGTGGTAAAATATTCATGATGTAGAATTTACCATTTTAACTATTTTTAAGTATACAGATCAGTGGCATTAACTATACCCATAATGTCATAACCATCACCACTATCTAGTTCCAGAATTTTCCATCAGTGCACACAAAACTTTTGAACTCCTGAAAGAGTAATTCGCCATTCAACTTTCCCACCAGCTCCCTGGTAACTTCTATCCTACTCTCTACGAATTGGCCTATTTTGGTACCTGATGTAACAGGACTCGTACCATATTTGTCCTTTTGGTCTGCTTTATTTCATTTAGCATGTTATCAAGGTTCATCTACTTGTAGCATGTATCAGAATTTCCTTTTTTGTGGCTGAATAATATTCCATTGTATTGATGTCCTACGTCTTGTTTCTCCACTCATTAGTCGCTAGATACTTGGATTGCTTACCTTGTGTTGGTTATGAATAATGCTGCAGCGAACATGGGTATAGAATTATCTGTTCAAGTTCCTGCTTTTAATCCTTTTGGGTGTATACCTAGGAGTGGAAGACAAGATCTTACGTAGTTCTATGTTAAACTTCTTGAGGAGCCACCAGATTGTTTTCCACAGCTGCTGCATCATTTTACATTCTGAGTATGAATTCGAGAGGGTTCCAATTTCTTCACGTCCTCACTAACATTTTGATAATAGCCATGCTAATGGATGTGAAATGGTATCCCATGGTTTTGGTTTCATTTTCCAGAAGACTTTGGATGTTGAGCATCTTTTCACACACACTTGTTGGCCCTTGGTATGTGTTTTTAGGAGAAATGTCTCTTCAAGTCCTTTTTTCACATGGCGTCAACCTTTTGAATTAAATTTTCTGTTCCTTGGTTTCACTTCATAGTCCTACAAGCTTTCTTTTATGTATGTATTAAGAAAGTTAGATTGAAATTGGGGAAATTTTTACTCTTGGATCCCGGCATGTCACGGAGTAGAGAGAAATAAGTTTCTCAATCTAAGTTAACTTTTCAAATCAAGTAGGAGAAAGGAGGGAAAAGTTATGAGTGTGTTGCACATGCCTAGGAAGTTGGAAGAATGACATAGTTTATAGCAGGTAATTTCTCTTAAGAACATATTTTTTTGGTAGGTTTAATCTCTTTTTGATTCTCTTACATGGATTAAGTAGTTTTCTTCTATAATACATAATTCCTATGCCACTACTTTTTCAAAGACCTGTGTTGATTTTTTTAAAACGTTTATTTGATTTATAAAAGAGAGAGAGTGAGCATGCACGAGCACACACGTGAATGGGGGAGGGGCAGAGAGAGAGGGAGACAGAGGATCCAAAGCAGCCCAATGCGGGCCTGAAACCCACAAACTGTGAAATGACCTCAGTCAAAGTCAGATGCTTAACTGCCTGAGCCACCCAGGCGCCCCTGACCTGTGTTGATTTTTTTCTTTCTTTCTATCCCTTTGATTATTTGGATGATTGACAAGTACTTGTACAGTTTCAGAAACAGAAAGAACTGTTCTAGTTATTTACTCTGTTGAGAAATCCAAAATGTTTTTAATTCACGCCTAGATTATCGTAATCATAGAGAGAACCTAGGTTACAAAAAAATGTTGAACATAGGGTGTTTAGTTTGGGGCCTAGGTTCTCTCTGTAGAAAAATGTAATCTGCTTTGAGACCCAGTAGAGTACCGAATGTCCCGGTTCCTAATCTTAATTGACATCAGTGATGGTAGCCACAGTGCTTTCCTGTTATGACATCAGTACAGATGAAACTGGCCTCAGGACCAGATAACTTTGTTTTAGCAGATGCACATGGCAGTCATAATTATGAATCACTTTATCTCTTTTGCGGTGTAGTCAGTGGGAGATAAAGAACAAGAAGGATTTGGGTTTGGATAATGCAAGTGAAATATTTACTCGTGTTTTCGTCTGTAGCTTTGGGGCACCGGCTATTTGTTACGTTGGTGTAGGACATCTCCGGTAGGTTTGTTTGTTTTACAAGTTGTGTTCTGTAGATTGGTCTCTAGTTTGTGAAGGTTTTCCTTTTAGAATATTTGATGTTCTTGGAGCAGGATTATTCTGTAACTCAATGTCATTTCCCCCTAAGGTTAGTTGAATTCATAGTGTTAAAGTGGATAAAAATTTGGTCATATCTTAAATGCACCATTAAGTTTTTGTGGGGTTTTTTTGACCCTTTCTTTTATGAGGCAAGATGGTGGTCAGCCAGAGTGGGTAAAGACGTGTGTTCTAGTCTGGTTCTGTCTCTAAGTAGTTGTATGAACTTGGAAGTCCTCAGGGCTGTACACTTCACAATACTATGGACACTGTTACCATCTCTTTGATGTAAATGGTACCCCTGGATTTCTTTTCTATAGAATGTGGTGTGAATGGTGACCCCTTGATTCAGGCAACTGAGGCACTACTAGAAATCCTAACTTAATCCCTAGACCACAGTTTTCTCACCTGCAGAATAAGGTTGGGTGAAATAAACTCATGTGCTCTGAGCACTGGAAGATGCATCCCTCATCGGTGTTAGCCCCTCTCCTAAGAATGGGCCCTGTTTACAGGATAATTATAAAATTAATTTTGTTAACAAAAGTAGTGTTTTATTTTAAGAGAATTCATGGAACCGTTAATCATACCATGTTGAGTTAGAATAAAATTCCAAATCAACTTCAGGAAATAACCCGCTTGTAAGTTGGGGACTGTCTGTTCTGTGCTGGCAGTATAGCTCAAGGTTGTATAGCAGAGGTGCGTGGGGTGGAAGGGGGACACGAGTGTTGGGGGCCGTGGAGGGGGGCAGAGGATGGGCTTCAGTGTGAGCAGGTTTGCACCCAAGCCCTACTGGTGTCATGTTTGGCTTCATGTGTAGACTGCCTGCCTGCAAGACTTCTTGGCATGCATTTCGGTATCCGAATCGGACAGCCTGTTGTTGGATTTTGAAAGGCATTTATTTTAGGGTCCGTATTGACTATTTGGTGAAGTAACAGGTTCAGTGACAGTATTGTAGAGAGCAGTTAGGCTGGTCCAAGATTCTGATTAAATGATTTCTAAATCTTTACATTTTAGTTTCTGTGAATGAAATGTTGATCAAAAAAATACAGTCTGCAAAGAATGTGTTTTATTCCAGTGAAGCATAAATATTTTTAATGTTTCGGTATTTAGAAGATTCCAAAGATGATAAATATTTAAATAATTTTGAAGCAAATTTATATGTATGTCCCTTACACATACATTATTTGATAATCTCTGAGCACTCAGAATTTCCTGAGTTTAAAGGCTATGAAAATTTTAAGAATTTTTATTACAGGGGCGCCTGGGTGGCGCAGTCGGTTAAGCGTCCAACTTCAGCCAGGTCACGATCTCGCGGTCTGTGAGTTCGAGCCCCGCGTCAGGCTCTGGGCTAATGGCTCGGAGCCTGGAGCCTGTTTCTGATTCTGTGTCTCCCTCTCTCTCTGCCCCTCCCCCGTTCATGCTCTGTCTCTCTCTGACCCAAAAATAAACAAAAAAAAAGTTGAAAAAAAAAATTAAAAAAAAAAAGAATTTTTATTACAGGAAGTTAGTGTAGGAAGTGAAAAATCAAATTGTATGTAGATGAATAAAGATTGTACCTTGAATCTGAGTTCCTACAGTGATAAAGATACATTCTTACCATCTTTCCTTTAAAACTTTTTTTTATTCAAGTCACTAGAATATTCTGGATTCTTTAATTAAGAAGCAGTCACCCAGCAATAGTGAATGCTGATTTAATCTGACAAGCAAAAGTCCCTCCTATTTGCAGAGATGGTCCGGATAGACCCGTGAATTGCTTGCTTATAGAACTTTGCATTTTTGTTTTGTTTTCAGTCTTACTGTAAGTGATGTACAATAGGACCAAGAATTTTCCCCCTTTAAGCCTTAGACAAATCTGTGATGTTTTGTTGGCAAAGAGTCCAAGGAAAATTCTTTAGTTTGGGGAGAAAAAAAGGCTTTGCACTCGGCCGTGTTACTGCTGCAAGACCGAGCTCGTCTTTGAATAACCATGGTCTTCTGAGAGGCTTCATTCAATGGTCTGGTGTTTGGATTTCTTTTTAGTCTGGCTGCAGTTTCTGCTCTGTGAAAAAGATAGTTTCTTACGTACAACCACAAGCTCTTTGATTCTGGACAAATAAGCTCACAGCTGTTGGTTTTGATATTCTGAGAAATGTAGGTAAATTGCCTTGATATAACTGGTTTAGGGCATTTAAGTTATGCAAAAACTGCAGAATGAAGTTTGAGAAACAACACTTAATTTTTTTTTTTTTTTTTAATGTTTACTTTAGAGGGAGAGAGCGCCCACGAGCGCTTGAGTGGGGGAGGAGCAGAGAGAGAGGGAGACACAGAATCCGAAACAGGCTCCAGGCTCTGAGCTGTCAGCCCAGAGCCCGATGCGGGACTCGAATTCTGGAATGATGAGATCATGACTTGATCTGAAGTCGGATGCTTATACAACTGAGCCACCCAGGAGTCCCGAAGCAACACTTTTTAAATAAACTGCTTTTAAAATCTTACCTAGCTTTCATCTCCTTACATTTTGTGGTGTTTACCATATTAAAATATCCCCACTTCAGGATACATTTGAGAATGTGTAAAAGTGCAAAGATTGTTATGAACAAATGTGGAGTACATCCTTACCTATTTTTTGGACAGGAAAGAAATGTGGTGTTTTTGTGCTTAGGTTGTTGAATACTGAAACTCTTAAGCAATGTGTAAAAAAATTTTATATGTTAAAACAGACGATGGTCATTTTATGGTTACATTTGCAGTAGCAATGGAGTGTGGTAGGAAATTATATTTAGCTTTAGTTTACTATGTTGTCTGAAATATCTAGAGTGTTTTTTTGGTTATAGCTCCCAGGCAGAGGAAGGGGATCATCATAAGAAAAAAAAGTAAGCAGATGAGGCAAAATGGACTAGAACTACTTGAGTCCTTAAAATGCTCTGAGTAGGTTTAACCTGGTAATCTGACTTTCACGCTCTCTTAGCAACAAGATAGCAGCATTGGGGAGACACACAACTTTGTTATTTATGCTGTCTTATGATGTGTTTCAAGAATACAGGGTGTCCTGAAACATAGTTATTTGTAAAAGGGAAATGTTGAAGCACTTTACTTAGTAAAATTACTGATGAAGTTTGCAGGAATGTGGGTTTAAGAGTTTGTGAGTATGTGGGGCCGTCCACATGCTGGTTTTGAGGTTTTAGGAAAATCTTAAGCCAGAAAATCTCGGAAAAAAAAGTATGTTTTTGGACTAAAGTCCAGGAATCAGCATTTTTGAACCTCAGCAGGTCACTTAATTGGTTTTGTGTTGAATCTTCAAGTAGATTCTAGCTAAGTGCTTTTCTGCAGTGGTGCTGACCTTGCCATATTAGTTAGATCTTGCTGTCTCTACCCTGAAAGGCTTTTAATTGCATGGTGTGAATCATCTATGACTGACTGTACATGTTTAACAGAATAAGTCTGTTTTGAAATGCCAGTTCTCATAAAAATGCAACCAGAGGCTTAAGCTTTATTTACCCACAAGTTTTAAACAGAGTTTAATTGTTTGATCTTTATTAGTATAAAAATAGTTATTTTCTCTTGGAGGATACATTTTTGCAGTGTGTTTCTATCACTTTTGAGTGCTTTGCTATGCCAGCTGTCCAGCACCACTCTGTTAGCTGCTGCTGGTCTTCTAACTGGAGTGATTTTGTTTTGTTTGGTTGTTGGAGGTGACCTCTATCTAGTTTCAGGATAATTGGGGACACTCGATTATTCCTAGAAAAATACTCTGATTAGTGAAATGCGGGGCCTCAGAGGTATTTTAAACACAAACCTCATGTGCTTTTGAGGGTGGATGAGGAAAGAGAGTGATAAATTTTTGTTGATCATTTTAATTGTTTTGCCATGGCATAAACAATAGAGGTTATAGATAGAGTATGTAGTTAAATATTATTTTCACTTAAAAACTCTTAGGTCTGTGTGTTTTAGAAAAAGGTGAATTGCTTTTCCTTGGATGATTAAACTAAATAGTATCTGTCTCTGTGCTTAATATTTTAACCTAGATCTCTTATTTGTTCTTTGAACTTTGCCTTTATTGTTGCTTGGAATGGGTTGAAGAAAAAGCTTTTTAGCACCTTTTAATTTATAAACTAAAGAAAAAAAGAATATAACGCTCTTGTAATTTATACTAAAAGCTTAAATCCCTTTTGTGTGTACCTAATGTGTGATTACTGATGCAGCTTTCTTACAAGGCTTGTTGTAGTTTCCATCTTAAAATATTAACGTAAGTGAAATAGTCTTTTGAAAAGTAGTGCTTGATGTAACACTCGTGTGTTGGGCACTTACTGTGTGCCACGTTTTTCGCTGCTCTGTACAGATAACACAGAGATGAGCCTTTAAGCTTTGTCTGGCATTTCCTGGCCTACCATCGCTGTGTTAGTTCAGATCCATCCCAGCAATTTCCTGCCCTTGGTCTTTCCTCACTGGGACACCTTCCACACTTCAGCCAAACCAGAGCGTTAGTATCTGTTTTAATGGCCTTGGCAGACCCACGTTGTTCCCAGAATAGAATCCAGACTCTTGAGCTTACCCGACTGCTGCCCTTGATCCGTCCCGTAGCCACTTGGAGCTTCTTACTCTTTGCCATCATTGCACTGATTTCAAACATCAGAGCAAGTAGGATTCCTTCTGACTGAATTGCCTGTCTTTCCATATCTCCTTATTTCCTCCTGAGTTCGTTTGGCAAACGTAAATCTCCTCTTAATTGTGGTCTGTTGGTTACCTCTGTTGTATATTGATCTCTCTAGTGAAGGACTTCCTTATCTCATTGCCAAGTCTCCCTGAATACACAAGTGTTCCTGATCCTGTCTACAACAGCCCTACAACCTAACTGTGCTCTAGCACATGGTAGATGTCAAATGCACGTTTCTTACAGTATTCCTGATTGTATTCATTTTATAATCTGAACAGTGCACAATTTTTGATGGAGTGAAAACTTTAGGCCAAGATCCATCAGCACAAGTGCCATTAATCACCTGTAAGAAGTGAATCATTCAAGGAGTTGTCTTCATTGATTAGCAAAACCAGACTTAACATGAGCTTGATCGATGATCTTTATGAAAACAAACTAAATTTTTCTGTTACCAGAATGGTTCAGAGTGATCCATGAGCTTTACTTCAGGTCTACAAGCCCACCACCATAGTTGTCCTAACTGTTGGCATCTATGGCTTAACTATGAAAGGACCATCTCTCTCGGAGATCTTGTCCCCTAAATCTAGCCAGGTACTTTCAGAATATGGAACTGAGTTGCAAATAGGTCATCATGGAGATCTCAGTACAAACCTCTCTTCTCAGTGGAGAGCAGTGATCTATGCAGTAGGGCATTGGTGAGTGTGGTAGAGATGGCCATTTCTCCCTCAATCCCTATTTTTTACCCTCTTTCATGTTTAAGAATCATTAGCTGGGAACAGGCAGCTCATAGTGGTATCCGTGTCCCAGCCTGCCTTGTAAATAAGTGTGGCCATGTGGTTAGGCTATGGACCCTGGAGTTGTGTGCTGTTACTGAGGTAGCTTCCATGCTTGTTGTCTTTGCACCCTTCTTCCACCCTGCTCAGCAGTAGCACAGAGGGTGCTATTTTTGGGCCATAGGTTGAGGTCATGCACAGCAGAGGAATGAGAAAGGTGGAGTCAGGGTTTCTGACAGCTGGGTCACTTAATCCTGGACAACCTCTGCAGACTTGTGCATGAGACAGAAATAAAGTTTGGTCTTGAGCCACTTATTTGAGGTTTTTGTCTCCTGTGGCTAGACTTTTGAGTTCCAAATACTATAGTATGTTTTATGACTTTGGACATGGAGTGTCTAGACCAGGGAAGGAGGAACTCCTAGAAACAAGGTACATTCTCTGGAGTGGTCAGAGATTTGGTTGATTATGGTCTAAAAGGAGTTATTGTTGGATCAGTGTTAAGATTTCATAGATCATCTTTAAGTCTTCTTCTAACCTGAGAGTCAAGGACTTTGAAGTGTTGAGCTTAGTTTTGATGAATTATCATATTTCATCATTTCTAAAACACATTTTTACACTTGGATGCTTCAGATATTAGGATGTGTTTTACAAGACAGGCCCCTTAGCTTTGGCATGTCATCACAGCTGAATTTGACATTTGTCCTGATGGTCCATAGGCATTTCCCACAGTGGCTAGCATTAGCAGGACGGAAGTGTTGAAGCATGAATACTGGCTTCAAACGGGCAGGTTCCAGTAGTCATCCAGGATTTATAGTATGGAGCAGTAGTTGAAGAAGTCACTAGTTCTAGGTTCGGAAAATGGCCACTTTGCAGCTCAAGTTTGCAGTTTGTTCATGGAACCCAGTTGGTGGTCTCTCTTGGCTTTTTCTAAGGCTCAGGCCAAGAACAGCTAAGCTATTTAGGGTCTAAAGAGGACTTGAGATAGTAGCCTGATTGGGTAAGATGATTCTTTGTGGAAGGAGGACACCAGATAGACGGTAAAGTTTTGAAATAATCCTCTTCAATACTTCTTGAGTTTGTGTTATATGCTCAGAGTTAAGACAAGTAGTGCCAGAAAGATTACATAAAAGAACAGCTTAACCTTTATTCTCAGAGGCACTTTCCCTCTCCCCTATCTCTTGTATTTACTTCCCTACTTCAAATAAAAATATGACTGCAAATATTGTCTCTGGACCCAAGTACTATACTATATTAATTTTTTTGTACAACTTTTTTTTTTTACCTACATACTTTGTTTTCTTTGACTGTCTGGCAGAAATAGCTTACATCCTCCAAAGTCACCCTGAGATTTCTCTCAGTTCAGTTTTTCTGTTGTTAAAACTTGCCAACGTGTGCTAGTTCTGTGTTTTCCCCGGAGACCTCCTTATGGGACCTCTGACTTCCTGCTGCCGAATGGGCTGCTTGCCATCCAGGTGTGGGACGCTGGGTCAGACAGGTGTTGGCTGAGGATTCCTTTTTTCCCTTGTCCTCTGGGATGACACTCTGACCGGGTTTAATTCCTGTTTCCTGGACGACATTCCTACCGGGCTTACCTCCTCATTTTGCCGGCCTTCATTCTTGTAGATTCCTGAGAAAGCATGCAAGAGGTAAGTTGGAGGCTTTCTTTGTCTAAAAATCACCTTATCAACCAGTACTCGTGTCTGATTTATGGTTTGGCAAGATTGGAATTCCAGTTTGAAAATACTTTCCTCTCAGAAATGTGAAGATACTGCTCTGTTGTCTTCTGGCTTTCAATATTGTGGCACAGTCTGTCCTTCTGATATCTGGCCTTCTGTTGGTCCCTTTTTTTTTTTCACCTCCCCCCCGACCCCCAGAAGGTTTTTAGTGTAGTAGTTAAAAGATGAACACAAGACCAGACTTCCCAGTTTGTCACCTCCTAGCTACGTGACTATGACAAATTATCAAGCTCCTTTGCCTAAGGTTGTCATGCGTACAGTGCAGAGAAAAGGACTTCATGCCTCTTGACAGTTGTTGGTGGATTCTATGAGAATTCATGTAAAGCACTTAGAAAAGCTTTTTGTGCCTAAGTTACATATTGGCTGCAATTGGTTATAATCTAGCTATTGTAAAATATTACTGTGATAAACAGCGGTCAGACCTTGTTCATTTATTGTGGAGAACAAACAATGGACTTCTTCAGTCTGGAGACTTTGTCCTTCAGCTCAAGGAAGACTTCTTGCCTTGCTTCTTTATTTCTTACCACAAATTTTTTTCTCTTTTTCCTCTTTCTGATAATGCTATCAATGGAATGCTGGATCTCTTGGATGAAGCCTTAACTTAAAAAAGAAAAGAAAAGAAAGCCTTTCTCCTTTTTCACTTTGTGTGTATCTTTTGTTTAAATTTTTGGGCTAGTTCTTAAACTGTGTCTTCTGAAAGTTTTAATTATATATTTAATTATTTCATGTTAACTTCTGAGAGCATTCTGATTTTCTGCTTCTATTACTTAAATCATCCTGTTTTTCCATGAAAATGATAAATTTTTTCAAGCTATTAATGACAGATTGTCTGATTTTTCTT
Source organism: Prionailurus viverrinus (assembly GCF_022837055.1). Lineage (NCBI taxonomy): Eukaryota > Metazoa > Chordata > Mammalia > Carnivora > Felidae > Prionailurus > Prionailurus viverrinus. The sequence goes on from NC_062564.1 coordinate 20,733,191, forward strand.
ACCGGCATTCCCTCAATTTTCAGAGAATTTTTTCCTTGTTTATTTTTTCATATCAAAGAATGCCTTCCAATATTAGGTGGATGCTTGCTTCCTTTTTAAGATTGAGTTCTCTGGACTCAATTTAGTTTCTGCCAAGAATGATCCTCTGATATTTTGCCTGTGGGCTATCAGCCTGATTATAAGCTTACTGTGGAGCAGAGCACAGGAAGTGTGCTGGAAGTCCCATAGTTGAGATTGCAGAAGAATTGCACTGTTTCCCTGCTTGCACCCCTATGCCTCACCCTCAGCATCCCCTGGGTTTAGTAACTCTAACTTTGGAATATGTAATCAATTCTAAGATTATACAGCTGTTTACTGAGTGGGGGAAGTTGTCTGTACAGGGTACGGGTAGGTACTTTGGGGAAGGGATGTCCAGTGGATCCTTCTAGAAGATGACAGGGCATCTCCCTACATGAGGCCCTGACTCTCTCCACCTTCTGTTGTTTTTATGTCCAGGTCCTGGGTCATTCTGGGGTTCTGCAGGGTGTTAAACCTTGCATCTTGTGGTATATTCTCTATGAGCTTGTTTGACTTCTCTGTCTTCTAGTAAGTCATCCCTGTCTTCCAATTTTGAGGTTTGTGATTAAAATGTCCTATATTATTGAAGTTTTTTGCTACCTAATTTTTTTCTATGCAAGAAAACCAATATTTAAATGGATTAGAATGATTTCAAGTTAGGAAGCGTGAGTATGCTTGCAGCATGTTGCTTTGTCATTGTGGAAAGGTGACCTCTGTGTTCTATAAGTATAGCGAAAGGTATTAGTGTCCGTTTCTAGTTACAGAATGAAACACTCTTGGAAGTGCTGTTTTGTTCAGAACATTTTTATCCTGACTTTCGGTATCACTTGTGTGTGACTGTGTATGTGCTCTGCATTCGCTAAAGGACCTCTCAAGGTTAAATTTGGCATTTGAATTCTTCACAGCAGTTGGTGAGTTTTTTTTTTCTTTTAATTTTTTTTTTCAACGTTTCTTTACTTTTGGGACAGAGAGAGACAGAGCATGAACGGGGGAGGGTCAGAGAGCGAGGGAGACACAGAATCGGAAACAGGCTCCAGGCTCCGAGCCATCAGCCCAGAGCCTGACGCGGGGCTCGAACTCACGGACCGCGAGATCGTGACCTGGCTGAAGTCAGACGCTCAACCAACTGCGCCACCCAGGCGCCCCTGCAGTTGGTGAGTTTTTAATGAAAAGACCTTGTTGCAACTTTGAGCCTAAGTGGGAATCTGTTGTGATTTTTACTGTCAAACTTACACCCATTGAAATTCTAAACTGAAGCATTAAAATGTATTCTTGCAAACATAATAAATCTTAAGGACCCAGGTCATTGACTGATTTTCCTGGACCCCATGGAAAATCTGGACATCCGTGATTAGCTTAGACCAGTTGGCATTAGTCCCTGAGCCAGGATGGCGTCTCTTCATCAATTACACACATGGGGTGTATGGACACCTGTATGAACTCCAGTTTCAACTGTTAGCAGGGAAGAGAGGGATTAGTAATAGGTAACTACCTACTAGAGGCTGCTGTAAGATTAGAAGTTCTAGGTCTTGGGAGCCCCGGGAAGGCTGTGGCCGCAGGAAGAAGCTGCATGGAGGGACAGGGCCTGTTGGTGGGCTTTGGTTGGGTGGGAGTGATACATGTTCCCATTTCTGCCCGGTGTTTAATCAAGGAAGGCGAATGCTTGCATAGCGGGTGTCCTGGCGTGTGCCACCCTGAGGACATGCAATTACACACCACTTGATAAGTTTCTGATCTTGTCCTTAAAATTTCTGATAGCGATAAGATTTTGCTAATAAAATGTGCTTTCAGTTTTATGGTCTTGGGCATCTGTTCCAAACCGGTTGACAACAGTTCCCTGAGAGGGCACCTAGTGTCTTTGTCAATTGCTGCTGAAGTCAAAGTGAGGCTTTTTTTGCAAAGGCCAGAACAAAGATCTTTCAATTTTATGATGACTTTATCCTATGATAACTTAGGAGAGTTGATGGAGAGACTTTATGACAACCAGGAACCAGTTCTTGGTGATATTTTTCATGGGGGTTACTAAGTAATTTAGGAGTCTTGTGGTAACTGATTTTGTGACTGGTTATCTTTATCAAGGTAGATATTAACTGCCTGTACCCAGAGAGTTGGGACTGTCCTGTCTTTGCACTAATTAACTTTGCAGAGTCCAGAAATAAAAATGAGATAAAAGGAAATATATATACTTTTAAAGTTTAAGGGAGGGAACATGTGCACACACATGCCTGTGCGCTGAAGAGGGGTAGAGAGAGAGGGAGAGAGAGAATCCCAAGCAGGCTCTGAGTTCCCAACACAGAGCCCTACAGGGCGCTCGAACCTATGGACTGTGAGATTATGACTTGAGCAGAAATCACGAATCAGATGCTTAACTGACGAAGCCTCCCAGGCACCCCAAAAGATAAATTTTTTTAATGAAGGTATAGTGCAGGTGACAGCTAGTGCTGATGCGTTAGAGAAAGAACTAGTACAGAGGTCAGCATACTTACGGCCTGAGGGCCAAATCTGGCCCATGCCTGTTTTTGTTTTGTTTTGTTTTTTAAGTTGTTTATTGGGACATGTCCACACCCATTCACTTACTGATGGTCTGGGGCTGCTTTTTTTCCATGAAACCTGAGTTGAATAAATGCAACGGAGACAGTATGGAGCATAAACCCTAACATATTTGCTGTTGGGCCCTTCGTGAAAATAGTTTGCCAGCCCTTGGACTCGATTAACATATGAAGATTTGGAAGCAGCAAACTTAGGAGGATTTAGAGGAAAAAAGTGGAGCAAGGAGGTTCTTCAGGGTATAGGAGACGCATTATGAATTACTGTTTGGGTGTCATTTTCTTCCATACCTTCATTTGCTTCCCCACCTCCATTATTTCTTTAATTTTATTTTTTAAAGGAGAAAAGGGGTCCGTTATGAAGGCTGTTAACGGCTAAAAGTCCATTAGAGTAAACTAGGAGTTCAAAGCGCGGTGGCTTGTCATTGGCTGGGCTTTTCCCCGGGGGGGGGGGGGGGGGGGGGGACCTGAGGAAAGTATCTCTTCTGCTGGCTGGAGCAGTAGAGTAGTACGGCTTGGAGGGTCAAGTCCACCTCTTTCTGTAGGGTTTATGGGGTAGGGCGTGAGAGCTCCCCCTGCTGAAACCTCCTGACTTCATTGTAGTGAGATTTCTTCCCGTTACTGATTTCCACACCTGAAGTAGAAATAAATTCTTCTCATACTACCTTAATGCTTTGCACAGATATTTGCAGTTCTCCCACTCTTGGACAAGTGGTAAGGTTGCACTTTCCCACTTTGCTGAGATTGAGTGTTGTCCTGTGGCCAACTTCAGTGAAATGTGAGCGGAAGTAATGTGTGTCACTTCTCGGCAGGAGCTTTAAGTGCAGTGGGCCCTTGGCTGTGGTCCTTTCCCAGTGTCTGGAGATCATGGAAGTTTTTCTTGTGGGGCGCCTGGGTGGCGCAGTCGGTTAAGCGTCTGACTTCAGCCAGGTCACGATCTCGCTGTCCGTGAGTTCGAGCCCCACGTCGGGCTCTGGGCTGATGGCTCGGAGCCTGGAGCCTGTTTCCGATTCTGTGTCTCCCTCTCTCTCTGCCCCTCCCCCGTTCATGCTCTGTCTCTCTCTGTCCCAAAAATAAATTAAAAAACGTTGAAAAAAAAAATTAAAAAAAAAAAAAGAAGTTTTTCTTGAGATGAAGCCTCCATTATCCTGAGTCCCTAGTTGATCAGGGGTATGAGCAGGGCTTCCTGCCAAAACCCTTGGACATTTGCCTTAAGCCACTGAAGTTCCGGGTGGTTTTTGCATGGAGCCTATCCTGAGGGGTAGAGGGCAAGTGTTCATGTTTCAAGGTTTTCACCCCTCTAGATTTTGAAGTTCCACACTAACATTATGTTCATAATAAAAAGGTAAGTCTCTTTCTCTTATTTCTAATGGTGCTAAGTATTTGAATTATTAGTTGCTACCTATGTAGGCTTCTCCCAAGATAAAGATACTTTGGTATTTATATTAAGGTTTTCAGGGGTGCCTGGGTGGCTCAGTTGGTTAAAGCGGCTGACCTCGGCTTAGGTCTTGGTCTCGCGGTCCATGAGTTCAAGCCCCGTGTCAGGCTCTGCGCTGACAGCTCAGAGCCTGGAACCTGCTTCAGATTCTGTGTCTCCCTCTCTCTCTGCCCCTCCCCGACTCGCACCTCTGTCTCTCTCTCTCTCTCTCTCTCTCTCTCTCTCTCTCTCTCTCTCTCTCAAAAGTAAATAAATATTAAAAGTATATAAATTAAAAAAATTTTTTTTCACCTCAGTTTTTTCCCCACTGATACTCATCTTTGAAATGAGGTCTGCCTTTACAAGTGGGGACAGAGAACTTGGAGGGAATCTAAACCTTCTTGTCACTGTCTGTATACCTGGGGTATATAGGGGGTGTGTGAGGGGAGCAAGGATGGAGATCTTCTCACCATCTGGGCAACATAGAGCAAGAAATCACTTTATTGAAGTGGTTGGGTGAAGAGTAATTACTCTTCCCACTTGGTCGATGAGAGGAGAAAAGATTTATGTAGGGGCTGTGGCTACAGTCAGGAATATGTATGTCTGACCTTTAGGGCCCCATGTGCAGTGCTGGCTGTATTTCCCATAATTCTGGGGGATATAGCCATACTCGTGGGCAATGGCCATGTTCCCTTATGGGTTAAAATGTCATGTATAGGCTCTCTGGCAACCTCATAATTGTTTAAGTGTGTGTGTGTGTGTGTGTGTGTGTGTGTATGTGTTTTAAATAATGGAAACTGTGTTCTGAATTCCCAACAACCAATTCATGAAAGGACTTGAACAATGCACTGATTTTCTTTGAAGGGAGTTGTGGTAGTTTGTAACCAAGCACTACAAAACAGGTGGCCTAAAGCAACAGAGATTTATTCTCACGGTTCTGAAGGCTAGAAGTCCAAAATCAAGGTGTCAGCAGGCAGGGCTCCCTCTGAAGCCTCTTGGGGAGGATGCTTCTTTGCCTCTTCCTGCTCTGCTTGTTCACTGACTTGTCTGCACAACTCCAGTCCCTGCCTCTGCCTTCCCATCAAGATGTCTTTTTGTGAGAAACTGTTCAGCCCATAACCATCATTGAAAAATGTCTCTGCTCCAGCATGCTGTTTTAAGTTCATCTTGCTTCTCAGGAGGAAAATAAGCTCCTTAATTAATTAATTAATGAATTAATTAATTAATTCATTAATTCATTAATGAGAGAGGCAGAGAGATAGAAAGAATCTCAAGCAGGCTCTTGGGCTTGTTCCCGCCGCTCTGGGATCATGACCTGAGCCAAAACCAAGAGTCTCACGTTCAAATGACTGAGCCAGCAAGGTGTTCCAATCATGATTTTTAAAAAGTGGACTAACTCTGTAATGATAACAAAATGATTCAATGATGGGCAAAGGACTTGAATAGACATTTCTCTAAGAAGATAAATGGCCATTAAGTATATGAAAAGATGCTCAGCATCAGGAGTACTTAAGCAAATGTAAATCAAAACCACAAGGAGAGGGCACCTGGATGGATCAGTGGGTTGAGCGTCTGACTCTTCATTTTGGTTCCAGTCATGATCCCAGAGTTGTGTTTGAGCCCTGCGTTGAGCGCCACTCTGAGTGTGGAACCTGCTCAAGCAAGATTCCCCCCTCTCTCTCTCTTTCTCTCTGCCCCTCTCCCCTGCTTGCCTGCTCTCTCTCTCTTTCTAAACACACACACACACACACACACACACACACACACACACACACGCGCGCGCACACGCACACACATAAACACACACATTAGGATGGCTCTTATATTTAAAAAAAATAAAACAAGTGTTGGTGAAGTTGAAAATAAAATAGAACTCTGCATTGCTGGTGAGGACATACGGTGGTACAGATGGTGTGGCGAACAGTCTTGATTCCTCAAAAAAATGAAACATAGAATTACCATATGATCTAGCAGTTCCACTTCGAGTATATATCCAAAAGAATTGTGAACAGGGTCTTGGAGATACCCATAAACGATGTTTATGGCATCATTGCTCACAGTAGCCAAAGGGTGGAAGTAATCCAAGTGTCAGTGGATGAATGGATGAACAAAATGTGGTATATACTTACAATGACATATTCAGCCTTGAAAAGGAAAGAAATAGTGACACATGCTGCAACATGGGTGAATCTTAGGTTAAGTGAAATAAGACAGCCACAAAAGGACAAAACGTTGCATAATTCCTCATAGGAGGTACCTAGAGTAGTCAGACTCATGGAAACAACAGTAGAATGGTGGTGGGTAGGAATGAAGGAAGCGTAAACAAAAATGTATAGTATTCACTGAGCAGTCTCATAAGTAATACCCCTCTTCCTAATCTGGATTCTGGACCAGTGGAGAACTATGACACAGTAAGGTATCCAGCCTTTGAACAATCAAGTCATTTCTGTTGAAGGATATTTGGTAGGTGATGGCTTAGTGTGAGACACCAAGGAGCTCCCTATCAGCACACCTTGGAATTTGGTCCTTTGAGTTACCACAGGGTTGTTCTCTGAGGTGCAGAGTGCTCCTGTGCTCCCCACGGGTGGACTCATCCCCAAGAAGACAGTGGGAGGAGCTCAGCCAAGCTTGCTCTGTTTATTCTTCCCACATTTTCTAGTCTGATGTGTTACTGCACTTCTCCAGGCAGGATGAAATTAAAGGGTCAGATCAAAGCAAAGAAGGATACACTGAGCTCCCCCATTAAAAAAAAAAGCTTCAGGCACAGGGGAAGAAGTATTCACTTGCAACATCCCTACTTCTTGTTCTCTTAACAAATCACACTTGCAGTTTAGCCCATGGTTAACCAGTGACTTGCTCATTGTCAAGAATTTGCTCCCCAGTGACACCACTGTCCCTTCGGGTGCTCTTCTAGTACTTCTGATGGGCGGTTGAGAGTTTGAAGGCTCTGGCGGTTAATTATATAAATTCCAAGGCCATTCTGTGCCCAAAACTTAATTTACTTTCCTCTTTTCAACTGCAAATGACAAACAGACATGTTGTCTTGCGTAGAGGTGTGTAGTGAGATCCAGTGACAAAGTTAAGGTGCCAGTAACATAGTGATGCCTAAATTTGAATATAAACTTCTGTCACATTCCCAGGGAAAAATTAATTGCAGCATTTTCTAACTTTGCAAATTCAAGTCCAAATATGTTCAAAGTAAAATTCTCTTGGCCCTTTCATAATTCATTATTTCAACAAATGTTTATTGAAAACTCACTCTGGGTACTCTTCCAGTCGTTGGGGATATTTTGTGCATAAAACAGACCCCCCCCCCCCCAAAAAAAAAATCCTGCCCTGCTAGAGCTTTCGTTCTGGAGACTTTGAGAAAGAAAAAAAAACAAACAAACCCTAGAATTAAATTCCAATAAGCATATCTTACCAGGTCCTGTCAAGCTAGAGTATATTTTTTTTTATTTAAAGAAAAAAAAATTTTTGAGAGAACACATGCGTGAGGGAGGGGCAGAAAGAGAGGGAGACAGAGGCTCTGAAGCAGGCTCTGCACTGAGAGCTCAGAGCCCAACGTGGAGCTCGAACTCACAAAACACGAGATCATTACCTGAGCCGGAATCAAGAATAGGACCCTCAACCTACTGAGCCACCCAGACAGGCTAAGGCGTTCTTGGAACATAGGTGGGATTCTAATTCTTCCGGCAGCCATAGTGCAGGCTGCTTCACAGGAAAGGCTGTCTTCATGTGGTCTCTGAAGTTGTGCTAGTTCTCAGCCCCCACTGTGTGAGGGGGCACACGGGTGATCACAGAACTGTCTCCCCTGCTGCACTATTCCCCCAAACCACTGCATTTTGAAAACGACCCAATCCCCTAGTCCTGAAGGAGTAAAGCAGGGAAGAATTAAATTCTTAGAACGTAGTGTCTAGTATTTCTGAAGACCATTGTGCTGCAGCAGGCGGGCCCCCGCCCAGTGACAAAGCTGTCACTCGTTGAGGAGCAGGCCATTTTCAGGATTTTGTCATAAGAGCTACGCCTCTTGCTCTGGATGTACTTCAGTCTAGGGAACGTGACTCCTGGGGAAGATGTATCTCTAATATTTCACCATCCAGTCAAGTGCTAACTGGGAACGCTTTGTTGTCTTGGGGTATGATTGTATGTGTACGTGCACGTGGTGTTGGGATTTTTGAGTTGTTGGAAAAAACACATGGATTCCAGCTTATCCCATCCATCACTACCTACTTGTCCACAAATAGAGTGGAATTGGGCTGACTTAGGAGCCTAGCACCGCCTATCAGACCCGTTAGTAATCATTTAAAGTTGGGCACGTTCTAGTGTTTTGGAAGGCACACAGAAATCCGCTTTGCCCTTTTAAAGCAATAAATACTGTGTCAGCCACTAAATGTCAAAAAAGGCCTATGAAGATGTTGTTCCTTACAGTGCGGTTGTGTCTCCCGGGTGCCGGCCAGCCAGCTCTCTGCTGTCTGGCTAGACTCAGGTGGAGCTTCTGCTGTCGGCCCACACCTGCCAGGGATGGTTCAAGGTGCATCTGGGTGGCCTGCCCAGAAAGGCTGCCTGTTAGCCTGTGCTCGTGCCAAGACCTAAACTGGCTTTGTGTTAGATGTGCAGTCCACACCTTGTCTTCTTTAAGTTACAGCCTTGTGCAGTCCTCCTTCCGTGGAAATGCCCCCTTGCCTGTGGACAGAGTTGCCATGAGCTGGAGTTGTCTACTTAGGTCAGAACAATGTGTGGTCTTAAGCTTCGAGTTTGTTGCCTGGTCTATGCTATTTAAAACCAGCATCATAGGGGCGCCTGGGTGGCTCAGTTGGTTAAGCGTCCGACTTTGGCTCAGGTCACCATCTCACGGTCCGTGAGTTCGAGCCCCGCGTCGGGCTCTGGGCTGACGGCTCAGAGCCTGGAGCCTGCTTCCGATTCTGTGTCTCCCTCTCTCTCTCCCTCCCCCCGTTCATGCTCTGTCTCTGTCTCAAAAATAAATAAACGTTAAAAAAAAAAAAACAGCATCATAAACGAAAAAGTGAGCTGGATTACAGGAGGCTGCAAACCACCAACTTGTAAAAAACTTCTGACCTGTGCTTTGAACCAAAGTGTCGTCTACCTCGCTCAAGGCAGAAGCTCAGGTTACTCTGTGTGTGTTTTGCTCCTGCAAACATGGCTCCTTGTCAATTTCTCATGGTTTGTTGCTTCGTAGGGTATATTTACAGTTTTGACAGGGCCCGTTAAAGAATAACTCCATTTCAAGAGTGCTGTTAGGAGTGGCTGAACCGTTTGTTAAAATGTATTCTGAAATGGTGAGAAGCCACTGCCCCAAACCCCACATGCTTCCTTGGGTTGCTGCACCACGGCAGTCCTTTCTGGGTGATTCTGTGGACCTCCCCCATGATCCCACACCGAAGGGGAAATGCCTGGCTCACCAGGGCTCTGGCCTCCTGGACTATGTTCCAGAGCTGTGGTCAGCACATGTTCAGGTTTGGTCTTTAACTTTTAGGAGTAGTGTCTGTGCCTTTTTCCTCCTCCTGTTTATGAACCTTTGAAAAATAGCACATACGTTATTACGGATGAGATTATAGATGAATTACAATTGCAGATTATATAATTAGAGAATCTTAGCCATAATTATAGATGAGTTATAGACGAGAAGTAGTTTGATGGACAGAGCTACGTTTGAGAGACAGACTTAGCCATCACCTCAGAGCAGAAAGAGGGCAGGCCTCACCTACAGCTTTCCACCGTAGGGACAGGGCTTGCTAGCGCTGGAGGAGACCGGGGTTTATGCTCGATGGGCAGTAGGGCTGGGAGTAGGTAAGATGTGTGAGGCCTTTGCCTGAAGTTGAGAATGTAAGGGGTGCCAAGAAACCTTCAGTGAACAAGATAAATAATATTTTTGTATTAAAATTTTTTTTTTTACATTGACTTATTTTTGAGAGACAGAGACAGAACACAAGTAGGGGAAGGGCAGAGAGAGGAGGAGACACAGAATCTGAAGCAGGTTCCAGGCTCTGAGCTGTCAGCACAGAGCCTGACATGGGGCTCGAACCCACAGACCGTGAGATCATGACCTGAGCCGAAGTCGGACGCCCAACCGACTGAGCCACCCAGGAGCCCTAAGATAAATAATATTTAACATGTTATTATCAACAATCAGAATTGATGTAAAAAAAAAACCCATACTGAGCAAAATATAAAAAATACCTTAGAGATAAGATTGGTATTCCTGACTTTGCCCTTTGCCTCAGGCTCCAGTATGGCTGCAATGCGCAGGGTTACTGATCCCGTCTTCAATTTAGTGCCTGAGGCGAATGCCACTCAACTCACCCTTGTCCTTGACCCATCACTTCTTCCCAGATTTACAGAATCCCTTAATCACTTTATTTCTTCTGGGCCGAGGGAGTAAAAAAGAACAGGGGCAGAAACATTACACTGACTGAACTTCCTCCACCTGGAAGGAACAGACTCAAGTGGATTTAGAAGAAACATTCTCCAGGACTGTAAAAATTTCCAATTTGCTCTGGACGGGAGTATTCACTCTGAGAGGAAAGTACAGAAGCAGGCATTCAGAGGTAAGGAAAGTGTATCTCCAGTTAGAGTAAGTTTTACAGTTGGATGTGGTAGCTTTGCTCTGCCAGTCCACTCATTGTATTGATCACCTCGACTAGACAGGCATTCTTAAAGCTTTCTGCGACATGTTGGTTTCTCCAGGTGTGGTCCGTGGACTAAGAGCTTCCGCAGCACCAAGGAGATGGAGACAAACCCAGACCTACTGAATTGGTCTGCAGTTTTCCCCCAAATGCCCAGTCGCATGTACAGTCCAGCCCTCTTGTGGCATTTCCATAGCCTTCATTTTTTGAAATCCGTTAGGCCAACACTAGCTTCCCTCCTGTTGGAAGTGGCTTCGCGGGAAATCATGATGCTCTTGAGAAACTATTAAGTACGCTTGTTCTTGGCTCTGGGGGGTAAGATGTCCTTTACTACACTCTGCTGGAGGACGTCGAGTTTGTCAAAAGGTAGGTTGCAGGAGCTAATTTAAGCATTTTAGCTAGAACTGTGAAAAACAGGAATAGAGTGAGGGCTAGGGGTAAAGCCTTTAGCACCTTGAATGGTTTCAACAGAAGGTAGAGATTCGTGACTACGTCAGTAACACGTGCTGATGATTTTTTGTTCAACTTCTTTACACTTTAGAACAAGATTGATGGCTCAGATATTAGACATATGTCTTCTTTTTTGTTTTAAAATAAGTGGAAGACCAGGTAATATTTTGGGTTTTGAAGCATAGAGAGCTTGAGTGGTATGATTTGTGAGTTCATAAAAACTTGAAGAAGCACTGACAAGATTCTGCGATTTGAAAGGTGTAAATTATAATTGTTTGTATTCAAATCTTAAAACTGGCACACCATATGTAGACATAAATAAGGAGTAAAATTAAAGTTCTTTGTGGATATAAAGTAATGGAACTAGTTTTCACAGGTATGTGGGTTCTGGAAATACTTTATAATTGCCAGATGAGGTAGCAAATTTATCTGTATTAATAGTTCAAATTACTGGGTTGGACATGACAGGTAACACGAAGATGTAGAAGATACCTGATGTATAAGTGCCTACTGAGTTCATAGTTGAGTCAGCAAGTAAGGCACACCACTACTCAATAACCTGGTAGTAATATTCTAGAAAGCACTTTGACCAAGGCATGTAGTTTATGTCCTAGAGGTGGTTTCCTCACTTGTAATGAGGACATTTGAATTAGATCTTACAGGTGCCCTCTAGTATTGGGGCTCCTGGGTGGCTCAGTGGGTTAAGTATCTGACTCTGAATTTCAGCTCAGGTCATGATTTCATGGTTTGTGAGATCGAGCCCTGCATCAGGCTCCATGCTGACAGCACGGAGCCTGCTTGGATTCCCTTTCTTTCTCTTTATCTCTCTCTCTCTCCGTAAATAAACTTTTAAAAAAATGCCCTCTAGAATTAATATAAGGATAGCAAATTCATTTATAACATAAGGACTTAATATGATACAACTTTTTAGGTGTATCTATTCACTGTAATAAATACGGGAATTTCTGCTTTTGGAGAATAAACAATCATCCTTAAGCTACAGTTTAGAAGGTAATCTCATTTTTTTCCAAAACTATTGAAATACCTCAAATCTTACACAACTAGTTCTTTTCACTGACCATTTCTTTTGGTACATATTAGTTGTTAACCTTACAAATGATTAGAAAGATGTGTATTTTGGTAACTTTTCAAGAGGAGCTAGCCTTTGATATTCTCAAATCTTAACAAGTAGGGAATTTGTTTGCTCTCATTTAAAATGTTCTGTGAAAAAGATGTCATCATGGCACTCTTAAAAAGGAAACTTGCTCATTCTACTTTGTTCTGGTAGATCAGAAAGACAACTTGAGAAATGAACTCTTTGAGAATCATTGATTCCAACATTTTTGCCTTTTTTTTAACTTTTGATTTTGATTTAATAAAAGGTATTGTCCAAACAGTAACTTTGAAGGTGTCACAAATGACATTGCAATTATAGAAATGCAAAGACATTACTTCCTGGGTCAGGTCAAATCTCAGCATCCTGTCCAAGAACACGAGTACAGCATGTGATAGAAATTTAGGTACTGCTCTTCCAGTGGGAGAGGGATAATATTGGCCACCAGACAAAGAGGCTGACTTTTAACTTGTTTGACAAAATTCCTGAGGGAGTTCTGGTCACCCGTTCCCTACCATGGCTGTATATTCGTCATGATGACTTGAAGCTGTTGTTGCCTTTTTTAGTTTTTAGAAAACTTTCATATTAGCACGAGCAGGGAAGGGAGGCAGAGAGAATGAGAGACTATCTTAAGCAGGCTCTGTGCTGAGCACGGAGTCCTATGCGGGGCTCGATCCCATGCTGCTACGATCATGACCTGAGCTGAAATGAGGAATCTGACTCATTATAATGGACTGAGCCACCCAGTGCTCCACGGCTGTCATTTTTGGTAGTGAATGTTGATCTTCCAACTCCCCCTGGAACTGATGATCTAAACTTGAGAATTTTTAGTATCTGAATCATTATACCATGAATTTTTTTTAGTCTTAGCTACAAAGGTAGAAAACACTTCTGTAAATTTATTTCCTATTAAAACTCTCCAGGAGTATTTCTTCTTAGTGCATTTTTCTGTGACTTTTTTTTAAAGCTTTGCTTACCAAGTATGGAATTTGTATTTTGTGAATTAAAAAAAAAAAAAGGTAAACCTAATTATACTAAGCAGTCATGTGAAAGTTGGGATGGTTGATGGGTTCTTCACTTTTTCATTACTCTTAGTAAACTACTGACTTGTCAGTCTAAAATATTTACACTTGAGTGGAATTCCACAACAATTAAAAATGTTTTTATATTATAATGACCTGCAAAAAATACTTGAGAAAAATGCTGAATAAAATGCATAAACTTTAAAAGTAAAACTCAAGTCTTATATATATAATACAGACATATTAACATTTATAAAGAATTACCCCCCTTTCACCTAACAATTTGGCAGACTATATCAAAAGCCATAAAAACAAATCCTAATCTTTGGCTCAGTAATGCTTTTATTTCTAGGAAATTTTTCCAAAGGAAATAATCACAGGTAGCCAATGATTACAAAAATGTTTAGTGTTACTTATAAAGGAGAAAAACTAGAAACAACCTAAATATAGAATGTCTGTATCTTATTATATGTATTCTATTATTCATTTGCTTTAAAAATAACTAGAAATGCCTTGACTTTATTCCATTTTAATCAGGGTTTTGTTTTTAAATCATTTTTTTAAATGTACATTGGAAGAAGGAACTCAGGAAGTAAAACTCCTTAATTAAATCTAATGACTGTGTTTATATAGACAAATGACTTCTGTGATTTACGTTAAAAGCTTCTGTTTACAGTGCTCATATTTGTTTATACCAGAATCTCTTAAATACTGACCTTTATGGAAACAGACAGATGTAACATGTTTACTGATTTTTGACTTTCCACTCCACACACATAAGTCTAAAAAATGAATAAATATGCTTCTTGATTTAAATACATAGCTTGAACATGTTTTATACCCCAGGATTAAAAAAAAATTGTGCCTCGGCAAAGCTTTTATTAAGGTGCTAGTCAAAACAACTATCGCTTCAGTGATTTCTTTATTGACTTAAGAACTATAGTGGGAGAATAATAAGTAATTTATATTTTCCATCAGTGTAAAAACTCATACAGGCCTTATTTTAGGATTCAGAATCTTTTTTTTGAACGAGTGTGTGTGTGTATGCACGTGTGCCCACACATGCCCAGTGCTCATATGTGCACACGTGCGTGCTATTGAGAGAAACATTGCAGCCTTTCTTCTCCACCCGCCCTCCCCCCACCCCCCAGTAACGGCTGATTTCAGGATGCACGGCCAGAAACAGAGCACTGTTCACGAAGATACTGATCCTTTCACTTGTGCCATGGTTCCTGTTCTGGTTGTATTTAGGTCACTGAAGTGTGATTACAGAGAGAGGATTACAAAATAGAAAAATGAGATCTCTTAATTGACAAATTTACAGGTTACAGAATGCCATTGTCCCCCCTCATGTATAATTTATATCTTTAGGACAGAGCCATGACATCTGATTGACATTTAACCGGGATTAGAAACTCAATTCAGTTGAAAAGTATATCTTGTGTGACTTATTTGAAGTCCTCCCTTGAGCATTTGGGCCTTTTTTAAGCACTTCAGTTTGACCAAAAGCATAATCAGGTTTTAGTAATTTGCAAGCATAATCAAATTTTAGTTATTTGCAAAAATCCTTGGATTTGAAAGCTTTAATGGGTTGTTTTTAATGATTTTTTTTTTTTTTTTTTTTTTTTTTTTTTTAGTGTGCGACTGAGTAGTTGTCAGTGTGTTTATGGTATTGCGCGGTCATCACCATAATCTTTAGAACATTTTCATGACTCTCAAAAGAAACACCGCCCCAGTCAGCAGTCTCTGCTCATTCCCTTCCCTCTTACCCTGTCTCAGCTCTGGAGAATCACTGATCTACTTTGTCTCTATACATTGGCCTATTCTGGACGTTTCATGTAAAGACAACACATAATGAGTAATCTTCAGTGACTGGCTTTTTCCGCTTAGTGTAATATTTTTAAGCTGTAACGCTGTGTGTATTCATGTAGATGTATCTATACTCCATTTTCTTTTGCTCATTGTTTATTCTGTTGTATGGGTATATAGCTTTTTAAAATTTATTTACCAGTTAATGGACATAGGCTTCCACTTGGCTATTATGACTAATGCTTT
Source organism: Prionailurus viverrinus (assembly GCF_022837055.1). NCBI lineage: Eukaryota > Metazoa > Chordata > Mammalia > Carnivora > Felidae > Prionailurus > Prionailurus viverrinus. Next base: position 20,748,496 of record NC_062564.1, read on the forward strand.
TATTAATCATGTACATTTGCACAAATGTTTGTGTAGACGTATGTTTTCATTTCTCTTTAGTAGATACTTAAGAGTAGAATTGCTGTGTTATACAGTTTACCATTTTTAGGGACTTCTAAGAGTGTACCGCTTTATTAAGAGCCAACAGTGTTTTTTCACCTTTGAAATATGTTGAGATACGGAATGAAAGCAAGGAAAAGAGAAATGCCAATGCCCTAAATCCTCATTGATCTTGAGCTTATTTGCTGTGTTTGCCAGGTCTGTCTGGTAATCATTCTCCACACAAACACTAAGGGGCCTTCTGAAACTGAAAAGGGCATTATTACTGATGATGTTGGGGCAGCAGGAATGAGTTGGAACCGTCCTCAGCAAATTAGGACCAATGGTTAACCAACAAGGAAAGGCTATTAGGTTTTGCTTCCTTCCCTCTTCTGAGAAATAAGAACCAATGGGAATAGGGAGGAGGCATCTGAGAAGTGAAGTCAGTCACAGGGGAAATTTTAGCACTGTCTCTGTCTTCTGCCCTAGTCTCTCAAATAAAAAAAGCATTTTTGAAAAGATGTGAAACTTGAGCTACTTTACCCCTATCTGCAGGTTGAGGTTCCAAAGGTAAGAATGAAGTGGTTGAAACGAATGAAGTGGTGGCTTGTTAATTTTTCTAATACTTTCCTGAACTGATCACTTTATTTCTTCCAGGGAACAACACATCATTACAACCTGAAAGCATCTTAGAAGCTTTCAACTGTGCTAAAAAAACCTAGGAGATAGACAATTTTTCCTTTCCTTTCATTTGAAAGGATTGAAAGAAGAAAGAAGATGGCAGAGGCTTAAAGTTGATATTCAGGATGAATGATGATAATTCAGATGAGAAGACAGAAGATGAACGGCTATCCTTACTTCTCAGTGGTAAAAATGGAAATACCTATGCATACAACCAAAACTCCCCACATACACAAAACTCCTCAGCCGATAGTGTGAGTTGGAACTCTGTGAACCCGGATGACATGGTGGTTGATTATGAAACCAGCTCTGCCGTGAACATTGATGAAAACAATACTTTAACTCCTCAGTGTGTAGAAGTGCTTCATCATCAAAAGTCGTCAAGTGAGTTGATTAGGAAGGAGGTGTTAGACACCCACAAAGCCTCCACACGTCAGTCTTGTGTGCACGTTGTGAATATAGAGGAGCCAAAGTACCCGTCTAACCGTTGTCATTCCCTGGAATCATTACGGGACCAGAGTGCTGAGACATCGCTGCCTTTTGTGTGGAAACCCAACGATGATGATTTGAACTGTCCACATTGTCTTACTGCCTTGGAGCCAAACCAGACATTTGACATGACAGTGGATGATGTTGACTGCACCTTCGTAACACGTCATGCCATTGGGAAGAGTCAGTCTTTGCATACGACTGGAAATCTGCAGCCGACCGGCATGAGGATTGGAAACCCATCTTTATCCTGTTCTACATCTCCCTGTTCTGATAAGATACATGTGAGAGAATTGAATTATGATCAAGACAGCTTTGAAAACCCTCAAGCCACAGCAGCAGAGGCCCAAGATACAACGTACATAGCATTTCCTAATGTGATGCAAACTGGTATTGTTCCAGATCTTGGCATTCAGTGTCAGTATTCCACAGGACAGATCACCAGTGACTACACAGATGGGTCACAGCAAGGATTAGTTGGAGAAAAAGAGATACAAGCTCCAACACCAGTTTCTGAGGGCATGGATGTTCCCAATGGGGCTGTATTACAAGAGTTCTTTTGTTTATCGAAAGATGAACCAAATAGTGAGACACATTCACAGGCCTCATATGGGCAAAAGGAAATGGGCCAAAATCTCAGAGAAACAGTGTCCAATTGTCTTAAAGATGATGAATGCCCTTTACTGGTGCCAGCTTTTGATAAAAGTGAAGCCCAAGTACTGAACCCAGAACATGAAGTCACGGTGGCTGGAGATGCACACAATGCCTCTCATGAAAAGGATTTGGAAACCCAAAATCGTACCATAGAATTGATACTGACTAGCCCACTGGGACAGAAGATGGCTTCGTCAGTTGAACTGAGTTGGGATGCAAATGATATGGTCATTAACACAAATAATACGGTTTGCATGTCAACACCAGTCCTAGAACCCCCAAATACAACCTTTTCTATTTCACCTATTGAAGTGGCAGAGAAATGTAGTAAAGTGGAGAAGAGTCATCAAGAACTTAGAAATGTACCGAGCTTGAAGGGGGCACCTGTGAACACGTGTAAACCTAATCTAGGAAAATTGACAACTAAAATGAATACTCCAATAGGCAGCAAAGTTAGAAAAACCGAAATTATAAGTTACCCAAGACCAAATTTCAAGAATGTCAAAGCAAAAGTTATGTCTAGACCAGTGTTGCAGCCCAAAGACCCTGCTGCATCAAAGGTCACACCCAGATCTCAGCTAACCATTGCCTCATCACCCTTATCCGTGTCTTCCTCAAGACAGTTGACAGCTTTGAGCAAAACACCAAGGTCTGACTTGAATGCAGATACAAAAGCAGAAATCCTAATTAACAAGACACACAAGCAGCAATTTAATAAACTCATTACTAGCCAGGCTGTGCATGTTACAACTCATTCTAAAAATGCTTCACACAAGGTTCCAAGAACAACATCTGCCATGAAATCGAATCAGGAAGATGTTGACAAAGCAAGTTCTAATTCAGCATATGAGACTGGGTCCGTGGCTACCTTCTTTCAGAAGATGAAAGGCATACTCCCTGTTAAAATGGAAAGCACAGAATGCTTGGAAATAACATACACTTCTGACATCGATGGGATTAGCCCTGAAAAGAAGGGTGAAAAAGAAAATGGGCCACCTATGGAAAAACAAGAGCTAAAAAAGGAAATTATGAATGAGACCTTTGAATATGGTTCTCTGTTTTTGGTAAGTCAGATTTTTGCCTACTTCAGAGAAGGGTTGGAGGGAGCAGAGTATGCATTAGCAATTGGTCTTCACAAATAGTCAATAATATTACCAAACTAGGTGTGCAAGTTTGCTTTCAGGTTAATATTTCATTCAGTAATTGTTTGTCATCTTAGTTATATACTTCAGAGTGTTAATTGGCTACAAGATAGGGAAAGTGCATATGGGGAAAAAATCGTCAAGTGCAGTATTTTGTATTGAGTGGCAATGTTCCTTTTAATGAGGGGAAAGAGCTTCTTTTATATTTTGGTGTAATTCGTTATTGGAAGTTAAATATCTGATTATATTTCATATCTCAGGGGGAAAAAAAAGAGATTTGTTTATGAACTTTAAAATGTGTTGGGCCACATTTAAGAAATGGCTGGGGAGAGCCGGCAAACAGTCTCAACATAAAAATAACTCCTGGTCTCTTGTGGAGGAAGCTGCCCCGGGAAGGGGAGTCGTCTCCTGTGAACCCGGTGGGGGGTGGGGGTGGGGGTCAGGATTCTGCCTCTGATCAGCTAATGTGATCTGAAAGGATTGGACTAGACGATGTCTGAGGTCTCTTGCAGCCCTAACCTGATGATTCCTGGTACATTAAGATAAACCCCTTTTATTCATGTACAGTGAAAAAGTAGTCTGTTGTCTGTAGCACCTGTCACATATATGATGTGTGTGTAGGGGGGCGGAGGAGACAGGATAGGCACCTTCAAACAAAAAATTCACAGGTGGATTAAAGATGATTTTTCTTTAAACATACCTGTATCTTTGTCAGTAACATGAAGAAACTAGTTTTCTGAGTTTTAAGAACATTTGTCGGGCCATTCTTGGGCTTTGTGTACTCGTCCTCAGTCCTGTTTTTCACAGAAGGGACTTACATGTATTTTTGGCCCCATGTCGACCTTTCTTGGGCTCCGGCCCCCCGGGCTAGGAATGGAGCGGGGTGCCAGGTAGGAAGGCAGATGTGAGGCATCTGTGTTCTGTATGGAGGGCTCAGGTTGGAGAGGAACGAAGCTCGTAAGGTGTAGGGAAGTGTTCAAGGTCTGTTTCAGAAGTGTTTTCAGGGTGCATAGGGCATTGTTAGGTCCTTTTAGGAAGTAAGTTAGGAAAGACCAGATATTCTTGAGCTATATCAGTTTAGGGATGTTTTGGATTTTGCGACTTTTGGGGAAGAATGGTACACCTTAACGATGTCTAAATTAATGCGATTGTCTATTTTAAAACTCCGATTTTTAAGTTCTTTTCAAGTCAAATGTAGGAAACTTGTTTTATGTCATTTGTATTTTGATATTTTGCCAAATCAAACTATAACCTCTGGTAATTCTAATCAACGTTCTTAGTTTGGTGTTTATAGCTATACATAAAAAAACAATACATTTATTCCTCCTTGATTTACGGGAGGCTTTCATTACGTATCTACACCCAACTGAAAGTCTCTTTAAAAAACGTTTGGCTTGACTATAAATTGGTTGTCTGATTGTGAATTTAAAAGCTTTTCTGTGTGCACTGAGTAAATCTTAGGCTTCGTTCTGCACATGGGAAGCAGAAAGCTGTTTTTCAGGTTCATGATGTGATATTGAAGTAAGGTGTTAGAAACGTCAGGTTGACATGGATCCTGGCACATCTTGGGGAAGAAGCACTTTTTATTTCTGGAAAAAACCCAGCCAACCTCATTCTTTACCCATGTCTTAAATGCAGTTCCCTCCTAATAGCACTGTTTGACCTTGTACATGTTTGCACGTATCATGGGGAAGGGACAGGCCACAGGCTCTTATTGTAGAGAACCGAATGAGTGACCACTTGCTTCATGTTGACTCAAACTGCCATGTTTCTTGGTCACTTAAACAGGATCCAAAGGTTGTAAATCTTCCCTAGGTCTATGAGGGGACAGTGCTGGAAGGGTGTTAGTTTTCAGTGTGCTCTGGGGGTCTTGGGCTAAATTAGGCCTTGAGTTTACCAAATTCTTAGGTTGCCTACAATCTCACAGCTGTTGAGTCAATGTCTATCTGAAACTTCAGAAACATTCTTGTTTGGAAGAAGGAATTTGATTTTAATTTGATACTGGTTGCATATAGCTACCCATTACAAAGGTTATGTATTGGTGATTGTGTGTTAAAGGAGGTGGTGAATTACTTGAAAGGAATTGGTATTTTTTTTGATAGCTCCTCTGAACCGCTTTGCTCAGGTTTTGTATATTATTATTCTGTCAATAAATTTTCCCAGTAATATATACATCATCATTCACTCTTTCCAGTAACAATGGGCCAGTTGTCAGCCACATTTAAAGGCTTCAGAGACATTATTTAAAACATACAGAGCTGGTAAGAACTAAAATCTAGATTCAGACTCAGGGCTCATGACTGGAATCCTGACCCTTTCTGCTTCATACACCACAAGGTTTCAAAATTTGGCAGAATATAGGCTAGCAAGGCAGAGTAAATTTGATGTAACCAGCTTACAAAAGTGAATCTTTAACAAAAGTGTGGTTTACTTTTTAAAAGGTTTTCTCTGGGGGATTATCTTAACTAGCTTCATGTAGAAGTAGATGTTTGTAGTTTGTGGACATTGACCTGCTCTTGGGGGCCGATTTTATGTAATGTTCTTAGGATATTACCCTATTGGTTTTTTTAGTCAACCCTGTGATACTTTAATTTTTTAATTTTAATTCCAGTATACTTAACACACAATGTTAGTTTCAGTTGTACAATATAGTGGTTCAACAATTCTGTGCATTACTCAGTGCTCATTGTGATAAGTTTACTCTTCATTCCCTTCACCCATTCCCTAACTCACCTCCCCTCTGGTAACCACCAATTCTGTGTAGTTAAGAATCTGTTTTTTGGTTTATCTCTGTTTTCCCTTTGCTCATTTGTTTTGTTTCTTTCTTCTTCTTCCTCTTTTTTTTTTTTTTTTAGTGTTTATTTTTGAGAGAGAGAGAGAGTGCAAGTGGAGGAGGGACAGAGAGACAGGGGAGAGAGAATCCCACAGTAGGCTCTGTGTTAGCAGCCTCCAGAGCCCCACAGAGCCTGCCATGGGGCTCCATCTCAGGAACCCTGAGATGATGACCTGAGCCAAAATCAAGAGTTGGACGCTTAACCACCTGAGCCACCCAGGCACCTTGGCACCTCTGTTTTGTTTCTTAAATTCCACATACGAGTAAACTCATATAGTATTTGTCTTTCTCTTATTGACTTATTTCACTTAGCATTATACTCTCTAGTCTATTCATGTTGTTGGAAATGGCAAGGTCTCATTTTGTTTATGGTTGAATACTATTCCATTGTGTATACACACACGTGTACACACACACACATCACATTTTCTTTATCCATTCATCGATTGATGGACACTTGGGATACTTCCTTAATTTGGTTATTGTATTATTGTAGATAGTGCTGCAATAAACATAAAGGTGTGTGTGTCTCTTTGAATTAGTGTTCTTGTACTTTTTGGGTAAATACCCAGTAGTGCGTTTACTGGATCGCAGGGTAGTTCCATTTTCAACTTCTTTGAGGAATCTCCATTGTGTTTTCCACAGTGGCTGCACCAGTTTGGGTTCCCACCAGCAGCAGTGCACAAGGGTTCCTTTTTCTTCGCATTCACACCAACACTTGTTACTTCTTGTGTTGTTGATTTTAGCCATTCTGACAGATGTTAGATAATATCTTAATGTGGTTTTGATTTGCATTACCCTAATGAGAAGTGATATTTTCATGTATCTGCTGGCCATCTGGATGTCTTTTTTGTGTCTGTTCATGTGTTCTGCCCATTTTTGAATTGGATTATTTGTTTTTTTGGTGCTGAGTTGTATAAGTTCTTCATATATTTTGCATACTAACCCTTTATTAGGTATGTTATTTGCAAATGTCTTCTTTCATTCCTTATGTTGCCTTTTAGTTTTGTGATTGTTTCCTTTGCTGTGCAGAAGCTTTTTGTTTTGATGTAGACCCAGTGGTTTATTTTTGTTTTTATTTTCCTTGCCTTAAGAGACATATCTAGAAAAATGTTGCTAACTGCTGATGTCAGAGATTCTTCTGGGATTTTTATGCTTTCAGGTATCACATCTAGGTCTTTAATTCATTCTGAATATATTTTTGTGTATGGCGAAAGAAAGTGGTCTAGTTTTGTGCTTGCATAGGGTGTCCAGTTTTCCCAACGCCATTTATTGAAGAGATTGTCTTTTCTCATTGTATATTCATTCCTTCTTTGTTGAAGTTTATTGACCATATAATTGTGGGTTTATTTTGGAGCTGTCTATTGTGTTCTGTTCTCTGTGTGTCTGTTTTGGTGCCAGTAACATACTATTTTGGTGACTAATAGCTTTGTAATATAACTTGAAGTCTGGAATTATAATATCTCCAGTTTTGTTTTTTTGTTTCACAGTCGCTTTTGGTATTTGGGGTCTTTTGTGGTTCCATACAAATATTAAAATTCTTTTGCTCTAGTTCTGTAAAAAAATGCTCCTAGTGTTTTGATAGAGATTTCATTAAATGTGTAGATTGCTTTGGGCAGTATAGACATTTTAATATTTTTTCTTATCTATGAGCATGGAAATGTCTTTCCCTTTCTTTGTGTCTTCTTCAATTTCTTTCATCAGTGTTTTCAGATAGAGGTCTTTCCCCTCTTGGGTTAGGTTTAATGCTAGATATATTATCTTTGGTGCAATTGTAGATGGGGTTCTTTCCTTAATTTCTATTTCTTCTGCTTCATTATTAGTGTATAGAAATGAAACAGACTTCATAGGGTGCCTGGATGGCTCAGTCAATTAAGCAGCTGACTCTTGATTTCGGCTCAGGTCATGATTTCATGGTTTGTGTGATCTATCTCCTCCTCTCTGTTCCTTGCTTGCGCTCTCTCATAATAAATAAACTTAAAAAAAAATGTAACTGATTTCTGTACATTTTTTTTTGTATCTTGCAACTTTACTGAATTCATTTATCAGTTCTAGTAGTTTTTGATGGGGTCTTTAGAGTTTTCTGTATATAGTGTCATATCATCTGCATATAGTGAAAGTTTTACTTCTTCCTTACCAGTTTGGATACCTTTTATTTCTTGTCTGATTGTTTTCACTAGGACTTCCAGTACTGTGTTGAATAAAACTGGTGAGGGTGGACATCCTTGTCTTGTTCCTCACCTTAGGCAAAAAGCTCTGGTTTTCCCCATTGAGTATGATGTTAGCTGTGGGTTTTTTATGTATGCCCTTTATTATGTTGACAATGTTGCCTCCAAACCTACTTTGCGGAGGGTTGTTTTTTTTTTTAATTGTAAATGGCTATTGTACTTTGTCAGATGCTTTTTCTGCCTCTATTGAAATGATTTGGTTTTTATCCTATTTCTTATTTTTTTTCCCTTTCTCTTCTTGATGTGATGTATCATGTTGATTTGTGAATATCGAATCCCCCTTGAATCCCACCAATAAGCCCCACTTGATCTTGGTGATTAATTTTTAGTGTATTATTGGATTTGGCTTGTCAGTATTTTGTTGAGGATTTTTGCATCTATATTCATCAGAGATATTGGCCTGTTGTTCTCTTTTTTTGGAGTGTCTTTATCTGGTTTTGGTGTTGGGGTAATGCTGGCCTCACAGACTGAATTTAGAAGTTTTCATTCCTCTATTTTTGGAATGGTTTGAGAAGAATAGGTATTAATTCTTCCTTAAATGTTTCATAGAATTCACTTTTGAAGCCATCTGGTCCTGGACTTTGTTTGTTGGGAGTTTTTTGATTACTGATTGAATTTCATTGCATGTCATTGGTCTTTTCAAATTTTCTATTTGCTCCTGCCTCAGTTTTGGTAGGTTTTATGTTTCTAGAAATTTATCCATCTCATCTAGGTTGTCCAAATTATTGGCAGGTAGTTTTTTATAATATTCTCTTACAGTTGTTGGTATTTCTGTGGTGTTGGTTCTTATTTCTCCTTTTTCCTTGGTAATTTTGTTTATTTGACTCTTCTTTTGTGAAGAGTCTGGCTAGAGGTTTATCAGTTTTGTTGATCTTTTTAAAGAAACAGCTCCTGGTTTCATTGATGTATGTTTGTTTTTTCTGTTGTTGTTTTTGTTGTTCTTTCTGTATCTTTCATTTATGCTCTAATCTTTATTTCTTTAGTTTTGCTGTTTTGGGTTTTGTTTGTCATTCTTTTTCTAGCTCTTACAGATACAAGGTTAGGTTGTTAGCTTGCAATTTTTCTTCTAAATTAGGGGCCTGTATTGCTATAAACTTCCCTCTTAGAACAGCTCTTGTTGCATCTCAAAGATTTTGGGCCATTGTAGGTTTTCATTTTCATTTGTTTCCATTTAATTTTTTAATTTCTTCTTTGATTTCTTGGTTGACCCATTCATTGTTTAATAGCGTGTGTTTTAACCTCCATGCATTTGTGCTCATTGCAGATTTTTTCTTGGGATTTTGAGTGTCAGAACATTGTGGTCAGACAAGATGCATGATATGACTTTGATCTTTTTGAATTTGTTGAGACTTGTTTTGTGGGCTAATGTGATCTATTTTGGAGTGCATTAGAAAGTTTGTGTATTCTGCTGTTTCAGGATAGAATGTTCGGAATATATCTGTTAAATCCTTCTGTTCCACCATGTCATTCAAAACCATTGTTTCCTTGTTGATTTTCTGTTTGGATGATCTGTCATGTAAGTGGTGTGTTAAAGTCCTCCACCATTACTTGTTTTAGTATCAATTAGTTCCTTTGTTACTGTTTTATGAATTTGGGTGTTCATGTTGGGTGCATAAATATTTATAATTGTTACATCTTCTTGTTGGATTGTCCCCTTTATTATCACTTCTTTGTTATTGTGTTTTAAAATCTATTTTTTTCCAATGAAATACACTACTCTCCTTCTTGATCTCTTGTTAATCTTTGTTTTAAGTCTGTTTTGTCCAATGAAAAATGCTACTCTGGCTTTCATTTGACAGCCATTTGCATAGTAAAGATTTCTCTGTCCCCTCAATTTCAATCTGCATGTAACTTTAGGTATGAAATGAGTCTTTTGTAGACAGCACATGGATGGATATTGTTTTTGTAATCTATTCTGTACCCCATGGCTTTGGGTTGGAGAGTTTAGTCCAGTTACATTCCAATTACATTCAAAGTAATTATTGATAGGTGTGTATTTATTGCTATTTTGTTACTTGTTTTGTGGTTTTTGTAGTTTTCTCTGATCTTTCTCTTGCTCTCTTTCACAATTTGATGGTTTTGTTGGATTTTTAAAAATTTTTTTAATGTTTATTTGTTTTTGAGAGACAGAGCATGAGTTGGGGAGGGGCAGAGAGAGAGGGAGACACAGAACCTGAAGCAGACTCCTGGCTCTGAGCTGTCAGCCGAGAGCCCAATGTGGGGGCTTGAGCTCAGAAGCCATGAGATCATGACCTGAGCTAAAGTTGGATGTTTCACTGACTGAGCTGCCCATGTGCCCTGATTTGACAGTTTTCTTGAGTGAGATACTTAGATTCATTTCTCCTTTTTTCTTTGCATATCTGATCATTGTTGTTGTTGTTTTTTTCTTTTTTTTTGGTTAACATTAAGTTTTTTGTGTAACATCTGCATATAGTAGCCTATATGAAGTTGATGGTCGCTTAACTTTGAACCCATTCTTTATTCTTTGCACCAACCCCCCAGCACATGTTAGTTATATGGTGTCATATTTTACATTGTTTCATTTTGTGAATTCCTTGTTTGTTTTTTACAGAAATGCTCACTTGTACTTATTTTATGTTTTATCCTTTTCACAGTCTCATTTATGATCTTTCTTTTCCATGCAAATAGTCCCCTTTAGTATTTCTCATAAAGGCTGGTTTAGTGGTCATGAACTTGTTTAGTTTTTGTCTGAGAAATTCTTTATCTCTCCTTCTATTCTGAATGATAGCTTTGCTGGATAGAGCATTCTTGACTGCATATTTTGCCCTTTTAGCACTTTGAATGTATCATGCTACTCTCTTCTGGCCTGCCAAGTTTTTGCTGAAATATCCACTGATACCCTCATGGGATTTCTCTGCTCTGGTATGTAGTTGTATTTTATCTCATTGCTTTCAACATTCTTTATCACTACTCTTTTCCATTTTAATTCCTATGTGTCTTGGTATGGACTTCCTTGGGTTGATTTTTCATTTATTTTTTATTTTATTTTAATTTATTTTTTTTTGTGGGGATCTCTGTGCCTCCTAGATCTGGGTATCTGTTTCCTTCCCCAGAATAAGGAAGTTTGCATCTATTATTTCTTCAAATAAATTTTCTGCCCCCTTTTCTCTCTCTTCTTCTGGAATCCTTATATTGTGAATATTACTACACTTGTTGGAGTCACTGAGTACCCTAAGTCTATTGTCAGTTTGCATAATTCTTTTTTCTCTCACTTGTTCAGCTTGATTACTTTCCATCACTCTGTCTTCCAGGTTGTTGATTCATTCCTCTGCTTCCTCTAGCCTGCTAGTTATTCCACAAGTTTGTTTTTAATTGCAATTATTGTATTCTTCATCTTTGATAGGTTCTTTTTTTCTCTATGTTAAGGGTCTCCCTGATGCCTTCCATTGTTTTCTCAAGTACAGGGAGTATCTTCATGATCATTACTTTAAATTTTCTATCAGGCATATTACTTATCTCTGTTTCACTTAGGTCTCTCTTCTTCTGTCCTCTTCTTTCATGTGGGACATATTCCTCTGTCTCCTCATTTCACCTAACTCTGTGTTTGTTTCTCTGTGTTAAGAAAGTCGGCTATGTCTATTGCTCTTGAAAGTAGTGGGCGGGGCCCACACTTTTAACAAGGTGGTGTAGATGCTCTTTACAGGAGACTCACCACTGCCTCCAAGACCGGGCCAGCCTGAGTTTCTACTGAACATGCCTTAGGGACAGGGTGCCACAAGCTGTTCCCACAGGTCCCCTTCCACCGGGGTTGCGTAGCCGCTATGGAGACCAGCGGCTGGCTGAGGCAGTTCTGGGAAGCATGACGATGGGATCTTGGTGTCACAAGCTGTGGACGCCAGTCCTTCTCCACAGGGGACACTTAGTCACTTTGGAGACTGAGGCAGGCCTGGGTTGCCCCATGAAGCGCCTCTGGGTGGGGGTGTAGTTTTAACAAGGCGCATACATCCTCCTAGGGAAGTCAGAGATGCAATGGTGGCAGGGTTTCCCTGGGTCTTCTGGGGCGGGAAATCCACAGCATCAGGACTGAGGCAAGCCCAGCAGGAGGGGGCAGAGCACGGTGTAAGCAAGTAAGGTAGTGAGTGCTGGCTGTTTCCTGCAGTTGGCCATGTGATTATTTTGGGGATGGGGGAGGGAAAAGCTACCTGCCAGCTCCTTTGTTCCTTGAAAAGTCCCTCAGGGAACTCTGAGATTAGTAAGGAACTTTCCCTCCCGTGTACCCCAGGCATTTTTGAAATTGCTGCTTCTAAGCCCTATGTCCTTGGGCTTTTTGTTGTGTTATCTCTTTAAGGTTAAGGGCTCAGCTTCCTATTGCCCTCTAGGCTCTCCCTCAGCACAGAGCCTGCTGATTTTTAAAGTTCTAGGCTTTAAGTCCTGCTAGTTTTAAGAAGTGGGAAATTCTGCCCTTTTGATTTCCAAAGGCAAATGCATATGGGATTAGTTTTCCCCATGCAGGCTTCCTTGTGTGATAGTCTATTTCTTGCCCCTCTCCTTGCCTATAGCTCTCTCCCTCCCGAATCCAGACCATTGGTGTTTAGCTCTCTGCTGGTCCTACACTCTATAATGTGACCTCTTCTCCACATTTGGTTGTGAAGTTTGTTGTGCTAGTCTTGAGGTCATTTTCTGGGTTATTTGCACTGAAAATATGAGTGTTATCTAGTAGTAGTCTTCTTTTTTTAATTTAATTCATTTTTTAAATTTATATCAAAGTTAGTATATAGTGCAACAATGATTTCAGGAGTAGATGAATGCCCCTTACCCATTTAGCCCATCCCCCCTGCCACAACCCCTCTAGTAACCCTCTGTTCTCCATATTTAAGAGTCTCTTATGTTTTGTTCCCCTCCCTGTTTTTATATTATTTTTGCTTCCCTTCCCTAGTGTTCATCTGTTCTGTGTCTTAAAGTCCTCATATGAGTGAAGTCGTAGGATATTTGTCTTTCTCTGACTAATTTCACTTGGCATAATACCCTCTAGTTCTGTCTATGTAGTTGCGAATGGTAAGATTTCATCCTTTTTGATTGCTGAGTAATACTCCGTTGTGTGTGTGTGTGTGTGTGTGTGTGTGTGTGTGTGTGTGTGTGTATATATATATACACACATATATACATATACACATATATATATACACATATACACATATACACATATATATGTGTGTATATATATGTATATACATACATACACACATACCACATCTTCTTTTTCCATTCAGCCATCGATGGACATTTGGGCTCTTTCCATACTTTGGCTATTGTTGATAGTGCGCTATAAACATTGGGGTGCATGTGTCCCTTTGAAACAGAATACCCGTATACCTTGGATAAATACCTAATAGTGCAGTTGCTGGGTTGTAGGGTAGTTCTATTTTTAATTTTTTGAGGAACCTCCATACTGTTTTCCAGAGTGGCTGCACCAGTTTGCATTCCCACGAGCAGTGCAAAAGAGATCCCCTTTCTCCACATTCTCGCCAACATCTGTTGTTGCCTGAGTTGTTCATGTTAGCCGTTCTGACAGGTGTGAGGTGGTATCTCATTGTGGTTTTGATTTGTATTTCCCTGATGATGAGTGAAGTTGAACATTTTTTCATGTGTCGGTTGGCCATCTGGATGTCTTCTTTGGAGAAGTGTCTATTCATATCTTTTGCCCATTTCTTCACTGGATTATTTGTTTTTTTAGGTGTTGAGTTTGGTAAGTTCCTTATAGCTTTTGGATACTAAACCTTTATCGGATTTGTCATTTGCAAATATCTTCTCCCATTCCATTGGTTGCCTTTTAGTTTCACTGATTGTTTCCTTTGCTGTGCAGAAGTTTTTTATTTTGATGAGGCCCAATAGTTCATTTTTGCTTTTGTTTCCCTTGCCTCCGGAGCTGTGTTGAGTAAGAAGTTGCTGCAGCTAAGATCAAAAGAGGTTTTTGCCTGCTTTCTCCTCGATTTTGGATTTTGAAGGCTTCCTGTCTTACCTTTAGGTCTTTCATCCATTTTGAGTTTATTTTTGTGTATAGTGTAAGAAAGTGGTCCATGTTCATTTTTCTGCATGCTACTGTCCAGTTTTCCCAGCACCACTTGCTGAAGAGACTTTATTCCATTGGATATTCTTTCCTGCTTCATCAAAGATTAGTTGGCCATACATTTGTGGGTCCGGATATTCTTTCCTGCTTCATCAAAGATTAGTTGGCCATACATTTGTGGGTCCATTTCTGGGTTCTCTATTCTGTTCCATTGATCTGAGTGTCTGTTCTTGTGCCAGTACCATACTGTCTTGATGATTATGGCTTTGTAATACAGCTTGAAGTCCATCTAGTAATATTCTTGGGACAACATGACTTTAGGCTCCTGCTCTGCATCTTCCCTGGAAGTCTTGCCCAATTAAACTTTGGATTCACCCAGTGTATGATTTCAACTGTAGGTAGCATGGGGCTTTACATATCTGTATTGGAAATTAATCTACTTATGACTTACTTACGCAAGGAAAGAAAGGTATGAGTGGGGAAAACACAGCATAGATGTTAGAAGTATGGATCTTAGAGTTAGATACACTTTCAAATTAGCTCCATCATTCATTGGCAGAATGACATTGGGCCAATTACCTAGTCTCTATGAGGCTCAGTTTTTGTAATGTAAAGGGAGAATACAAAATATAACTTACGGTGTTGGAATTTTTCCTTGAATGAAGCTCAGAGTATCACCTCCTCTATGTAGAATGGGAATATTTATTGGTTGCCTACTGTATACTATGTATGATGGTGATTGTTGGGATATAGGAAAGAAAGCTACACCTCTGGCCAAACCTAGTGTCTGGTATGGTGGGTGATATTAGAAGATAAAGGGGACTAAAAGGGGTTGTTAAATAGTCGTTGGGAGCATGTATCAGCTGCTATGCTGCTTGGGGTGGTGGCCTTGAAGAGGGTTGTCAAGGAAGGCTTCTAAGGGAGCTAGTTTAGTCACTATGAATCGGAAAAGTATTCTGGGTGGAGGAAATAACACCTACAAAGAGGAAGAAACACGAAAAGATATTCTCATTTAGGGAATTCCAGGTAGTGAGTGTGATGGGAGGTGGGGGTGCAGAAATGTGAACAGTAAGGAATAAGCTGATGAAGCCACCAGGGGTTGCCAGATCCAGAAAGGCTCAGTGTGCCTTGCTGTTAAGAGTTGACTTTATCTGGAAGACAGAGGTGAGCTACCTAACCCAGTTTGGCCTTTGAGGAGATTACCTTAGCAGTGGAGTGGAACACAAATTGGAAGCTGGTGAGACCAGAAATCCTAAGGATGTGCTTTCAGTAATCCTGGGAAGAAATGATGCAGGCCTTTGCTAAGATGGATGGGAAAGGGAAAGAAGGCTATTGAGAGTTGAAGAAGTAAACAAGGAAGCACCTAGAAATAGCTTTCATTGTTTATGTTGGGCTCCTGGGTATGTTGTGATGACTATGGAAAGAAGTAAGTTTTGAGATGGTTGGGTGAAACTAGTTTAATGTTAGAAACTGCTTCGTATTCTTCTGTAAAATGTAAACATTTGTTACCTTTTATGATAAAGGTAACAACTTCTAGGGTTATGAAGATTAAAGGGGTTGAAACATGGATTTTGAGCTTAAAGTATTATTCTGTAGGGGCTATATGTTGATCCATAAAAATGACAATGATATGATTACTGTTGGCATTGCTAGGTAGAGGTGCCTGAAGTGTGCTAAGTGGGTAGGTAAAGAAAAGAAGCTAAATACAGGAGAAAGGCAGGAGAGTGCTGGCTAGGACATATGGACTTCACATACAACAGGGTGTAGGTGCTGGTTGAAACAGCAGACAAGGTCACTTAAGGAGAGCATATGGCAAGGAAAGAACAGGGTCAAGTCTGGGACCCTCGGGACAACTAGCATTGAAAGGTGTACAGAAGAACAGGATCCGGAGGAGGAATAACCAGACAGGTAGAAGGAAAACCAAGAGAGTGTTCTGTTAGAGAAACTGAAGAAAGATGGCGTCCTCAGCATCAGATGCTATAGAAAGGCCTCAGGGAACAGACGGAGAGCTGCAGCTTGACTTCAGCTTGTGGCCCTGGGCATCTTGGGAATAGTTCCGCTGTTGGGCATAAAAGATCATAATGGATTTAAGAGCAAACTATGAAGAGGTTTAATTCCTTCATTCTAAAAATGAAAATTAAATAGCCCTGTGGCATATCTGCTTAGGAAGAAATTGTCGTTTTGACATAGTGCCACGGGAAATGGTATGAGGAAGGTATAATCTGGACTAAAGTCTTAACTATTTTTTCACAGGGTTCTGCTTCAAAAACTGCAGTCACCTCAGGTAGGAATATTTCCAAGCCTGACTCCTCCAATTTGAGGAAAACACCTGGTTCAAAAGCCAAAGTGGGGCCTTCTGTTTCCTGTTTGAGGCGGAATAGTGACAGTAGAAATCTCAATTCTGACCGGGCCTTATCTCCTCAGAGGATCAGGCGTGTGTCCAGTTCTGGTAAGAATACAATAAATCAGTTGTGCCTTACAGCAGTTTACAGATAATTTAAATGTAAAATTAGGCATGTCAGAAAGCAGAAAGACAGGTTTTGGTTGTAACACCAACACATTCTGTCACCAAAACATTGAGCCTTTAGTGGACCAGGGAAGGTAGAAAAAGAACTCATAGACACAGCTCTTCTCTTTGAGCAGTGTAAGGGCTAGTTGGAGAAAGATAGAGGTGTGTAAACCATCTTCTAAGTTATTCAGAGGAATCGTAAATAAATACACAATTGGGTGCTTGTTATATAATTTCAGAATTAGAAACATTTTTTAATAAATGATTAAGTGTTTAATAGTACTTACATGTTACACACTAAACTGATGGTTGGCCCTCACCATACCAAAAGAGATGAATTTTTTCTTGAATTTTACTGAAAGATGTATTAAAATTTTTCAGGGATAGGAGAGTGACTAAAAAGTTAAAACTTTTCTGAGATGAACTTTTATGTTGGTTTATATTTTAGAAGTAGTAGGGTTTTAAAAAATTTTTTTTATTTATCTTTGAGAGAGACAGAGCACCAGTAGAGGAGGGGCAGAGAGAAGGAGACACAGAATCTGAGGCAGGCTTCAGGCTCTGAGCTGTCAGCACAGAGACCGACGCAGGGCTCGAACTCATGAACAGTGAGATCATGACCTGAGCTGAAGTCAGATGCTCAACCGACTGAGCTACCCAGGCGCCCCAGAAGTAGTAGATTTAAAGTCATGATAGGTTTATGAAATTTGAGTGCTGTAAGAGTAGCTGTTAAGTGTCTTACTAAAAATTTGGCTGATGGTAGAGATTTCTCTGGGTTACAGTTCAGAATAGGAAATGGAAAAGTCAGCCTATTTCATAGAGACTAAGACAGAAGCACTGCTAGCCATTCCAGTTGACTGAGAACACTGCAGGGAACACCCTTTATTTTAACAGGTCCAACCTGGAGCAAATTAAGGGCATGTCCAAAGGATTTAGAAGTAAGTTCCTGTATAAAAATAGTGTCTACTGTTGAATGGTCTGGGGAGGAGGGGTGGGTGGACAAAGTACCTCTAGAGTGATGTGTCAACACGTGTGAGAACATTTTGCAGAAACTAACAAAACCAAACACAACACGGGATCTCTTTCCTTCTTGACACCTTGGTAGTTTGAGGTTTTATTTTCCAATCCTATCATAAAGCCTCTTGTGTGAGAAGTGTATAATGAGCCTAAGTGTCTTAAGGATGATTTATTTAGATTCAGGCCTAGCCTCAAGGTCTTGAGGTTCTGAGGACCAGACTCAGGAAGAAGTATGGATGGAGAAAGAGAGATCTGAAGCACGTTTTCATTCCCAGCCCTAGAGGAGCTGAGCGGGAAGAAAAAATTCACTTGAAGTCTTCTTCACTGGGGAGAGAAACAGAAGAGGAGCAATGATCCTGATTGGGGATGTTGCCACACTTGGGGAGGTGAGGCATAAGTGAGATCAAAGCTTTAGTTCTTACTGGTGATGCCAGATAAGGGTCATGGGAGTTGGCAGATGCTGGGGAGCTCCCTTGTCGTCTGGATGTTAGGAGAACTTGTGGCTCGGTGGCACTAGAGAGCCATGGGCACTGGCAGCATGGCCTGTAGTTACGGGCCCTGTGTTCTCACACTGCTCTGGCACCAGTGAGCTGCCCAAGCGAGTCGTGTACCCACCCTGGACTTCAGCTTTGCATTGCGAAATGTGAGGGTTTCAGAATGTGAGGCCCTGTCATCTTTGACAGTCCTTGCCTTTCCAGGGGCAGTTTGGAGCTCCCCTAGCTCTCTGAGCAGCGGCGGCTCCTAGTATGATTCTCTGGACCACATGATGCTCACAACCCAGAAAACCAGAAGTGCACATACTTGTAAGAGAGTAGGCCAAGGCCTAGGATAAACAGTAGTCTCCAGCTATTTGTGGTTTCACCTTCAGTGATTTCAGTTAGCAGTAGTCAACCGCAGTGCACAAGTAGGTATTGTTAGAATGCCAATAGGAGCCTGACCCCAAATCATAATGCCTGCGTCATTCGTCCCACTACATCCCATCCGGTAGGCATTTTATCTTCTCACATGATCACAGGAAGAAGAGTGAAGATATTTTGAGAGAGAGCACATTCACATAACTTTTATCATAGTATATTGTTATAATTGTTTTATTATTAATCTCTTTCTGCACCTCATTTGTAATTTAAACTTTATCATAGGTATGTACATAGAGGAAGAAACCAGTATATGTTGGGTTTGGGTCTGTCCATAGTTATAGGCATCCACTGGAGGTCTTGAAACACCCCTGTGTGTGGTTGGATGAGGTTCGAGGGAACTACTGTATTCTGAAAAATTGGATACTTTTATGTAAGTGATAAGTTTCAAAAAAGAGTTCAGCACTTTTTAAGTCCCTTTACTGTATACTATATAATTTCATGCCGTACGAGAAAAGTAGGTCTGTGTACTCGTAATGAAAAGACAAGTTTATTGAGGTTTTATTAACCCGTATAAAGACACTTGATAACTAAAAAGTCACATACTCGAAGTTTTCAACCTGAGTTACAAACTAAGTTTTCATTTACCTGGTGGTTTTCTGTATAGAAATGGGGGCAAAAATCATGTAATTAGAAACCTCATGCATTTGCATTTGATTTTATATTTTAACTGTTGGAAGACTAACGTGATTATGCTGTACTTAAAAAAAAAACAAACAAAACAAAACAGCAACTAGCTTGTTTGGATGCTCACAATACATCGAGAGGTGTTTGTTGTGGGGGACAGGAAACTTAATCCCCACAGAGTTTAAAGTAGATCAGAAAATCAAGGAGCAAAAACAATGTGCCTTTAGATCATTGAGAGAGCATTG
The DNA here is from genome assembly GCF_022837055.1 of Prionailurus viverrinus. Lineage (NCBI taxonomy): Eukaryota > Metazoa > Chordata > Mammalia > Carnivora > Felidae > Prionailurus > Prionailurus viverrinus. Next base: position 20,767,899 of record NC_062564.1, read on the forward strand.
CCATTTATTGTACAATGCAGTGTTTGTGTAGTAGAAAATTGAAACCAAATGGACATCCTCTGTACTGTGTATACAAAGTTACTCTACTGAAAGGTAAGCAGCAGGAATGTTCCAGCAGACTGGGGTTTTCAATAAATCCTTTCAGAGAACTAAGTAGAAAACCAGACCTGGAATTGAAGTAGCCATTTTCTTGGAGCTTTAAACTGAGGAGGAGAAAGAATTGTAATTAAAGCCAATGAAGCTCTTCCATTTTACTCGTCAGAATCTAGAAATTGTAATGTACGACATGGAAACTATAGCTAACAGTGCTGTATGATATATATGAAAGTTAAGAGTAAATCTGAACAATTTTCATCACAAGGAAAATATATATTTTTTTGCTTTTTATTGTGTCTATATGAGCTGATGGCTGCTAATTAAATTTTCTGAGGTCATTACTGCACAGTGTATATAAGTCAAGCCGTTAGGCTACACACCTTAGACTTACAAGTGATGTATGCCAATTAGATCTCAATAAAAGTAGAAGAATAATTTTAAAAATCTGGAGATTGGTATGAGACCGGATTGTGAGTGATAACAAACCAGATTCAAATTTTCTTTGTGTAGATTATGTGTATGTTTTAACCACTCCAATTAAATGAGATGGTGAGGAAAACTACCCTAATAATAATTATAATGCTGATGATAGCACCTCACACTTACAAAATGCTTACCAAGTTCCGGGCTCTGTCTTAATCATTTCGTTTATAAGTGCATTTAATCCTGAGAGTAGTTTTGTGAGGCTTCGCCTCATTGTACGAATTGAAGGAAATCGCACACAGAAGTCAAATAATTTGTCAACATCATGCAGCTAGAAAGTGGCAGAGGTAAGATTCAAACCAGGCAGTAGGACTCTGGAGCCCATGCTCTTAACCTTCACGTTATCAGTCTAGAGAACTACTCGAGTGGAACGACGGGTTTTGGGGGAAAAACACAAAAACAAAAACAAAAAAACTCTCAAGCTCAGCTGAATGGTGTAAAAACTTGGCAATTCTCTCTTCAGGCCCTTGGCTTAGAGTTCTCTGTCATCTTACCCTAAATTAAATGATGTTATGTGGTTATTAGAAATTAATGCTGCTGAATAAATAACTACATAGTTAAATATTTCATGATTGATCCAGGCATCTTCGGAGACCCATCGGCCATCCTCTTCTGAAGGCAGTGCCAGTGTTTACCGGGTTTTAGGTTATAAATGTGTGTGTCCCTTGATACAAACATGTAATAATCCTTGCAGGGACTAGCTTGAGCCGGGTAGGATTACGGAAGTAGGCCACTCCCTGCCTTGTGGATCTGGTAACCTACCTGGGGACAGCAAATGCGTGCTGATGACGCCACAAGCAGCACGAAAGGGTGTATAAAGGGTGTGGAAAAGGCCTCTAAGTGCTTTTAGGACTTTGTGAAAAAGAAGAATGTCCAGGGGCTTGGTCTGATTACACCAGAGCCTGAAGAAGGGCCTCATGAAAGAAACAGTCTTTAGTTTTTCTTCTGGACAAAGAGAAATAACATTTTAAAAGGGTAAACCTTTGCTTTAATTCAGTTTATTGTGGGTTAATAAAATAAATTCGTCTCAGGCCAGGAGTACATCCCAAACTTGTCACAACTTGCCTGGCATTACAGGCTTCTGTGCTTTCTTGCAAGGTGTTTTTTTCTTAGTTGTCTTTTGTAAACTAATTTTGTCTATTGAGGGTCAAAGGGAATTGAAGATCTTTTCAATGTACTTTTATATCCTTTCACTCTTCTCTAGGTGAGAGTTTGAGAGAACTAGCTTGCAAAATTATGAGAAAGATACTTGGATAAATTATTGAAAACCAGAAATTATCACGTAATAACTTATTCTAAAAGCTAACTTTAACATGTTGCTTACAGATGTTTCTATATGTACATATAATTAAAATACTTTTTAAAGAAAGTGTCTCAGGGTTTTTTGTTTTTTTCATAAAAATGATAGTCATAGTGATGTTTTTGAGCACCAGAGACCTGTCATGCTGTCTTCTAAGCTTTCTAAATGGCTACTTTGATTTATTCTTACAACTCATGAGATACAGATAATGTCTAATTTCATTTATTCTTACAACTCATGAGGTTTAGATAGTATAGCTATCCCAATTCTGTAGATAAGGAATTGGAAGTTTTGAAACCCTAAGTAACTTGCACAAAGTTAGAGTTAATAAGTGGCGGACACGGGACAGACCCTGCGGTGTTGTGCTGTGCCCTGAACCTCTCTGACATACACCCCGTTGTCCGACACACTGACTCGCTCACTTAACGAGTGTCGATTGAGTGCCTGCTTGTGCTGGGGATGCAGAAAGGCACAAAAGAGATGAATTCTTGCCTTGCAGAGCTTAAATTCTAGTTGGGTGAGTTGAAAAATTCAGTAAATAAGATGTTGAGAATGTACGATGATAGGTACTGAGAAGAAAAGGCAGTGAAGGGCGTGGCATCTTAATATCAGGCCGTTGAGAAAGGCCACACTGAGCAGGGGGCAAATGAGCCAGTATCTGAAGGTGCAGGAGGAGAGAGACCTTGGGATATCAGATGAAAGGCCTTCGCCGGGCAGAGGGAACAGCAGGTGGAAAGGTGGAGGGGAGGCGGTAGGGGGTTGCTTGAGGGACAGGGAGCTGCCCAGCATGTGTGGTGGGAGCCGGGGAGGACCGATGAGGCCAACCAGGTAGTGTTTTACAGGGAGACCAGTGTCTTCTCTTTTATTCCTTCCTGACATTATGAATTCTTGATTGTTTTACGGGCCTTCCACTCAATTCTTCTTCCTTGGCAAGTAATTCTGGAGAAGATTGCTTTATAGAGTGACCCATAAGTGAGGCTTAATATGTCACTAAGCAGTTTCGGTTGCTTTATGAATTGGGTAAAAGTTTTGAGAGCCTGCTGTGTGCTGGGCTGTCTACTGGATTCGGAGACTACTAACGTGATTGATAGGCCCTTTTAACAATCCTCATTGGTTAGAGGGTGAGGTGAAAAGAGGTGTTGAAGCATATGATTTCAATGCAAACTCCTCATTCTTGAAACTGCAGCTGATCTGTCCTGGCCTCTGTGATACTTGGCCTTTATTAGGCTACTGTAATCATTTTCGTACATGTCTGTCTCCTAATTGTGAGGCCCGTAAGGAGAGTCTATGTCCTAGTTGTTTTTTGTTTGTTTATTCATCTTGGAGAGAGAAACAAACCACGTGAAGGGGAGGGGCAGAGAGGGAGACACAGAATCCAAAGCAGGCTCCAGGCTCCGAGCTATCAGCACAGAGCCTGACACGGGGCTCAAACTCATGAACCGTGAGATCATGACTTGAGCCAAAGTTGGATATTGAACCGAACTGAGCCACCCAGGTGCCCCATGTTTATTATTATTTTAAAGAATTCTTAATTTTTTTTCAAAAATTTTTTTAAACTTATTTTTGAGAAAGAGAGTGAGCACAAGCAGGGAATGGGTAGAGAGAGAGGGGAGGGGGCAGAGGATTCCAAGTGGGCTCTGCGCTGACAGCAGCCAGCCTAATATGGGGCTCAAACTCACAAACTGCAAGACCACGGACCAAGCCAAAGTTGGACGCCACCCAGGTGCCCCCAGGTGTAAGTTATTTTTATATTTTTCATTGCTCAGCACAGTGTACCTATTATACAACAGATATTTAAAAATGTTGTGTGGCCTTATTTGAATGGAGACTTATGTGAAGCACTGTGTCCACAGTGAAGGGAACACCACTAACTTGGCCGAAGGGCAGATTGGAGAATAGTGATGACATTTGAACTGGCCTTGAAATGTGCCTGTAGAAGTTTTCCAGGCATGGAAAGAAAGTTGCTGGTATTCCCAAAGGTGGGAATACCCTGTGGTATTGCGAGTGGAGCCCTATGAAAGGGTATGATGTGTTTGGAAACATTGACGGCAGGATCCACATGTCTGGAGTCGATTGAGTGTTGAGGTAAGTGATGGTGTCCCGAGGATGTTTGAGGCAGGTCAGTTCTCTCATCGTTGAGACACAAACTTACAAGAGTCGTACCAGTGTGTGGGAATAAGAAACAGTGAAAATGCTAAAAACGTTTTGGAGAAAGGGGGTCTGGTAAACTTCCGTTGGTGGGGAAGAGTCTCTTGTGTCTCTGCCGCTTTCTTGTTGGGTGACCATGAAGCAAGATAGGGAACAGAGTAGCAAGAAGTGGTTAACAGGAGGACAGTGATGGGTTTAGTTCGGACCATGCTGAATTTGAAGAGACCAAGAAGCACCTCAAAGGACGTAGGGATGTTGGAAGGTTAAAACAGTGCAAATGTGTAGTAGAGGGTAAGGAAACCTATGGGAAAAGAGCCGATAAAGGTAAGAGCATCAGTAATGGCTGACAGTCAGATGATGAAAGCGTCAGAATGCATCCAGAGCACCCGTAACTAAGTTAGCCTTAGAAATAAAGGGAAGGCAGCAGTGTGTAGGGATAGACACAATTGGAGATTAAGTAGGGAATTTTAAGAGTCAAGTGTCAGAGTAGTAGCCGTGGGTGATGGGCTGGACAGCCCCCCCCCCCTTTTTTTTTTGGCAGCTCACTTTTATGAGGTGAGGGGATTTCTTTGATGTGAGTTTACGCAAATTCTGTTGAGTTGCTTATTTTTGTAACCTTAGAACAGGAAATAAGATGATCTTCAGTTTTGCGTCTCAGTGACCTCATGGCTCAAAGTAATTCTCCTGTGAACCTTGGCTTCTAATGAGCCGGGATGCTCACCACGTGCCTTTTTCCATCGTGGTTAGGAGCTCTGTGCCGGGTGAGTTCAGTCACCTCACCACCAGATAAATACATTTGTTGACGGACCCGTGAAGACCCTTGTTCATCTTCTTTGTACGGTAGCTGGGGAAGGGACACGACCCTTCTCAGTCTTAAATTTATTACACCTTCACTTGCGGGACACATGTTCCTAGGCCTGTGACTATGGGAGTTATTTTTGTTGAATCCCCATGTGAAGCAGCAGAAATCTTGTAAACACACTTGCAGAGGCAGGTACTGACAGTATTACCACGAGCCCTGTGCTCCTGAGCAATTCAAGTCCTCGTGAGAACCTCGCTTTGTGGCAAGTTCTTGTTTCTCTGTCAGATGACTGCCCTCTTAATATCTGTCGTGTTTTTGTTGTGACTCACCTGTACTCCCGTGACTATATTTTTGAGTTCACTCTGGAGCAAATGGTGATGGCTACATAGAGTGGTTTGTGTCGTACTAATAGAACATTGCCTTGCCTAACTCAAGAATATGGACTATTAAAGTCACATTTTGCAATATATAAATGTAGAGGGCTACTGAAATTTTGTGTTCCGGAAGATAATTCATTCACTTGACCCTTTGGAAGTATACACTGTGCAAGCTGTACTGCAGACCCAGAGCAGTTATGGGATAAGAAAGACCTAGTGCTTGCCTTCAAGCTATTACCAGTCAAGTAGGGGAGGTGGTGGGTTTGTCCCTCATCACATCTGTCTTTAGGATATTTTAAAGGAAAACAAAAGCTGTAGGATTTCAGAAGAGGATATGATTAACAGTACCAAAGTTTGCTGAAACTCTTTTTTGCTGTAATCTAGGTAATTCTATACTGTGATCGAGGTACACCTTTGCAAATGTGTGTGTCAGTCTTGGTTTGGTATTGATGCTTTGTTTGATGTTTGCCATCGAGACCTTGGAAATACAATAAGGAGGCTACATCTGGATTGAGGTAATCTTTAGGGCTTAGCTGGTATACTAGGGAGTAGAAATGATAGGACAGGCAGCTAGGGTTCAGAGTGTGGAATGTAGAGATTGTGGACTGAGTCAGTAAAGATAAACGGGAATACAGAGAAGGGAAGTTGGGCAGTTAGGACACGATACACTGGTGTTCAGGCAGTCAGCAGGCAGAAGAGGTCCAGACAGAGCCCAGGTCTGTGCGTGCCGGGGAAGGAAAGGAAGAAGCATTGTAAACCGTATCTCTCGTGCATCTTGGATTTAACCAGTGCATTTGGATAGCTCGTCAGTTTTCCACTGCCTTTTTCCCAGTAGACTTTTAAAATTATATCACTTTTTGGGGCGCCTGGGTGGCTCAGGTGGTTGAGCATCTGACTCGGCTTAGGTCGTGATCTCCTGGTTCAGGAGTTCGAGCCCCGCATCGGGCTCTGTGCTGACAGCTCGGAGCTTGGAGCCTGCTTCGGATTCTGTGTCTCTCTCCCTCTGTCGCTACCCTGCTCATGCCCTGTCTCTCTCTCTCTCAGAAATGAATAAATGTTAAAATAAATAAACAAATAAATAAATAAATAGTATAATACTTTTAGTGAAAAGTGGAAAGGAAAGAAAAATCACCTTTAATCTCATTAATGCCAGATAGGTTTTAACGTCAGAATTGATAACTATTCAATGCCTTTTCTTTTGACATATTCTCATGTGCACGTGGTAACATACATTTCATAGGTGCAAGCAATTCCTACTGTTTCAGAAATCCACTACCTGTCAGTAGGCACTTACTTAATTGAATTTTCTTTTTCACTTAGAAGGTATAGTGCCTATTTCCTTAGCTTCTTAAATTCTTACTCTTCAATAACATGATTTTAAACGGCCTTATACTGCATCGATGGAACGTGCTGCAATATATTTCTTCAGACTTTGAACATGACGTTGTTTCAGGGTTTTTGTTCTGTATTTTTAGTGAATGAAACGATTTCACGCTGAAGAACTTTATACATAGTAAGAGAGCTAGTCAGATAAATTCCTTGGATGCATTCCTTTAGATGGAATCACAGGGTGTGAGCACTTTAAGACTGGTTGCACGTTGCCAAATTGCCCTTCAGAAACAGCCTACAAGTCGGTGCTCCCTCTCTGAGTACGTAAGAGCATTTTCCGACACTCTTGCCAGTATTTTGACCTTTCTAACACGATTTCTAAATATTTACTCTTTCAGAAAGTGCAAACGGTATCTTACTTTAATTGGCATAAACTTGGCACTGAAATATTTATTGAATAAATGTAGATTCAGTGATCAAAGTGCTGAGGTACAGAAGTGAATACAGGATCAAAACATGCCCTCCTTGAAGTTACATGCTGGTGGGAGAGATGGGTAATATGTAAATAAAAGTAGATAGGATGCTTGATAATGTAAAGTACTAAAGGGGCAGGGGAAATACTAATGCAGAGAAGGGGAATATGAAATGGTGGGTGTTACTTTTGTGTGAGAGAGAAAGAAGTGTTGGTTAGTGTGACCAGGGAGAGGTGGCTTTTGAGTAAAGGCCAGGGGGTGTCAGTCCTAGGAGTATCTGGAGGAAAACCGTGCTAGTCAGAGTGAACAGTAAGTGGAGACACTGAGGTGGCTCTAATGTGCTCTAGGAAAGCAAGGAAAGAAGGAAGGAAAAGTTGAAACAGAAGTGAAACAGGTAGTGGAGAACCAGATGTGGACAGTGTTAAAAATCCTAAGGATTTTGGCTTTTAACCAAAGTGACTTAAATTTTTTTTATTTTTTAATGAAATTTTTTTTAAAGTTTATTTATTTACTTAGAGAGAGAGAGTCCCAAGCAGGCTCTGCACTGTTAGTGCAAGCCCATTGTGAGGCTCAAACTTCCGAAACGGGAGCTCACGACCTGAGCCAAAATTGAGAGTTGGACGCTCAACTGATTAAGCCACCGAGGCACCCCCAAAGCGACTTAAATTTTGATAAGATCACTCTGATACCTGTGTAGAGAGTATATAGAATGGGGGTGAGGGCTACATCCAGAGATCATTGAGGAGGTATTGCTACAGTCATGGCAGCAGATTTATGGCTTCTTGGACCATGCTCATGGCAGTGAGGGCATGTTGATGAGCATGATGAAAGTGAAGCTGACAGCATTTGCTTAGAGGAGGTGAGAGCAAAAGAGTGGAGTCAGGTGACTATACGTTTTGGGTGTGAACAATGGGGAAGGATAATGGTGCCATCCGCTGAGATGGAGATGGGTGATGGGGGCACAGATGTTGGTAGATAGTTATCAAGAACTCAGCTATAGAGATACTTAGTTGAGATGAATAATCTGTAAGTGAAGATGTTGAGAGAAAAGTGGGATACATGAGTCTAGAGTGTATAGATTTCTGGTCTAGGGATATAAATTTAGGATTCATCAACATGTAGATGGTATTTAAAGCCACTAGACTGGATTGGATTACCAAGACAGTAAGTGTGGAAGAGAATAATAGGTCAAGGGCACTACTGGGAAGCTCTCTGGAGTACTCCAAAGTACCTCTGGGGCATTCTTAAATTTTAAAGGGCTAGGGAGATAAGGAAGAATTAGAGAGGAGACCAAGAAGAAACAGCCAGGAAGGTAGGAGAGAAGTCAGTCAGGAGTAGTGTTCCAGAAACCAAGTAAAGAAAACTGTTCAAAAAGGAAGGAAGAATCAGTTGCCATCAGATGCTGAGAGAGAGAGAGAGCATGGTAGTTAAGAAATCCATCTGGTTTAAACCCGAGGTTGTGTGTTTATTTAACAGGAAGTCTAGATGTAGGTAGGTCTACGTTTGGTGGCTTGGTAGGGTCCTCTTTCTGTCTTTATACTCTTCCTGACTCAACATGTTGTTCTGTCAGGGACTTTTCAGTTAAAATATGGTGGCCAAGAGTTCCAAGTATCTAGTCGTCTTGCTGCTGTATAAAAAGGCTGAAAGTGAAGGATGGCATCCCGGAGTAGAGACTTACTCCCCACATGCGTGTCTACCTCCATCAGGGAGGAAAAGTCCTACTCAGCGCCTTACACCCCCTCCTCCGCCCCCCTAGCCCTCCTGTCTTGAAGTCTTACTGGCACAGACTGAGTTGCATGGTCACCCTAACCTCAAGAAAGATTAGGAACGCAAGTATTAGGCTGTTTAAGCCTTTCTTCAGCATGTGAGCAATGGAATCAGGGATTATGGATGACGGGGAGCCAGGAAAGACGCTAGACACATTAAGTTTCAACAGTTTTAAAAATTGTATTGTTGATTTTTATTTACTGTTAGAACTTTTGCTCTCTTATATTTTGAGGCAAATGATTCTTTGTTGACTGGATGTTGTTCATTGTTTCTGTCCTGTGTTTTATTATTTGCCTTTTTATTTTGTATATGGTGCCTTTTAAATTCTTGCATTTTTAATATGGTCAAATACATCTTTTCCTTTAATTTTTCCTAAGTTTTTATGCTTAACTTGGCCTCTCTACCGTGATCAAAGAGATTAATCCGTATTTAGTTATGGTTAATTTGTCTGGTTTTGTTTTAAATCCTTTATAATCCAATTTTATTTTAATATTTTTTTCATGTTCATGTGTGTGTATGTTGAGACCAGTGGCTAATATTTAGCTACCGTGTAATAAGTGTTAGGTATTGTTCTAAGCATTTTAGAAATAAAAACTTGCAAGGCGCCTGGGTGGCTCAGTCGGTTAAGTGTCCGACTCTTGATTTCGGCTCAGGTCATGAGCTCATGGTTCATGAGTTTGAGCCCCACGTCAGGGCCTTGCCTGACAGTGTGAAACCTGCTCTGGATTCTCTCTCTCTGTCTCTGCCCATCCCGTGCACGCATTCTCTCTCTCTCAGAAGAAATAAACATGGAAAAAGAAATAAATAAAAATAAAAACTTATTTAACCTTTAAAAGAATCTATGAAGTAAGTACCCCTGTTAATATGAGAAATCCAAGCTCAGAGAGGTTAAGTAACCTGTTCACAGCCAGTATGTCCTGGAGCTGGGCTCAAACCCTAAGCAGTCTGGCTCTGGATTGTCAACGTTTAACCCCTACGTCATACATGCAGCTTTTCAGATTTTAATTCTTTTAAGGCCAGTTGTTTTAACACCACAAAGAAATGCTTTAACTTCTCTGAAAAATCTCTCCCTCCTATTCTGAATTGTTATTTTTCTGGGGTTTATACACCAGTTTATTCATCTGTAAATATAGTTTTATGCCAATAATAGACTATTTTTCTATTTTCTAGTATCTTAGAGTAACCAGTAGCACACCTTCCTTTCACTTTTTTTGTGATAAAGTATGTTACATTCAATTTACCATTTGAACCATTTTTAAGTGTGTGGTTCAGTGGCATTAAGTCAGTTCACTTGGTTGTACGATAATTACACCATCCCGTCTCCAGAACTTTTTACCTTCCCCAGCTGAACCTCTTTATCCATGAAACACTAACCACCTCTGTCCATCCCCCAGAATGGGGACCACCATGCTGGTGTCTGTCTTGGAATTTGACTATTCTAGGTACCTCTTGGAGTCTGATTCCTCTAGCTAAGAGGAATCACGCAGTGTTTGTACTTTTGTGAGCGGCTTATTGCGCTTGGTATAACATCTTCATGTTTCATCCATGTTGGAGCCTGTGTCAGAATTTCTTTCCTTCTCAAGACTGAATAATCCATCTGCCAATGGATACCTTGGGCTGCTTCTCCCTTTTGTTTATTATGAGTAACTTTCTGGACATGGGTGTATGAAGACCTCTCGAACATCCTCCTTTCATTTATTTTGGGTGGGTGCCCCGAATGCCAGTTACATTTTTAATTCGGGGGGAACAGCCAGACCATTTTCCACAGCAGCCATGCCATTTTACTTTTCTACCAGTAACACATGGGATTCCAATTTCTTCACATCATAGCCACCGCTTGTTGTTTTCTGTTGTGTTTTTATAATAACGGTTCTAATAGGTGTGATGTGTCTCGTTGTGGTTTTGATTTGCATGTCTCTGATGACTAATGATGTTGAACACCTTTTCATGTGTTGTTGTGACCATTATATATTTTCTTTGGAGAAAGGTCTATTGCAGTACGTTAACATCTACATTCATATTGATGGGAAAATTTGGTCCTTATGGGTTCAGTTAAAACGAACCTGCAGACACAGATTTGAGTAGAATTTATTTCTCCCATAACTTATTTTTTTTTATCCCTTTGAGTAGACTTGCTCTAATTTTGTAATAATTCCCAGCTACCGCAGATAATTAATGCAAAGATCACTTTCTCTGTGTAGTTGTGCTAAAAGAACCCGAGTTATAATTATAGCTATAGACATATTCTCATGTTTTGTATTTTAACTATGTCTCTTTCTTTGGCATTTTCTCTCCCTGACTAGTAGTTAATGAGCCTGCCTTTATTGATGTCTATTGTGTTTTATAAAATACAATAATTTATATTTTAAGCTATATATATTAATGGGTAGTTTGTATTTTCCGGAATGATCTCCATAGTTGTGTCATTGTCTCATGAAACTTCCCACGTCCTCTAGCACTGACAAGTGCACTAGCTTCCTAAGTGCTCTGATTTCAAACTCATCCTGCTAGGTGGTTATGCAGCTGCCACCACTTGATCAAATTCCAGGTCACATGCCAAGAAGCTGCAGTAGCCCACCCCCCTGCCCCCACTTCCCACCAAACCCCACCCGTAATAGATGAGGTCTCTAAAGCTCTTAGCCTGGCATGTAATGCCATCCTTAACAGTAAACTGTCCATCTCTCCAGCCTCATTTTCTTTTTCTTCCCCATGATGTCTGTGCACCTAGTAAGCCAAGCAAACCACAATCCTATTAGGAAAATTTTAATGACATACAATGTATTTTCTAATATTCCTAATTACTACTTAAAACATCTGGGTTGCCTGGGTGGCTCAGTCAGTTAAGCATCTGACTTCGGCTCAGGTCTCATCTTGTGGTCCTTGAGTTTGGGCCCCACATCATGCTCTGTGCTGACAGCTCAGAGCCTGAAGCCTGCTTCGGATTCTGTGTCCCCCTTTCTCTCTGTCTCTTCCCCACTTATACTCTGTCTCTCAAAAATGAATGAATGTTAAAAAAAAAAAAAATCTGGTGGTAACTTCCATAGTAAGCTGTCAAGTGTTTCTATCACCCTGTACATGTGTGCTCTGCGATCACCTTACTTTGCAGTTACCTCAGTATGTGGGCAAGTAAATAGTTGAGTAACACAACCTCTCCTGTGAATCCACTGTCCAGATTTTTATTAAGATGATCTGTGTCTTCTAATATAGGTAATATAGTAGTTAAGCTTTGCTTTTTGTTTTTTTGTCAACTCATTGAGACATCTTCAGAACCTTTAAATTTCATCAAATGTAGTGAACAGCAAGACATTTTTTTTCCATGCTGAATAATCTCGTGAAAAACACACTAAAGCTGAATTCATTCTAGTCTGGCTGAGAGTTCAGAGAGGAGAGCTTGCTTTGACGGGTAGATGTTTCTGTGGCCTGGGAAACTGCTCTCATTACTTTGAAGGTGTTTTGCGAGTAGTGTGGGACCCACCTTCTTTCTCAGGCCTTTCCTTAGGGAACAGAGGAAGTCAGATTGGAGCTGAGAGATTACACTGCATACCTGTGAATGCCCTGGGAGCTTTCTCCTGGACAATGAGTCATTTAATGTAAGTGTCAGAACAAAGGAGTACCATTCAGGAGTTTATTCTTTGGTATTAATTTCCAGTCCTAGGAACACACCATTATGGTATCATGAGGAAGTTTCCAGTACCACAGTTCTGTGTTTTCATCACAGCCTTATAAAAGCATCAACTAAGCCATTGATTGCTTTGTTGTTTTTTTCTTAGTAAATTTAAAAGATTTAAAGAATACCTATTGCTTGCAGAGACACAGGAATCAAAATGATTAGAATCTACTTTCTTTAATGGTTGATCCAATTTGTCTTTCCTTGGTTTCTGAGCATCTTTTGTCTGGTTAAATATTTGGCTCCACTGACTTTAATAATACTAGTTTTGATGATAAAATATGCTTATCGTAAAAAAATTCACCTGAAGTAATAATAAGCATATAAAGTATGTAGGGAAAACTGCCCATTTCTGCCTCTTTCCTTCTTTTTCCCCTCTATCCCACTGCGCTATATATTTTATAATAGTCTCATAAAATTCTGGAATTTTTCAATATGTAGGTTAGTATAAGCTTGAAAATAGGGTATTATTAATGTTTTTTTTTCACTTAATAAATCATTCTATTGGATTATTAGTTTTACAAGGCATTGCTTAATGATGTTCTGTTGTTAAATACAGTACATTTAATCAGATTTTCCAAAGTGGGTATCTAAATTGCTTGTTGATGAAGCTATATTTCAAATTCAATAGGCGCTCTGTGTTACTAAGGCTAAGTGCAAATGCTATTCCCTCCATGTTTCCCCTAGCCAAAAGATGGTAGTAATTACAAGGTCAAAAGAAATCTGTCATCTCTATGTAAGATTATGCTAACAGTGTGAGCTTAAAATAAACCATGGAGGTCAGTAATATGTCTGTAGGTAGACCTTAAATCTTTATGATTTACATCTGAGATAAGTTAGATGCTGTGCAGCGAATGGGTAAATACCACCTCGTGGAACTAAAGAGCAGTCCTGTAAGGATTTCATTATTTAAGAATTTGGTGCTCAGGTTAGTCTCTCAGCCCAATATTTCCATGTCTTCCCTTTAATATTGGTTATGATGTGTGTGTGTGTGTGTGTGTGTGTGTGTGTGTGTGTGTGTGTTACTGCTTCTTTTTAAGAAGTCCAATTACAGATACTTTAGATCAACTTTGCTCTTAAGATAAACATTAGGACCATTGGTGAAATAGTTAAATACCTTTGTTTTATCCCCACTTTGTTACCATTGTACTTGGGGAGCCCCCTCCTAGAAGAAGGAGCTCAATCTGACCTCCAGCCTGGTGCTTCTTTCTTTAACCATGATGCTTGTGTTCTGTGACACGGTAGAAGGAACCCTGGGCTGGTGGTAAGTTACCTGCCTTCCAGGCCTCACTGTCGCTGCTTAAATGTGACCGAGTAAGCCATTTGACTACCCAAGTAGTATTTTCATCTGTGAACTGGGAACAGTAACGGCAATGCTCTGTTAGGATGATTATGAGTTCCGAAGGGCTAATCCTTTGGTAAAGGAGGCTTTGTTCCAGGACGCTTAATGCCCATTAGACAGACTAAGGGTAGAATGGGCAAGACCTTTGCTAGGGTTGCAGGTTGTCATTAGGCGGAGTGGGTGAGGCTAGGTAGAAGGGACCATGAGCCTCGTGAATGGGATAGGACAGGTCATGGGAATCACAGACTAGCCGGGGAAACTTGCTTCTGGTGCCAGGCTGCGTGTTGGAATCAGAAAGGGTACAGGTCTGTAGTAATTCTGAGCCATGCTGAAAAATGTCTGTGAACTTAGGATGCTGTCAGAAACAATGCTATGAAACATCTTTTCTGAAAAACAAGTTGATTTTCCAAACCTGTTGAGCCTGGACTGCACTGTGACTGGAGCCCAGAAATTTTCATCTGTCCCTTGCTCAACCTTGCTCATTGTTTGTGATGAGGAGGAGGACTCATCAAATGTTTGTGCTATGATTTAGTAAATTCATATTCTAAAAATCTGTTCTTTCTGTACCTCCAGAGGCAAGTAAAACTGGTAGGTAAATGTAAATTTAAAAATCACATGAATGTTTGAATATCTATAACTTGCTAATTATTATAAGGACTATAAAAATGTTTCCTTTTATATAGTTAACAGACTGAAGAATCTGTTAATATATACAAAGGACAAATAAACTGGTAAAAATTAAGTGTTTAATGTTTTAGTGTAGACGAGAGAAGGCATGATCAAAATTTACTCTTGGCCTTTGACATTTTTTTTTTTTTTTTGAGAGACCATGTGCAGGGGAGGGGGAGTAGGAAAGAGGGACTCTTAAGCAGGCTGTATGCCCATCTCATGACTGGTTGTGAGATCATAACCTGAACTGAGATCAAGAGTAGGACCCTTAACCAACTGAGCCACCCAAGCACCCCTGAAAAAAGTTTGGTAGCTACTATTCTGGTCAGTACAATTCTACATTTATTTTTTTCCAGCTTGATTGAGTTATAATCGACAAGTAAACTTGTAAGCTCTTAAAATTGTACGTTGTGGTGATTTGATTTGATAAACATTGTAGAAGGATTTTCGGTATGGAGTTAATTAACATATCCCTCGTGTCAGATATTTCTCTTTTTTTGGTGAGGACATTGCAGTTCTACTGTTAGCAAATTCCAGTGATACAATTCAGTGTTCCCCACTAGAGTCACCACCGTACGTTAGATCCCCTGTCCTCATTCTTCTTACAGCTGGAAGTTTTCCCCCTTCCACCAACCTCTCCTTATTTCCCACACCTTACTCTTGGCCCCCAAATAAAAATTCATTCAGCAAATATTTATTAAATTGCGCTCCACGCTAGACACGTTGCTAGGTCCTGAGGGAGGGATCAGGTACCGTTCCTGTTCTCAGGGACCTTGGAGAGTAGTCTGAGAGCCCTACTGAAACAGATCCTGGGGCGGAAGGCGATGTCGGTATGGTAACGGAAGATGTGGCCCATGGCACAAACAGGACGGTGACCTGGAAGGAAAGGCTTTACAAAGCTCCGACTCTCAACAGCGCTTGTCATACATTTGTGTATTTTAACACATCTTTGTAAAATGGAGGTTGTGATTTGGTGTCTGAGTGGCAAGGATTTAAAGGTCAACTTTGTAGTCACCAGGCAAGATAGAGGACTACAAAGGAAAGGAGGCTATTTCGTTCACCACGATGGACATAAACAGAAGAAGAGAGTAAAAAGGCCTGGAGAAGTAAAAGTGTGTGTGTGTGTGTGTGTGTGTGTGTGTGTGTGTGTGTGTGTGTGTAGGTACAGAGATGGGGGCATGGCAAAGCACAATGGGGGACGAGTTTGTTGGAAACCTTAAGACTGCCATATAGGTCTTTATTAAGAGAATTAAAAATAAGGTCATCCTATAGGTAATGAGGAGTCACAAATTGTAGATTTGATTATGACCTCTTTTCGTGTTCAGGAGTTCAACATGATGGAGTTGGGAAGGACAGAAGGACAGGACTTTAGGAACCTGTACAGCTGTTACAGCAAAATAGGAGGGAGGCAGTGAGGATTTGTAGGATTTGGATTGAGAGGAAGAAGACCTCTTTGAAAAGAAGTGATGTGCCTCATGAATTAGAATAGTACCTCCCAGTGGAGCCCCTGTGTGGCTCAGTCATTTGAGCACCTGACTCTTGGTTTTGGCTCAGGTCATGACCCTGGGTCTGTGGGATCAAACCCCGCATCCGGCTCTGTGCTGAACACAGAGCCTGTTTAAGATAGTCTCTCTCTCTCTCCCTCTCTCTCTCCTCCCCCTCCTCTATTTCTGCCCCCTCTTCCCTGCTCGTGCACTCACGCACACTATGTAAAAAGAAAAAAAAAAAGTAGATCCTGGTGACGGAGAGAAAACTACATTAATTGTAGCAGAGGACACAACAAATGTAAAAGAATAGTGTGTGAAGATTAGTAACGGGAAACCTGGCTAACATGGAATCAGGAGGCTCAGCAGGGGGAGCTCTCATGACTCACCACCACTTTTTCAGCAGCAATCCCAGCAAAAGAGACTAAACTTGCAAGTGGATACTATTTCATTATCTCAGCTGGAGGAAGGAAAGCTCCCTCTCCTCTCCCCACAGCAACAGCCCAGCCAATGAGGGCCAGTCACAACTCAGCGAGTGAGAAGCCACTCTACTCCCAGCTCCCAGTTAACTCCATGGAACTTCTCATTTATGACGGCCTTACCAAATTCTCACCGTCCTCTATAGAAGAGCATGCCTCTCCTATGTTCCACAGACTTCCTTGTGGCTTGGCCGTAGCTTGCAGGTCTCAAATTGCTAATTCTCTGCTATTCCCGAATAAACTCATCTTTTGCTAATAAAATAAGTGACATGTTGATTTTTACGGTTAATAAGTGCAAGGCTGAAGCTGGAGATAGGAGGGCTTTAATGTGAGTGACTTTAAATGACAGATCTCCTTTTTCTCTATGAAAATAAAATCTTAACGAGCAATAAAGCAGTGGGCATTATTTCCCAGACATACTGTCTCACTCACTGTGGTGCTGTTAGGAATACATGACATGGCCGTTTTTACGTAAGGTCTTTTTCAGCTCTGCATGTTTTTGTTATGTAATATTACTAGCATTGAGAGTCTTCATGCTAGATTATATGGGGATCTGGGGAAAAAAGAACAATCCCAATATTTGAGCCTGGGAAAAAGGAAAATGGAAGTTACAGTTAGCCTAAGTAGGGAGGAGGGTATCTAAATGTCCAGATTGGAACATTCAGTAAGGAATTTAAAATGCAAGTGGCATTGGAATTTAGGAAGAGGATAGGCTGCAGGTGGGAACCTGGGATCCATCCATACAGGCAACGGTTAAATGAAGAAGACTGAGAGGTGGGTTCGATGAGAGTTGTAAAGATTGAACTTAGGAAATGCCCATAAACCGGTAGCAGGTATGAATATCAGGATAGTGTGGTCTCATATATGCCAGAGAATATGAAGCATACGTATTTCACTCATAAGTGGAAACACTTTTGCTGAAAGAAAGAGAAGTTTGGAGTGAAGACCCCTTAAGTTTGGCAAATAAGCAGTAAAAATGGAGATGAAGAAAAGAATAATAGAGCACCCCCTGGTGGTAGGCATTAGGCATTTTTAAAATAAATTTTTTCCGTCCTCAAATTGAAGTTTTCTTTGTGTTTTGGTTTTTAAATTTTCATCTGTTTTTTAATACGGTAGCCTAGTGTGTGAATGGGTGAATTTGTTTAATTTCTAATCAGTGGAATGGGCGGAGGTCATAGCTTTGATTTCAACGTTGCCAAAAGCTCACGAGTCACATGGCTCTTTAGGTGGGTCTCCACAGAAGACCCGCGTTAATTACTTCAGGTTATATAGTTAGAGCTACCCTTCACAGGTCCCGATGGCCTCATCATCGCCTCTAAATTAATAAAAATAAAAAGTCAAGTCTATGGGAAGATTTCATGATTCTGAATATTAGGTTTGTGTTTTAACCCAGTAATTAGTACAGGAATTTAAGTTTATAAGCTTAAGTCTTTGGGGGTGCCTGGATGGCTCAGTCGGTTAAGCGCCTGACTGGCTCAGGTCAAGATCTCACAGCCCGTGAGTTCGAGCCTCACATTGGGTTCTGTGCTGACGGCCCAGAGCCTGGAGCCTGTTTCAGATTCTGTGTCTCTTCTCTCTGCCCCTCCCCTTGCCCCACTCACACTCTGTCTCTCTCTCTCAAAAAAAAAAAAAAAAAAGAAAAGAAAAATTATTTTAAAAAAACCTGTCAAGATGAATAGTAGTAGAAACTCTTTTTTGTTTTTTTTTAATCCCAAGGAAAACCTACATCCTTAAAAAAAGCACAGCCGTCTTGGGTGAATTTGCGTAGACCACTTCCTAAATCCAAAGCCTCTTTGAAAAGTTCTGCGCGGAGGGGGACAGGAAGCGCGTCCTCTGTTGCCAGCACCCACAGTGATCTGAGCACTTACAGCAGTAACTGTAAGTTGGTTTGACACCAGACTTCACGGGTCGTTGAAACCATAGTCACCAGGAAAAACTAACATGCTACAAATAATTATCAGAATTTTGATCCTGCAATTGAGAGGAAATGTCAATACTGCTTCTCGTTTGGAACTTCTCGAAAAGTTTGGCAGGAAGAGCAAATTCTTTAAATGACCTTCTTTTCTGATGCACATGCTATGAAACACTGAAATATTTGTGTTGAAGCCACCCGGTTTTTTTGTTTTTGTTTTTTGTTTTTTTTTGCAAGGGGGATGCTAAAGTGTATCATCTGAAGCAGTAGTGTTTTTCGGTTTAAGGAATGAAAGCGATATAAGGGCTGTTGGAACCCAACTGGAAATCAGAATAAGGAGAACTTGTTTGATTTCTTTGTAAAAGACTGGATTTTGCAGATGTATGTTTTATAATCTTGTATTTCGCATGCTAGCGTCCATGAACTATGACGGGTGTAACTTCAAGCCTAATTTTAAGTAACGTAAACTCAGAATATTTCTCAAGTTGTCAGTCAGGGTGAATTCTTTTCTCCGTGTATAAAATGGGTGAATCAATTGAGCCCTCTTTTTCATTCGAAGGATGTACTTGGTCTTGGTATTTGTTTGCTCCCTTTTAAATTTCCTTACAAAATAATGCGCGGATTTATTACTTTGAACAATTGTGCAGTGTCTGCTGTGCACGGGCACCACAATAGATGCAGCAAGGGATACGGAATGCGAAAGAAACGGTCCTTCTCTAGAAGGTAGTTGAAGAGAATAGTTAACCCGGACGACTGGAATACCAGAGGTAATAGGGTGATTTCGTGCGAGGTGGGGAGGAGGGCAGCTCCCTCTGCTTCAAGGACAGAGTGGAGCCCTAGTTCCTGAACCTTCTGCGTGGGGCACGGTTATACGGTTCCCATGCGTTCTCTCTTTGTTTTTTTTTATTTTTTCTTAAATAAGTTGTGCCACCACCCCGATTGTATACATGAGGTAGTTGAGGCTCAGAGAGGTTGCCGCTGGTCCAAGGGCCCTCGGCCAGCTCGTGACAGGACTCAGAATGTGAATGCGTGGAGGAGAAGGCGCCGAATTAATGAGCGCATTTCTGAGAGGTCACTTAGCAGCACCGGCTTGTCTCGCATGATAGTAAGTGTCTGTGTGCGACCACGCCGGGGCTATTAAAACGTGTTCCTTAAAAATGAAAAAGCAGTAGTATCTGCTTAGTGTTTCGCTTTTAAAGCTCTGGCGTAGAAGAAAGAGGAAGGGTTTGCGTGGAACCAGTGGTACTCTCTGCATTTGAAAAGGTAATTCACGCGTGTATTGTCTTCAGGTGCTTGGCTTGCAGCTTTCTCTGTGGGCAGTGTGACCTTTCCAAGCAGCCTGCCAGAGCAGACTCTTCAGCGTGCCCCCGGAGGGCCGGCAGCAGTGGAATTTGTGCCCCTCGGAAGCAGACGCGTCCTGTCGTGCCGCCGTCCAGCGTTTGCCATTGACAGCCATGTTGACTTGGCCACTCTTTCAGTACTGTGGCCGACTCTCCGAAGGAGGTTGTAAAATGCTTTTGTCCGTTCCTTTTTGTCCCGGCACAAAGGAGTTTGCCATGTACCCACAGAGCCTGTCTCGTGGCGATGCGTCCCCGTTGCAGATTAAGCATTCAGATCAATGAGTCTTTCTTAGTTGGATTTGCTAGGCGGTTTAATCTGTTTTGTGTCGTGCCTCGGAGCTTACGGATTTCCCCCCCTGCGTTCTAATTCAGTAAGAGCCAGCATGAGGGGTAGGAGAGTGAACATGGCTGCGGTTCCTGCTTAAGATTGCTTTGATCTTTTTAAATGACTGTACCAGGAGGATTTCGCAGTTGTACAGAGACGGAGATTTCTTCAAAAATATTTATCAATTCTACACTCACCCCACCGGCTGGTTCAGAGAGGCACTATGATGCTACCTTACTGACATTGCTGGTCCTGGGATCCTACAGCCTTTGTATAGTTCCTTTGTTAGCCACGCTTACTGGGAAAAGAAGTAGGTCGACGATTTCTGGTTTGATTCTTCTCTTTGTAAGCATGCTTAAGTTGTATTCAATAAATTGATTTAGCATCTCCTGATTGTTATTTTTGCACCTTGTGATTTGTTAATAGTAACCTGTCTTCGGCATGTTTATGTTTAATCTGTGAATGGTTGTAAGTAGAAACGGTTGTGTTATCTATTTTCTGTGTTTTCAGACTGTTAATCTAATTCAGTGGCATTGTTGACATTCTGGGCACATGAAATGACCTTATTATTAAAGACAGTTTGGCTTTATTTGTGATTAAATAACAAATAGTTTTGTGTATGTAGCTTAGAGTTGTATGAATTCAGGAAAACATTTTCCTAGAATGAAAACATTATATCTTTGATTATTTTTTTTCTCATATTATATGCAAAGATATTAAAGATGTGTGCCCTTTAAAGGCCTGTGAAAAAATCATTTTGGACTGAAAATTTTCTGTTTCTGATAATAATGGGTCATGTGAGAATTTAATCTTTTGATCAATGTTTTGATTCATACTGGGTTAAGCATTTAAACCCCTTTAAAGAATGTGTTCTTGCTTTGTCTGCTCGTTTCTTTGTGATATGATTCTGTTAGTGGTATCACTTAAGAACTTCGGAGATTGCATAGTGCTCTTGTAAAATTAGCAGCTGGTTCTTGGTAGTTTGTTATCCTTTAGAAATAACATTGAGTTATAAAACAAATGACTAAATCAAGCTATGATAAGCTAATACATTTCTCTTACTTGGAGGTTTTAGCTGGTTCTTTCTGTGTGTCCTTCTAAGCACAGGAAATTTAAAAGTGATATTAGCCCGAAATATTGCACAACGGTTTCTGTACCAAATATGCTCATTTGTAGAGTTTAAATACAAGCTCTTTCAGACTCCGCTAAAATCCAGTTGTTAAGATCATTGGATAAGAATACCTATTGTAGGTCTTGAATAGAGTTGAAGGTTTGAGGGCCATTGTGTAGGTGTAGAAGGAAGTCTTTAGAGAGCATATAATTTTGCTCCTTTAGCGAGTGTGAAATCCAACGGCTTCCTTCTTCCGGGTTGGCCACAAAAAAAAAAAAAAAAATGTGTATTTTTGAGAGACAGATGGTAAGGTGGGAAATGTAAGAGATGCACACCAAAGCTGTTGGTGCTCTTTTAGAAGTAGGAGAACAGGAAGGTAGCTAAAGAAACAGAGTATTCTTGACTTTTCACCTGCATGGCCAGCCCTGACTCAGCTGAGACATAGAAAAGGGCGTTTACCTCAGTCTCCTCCTAGTTTTCCTTACTCGCGCGAAGCTGGATGATCTTTTACCCTCCTAGCCCCAGGATTCTCACCTGATGCATGGGAGGGCAGTGCCGCATCATCTTCAGAACCTTTGCAGCAACAAATGTTTCTTCCACTGGGATTTTCTTCACTATAGTAAGATGGTGTCTAATAGTCTGGAAGGTGGGTGTTTGAGTTGTTGAAGTGATCAGGTTGATCGAAGAATTCCTCTTATTTACCCACAGTCCGAGGGCAAAGGAGTATTGTCTCACCCGCCAACACTGGTCAGTGGGTCAGATGTATCTGGAATAGCGTGTTGAAAGGGTTTGAGTCTGCATCTGGGTTCAGAGCCAAAGTTTGTGTCTGACTAGTGACGTCTGTTGCAGGTGAGGAAGGGTTGGAGGCAGTCCTGTATTATAGGTTTAATACTTACGCACATCTGAATGGACTATGTAATAAGCAAATACTATTATCTAGACAGGCATTAATTTTGTTTTCATTCTTTCAGTGTTTTTCTGGGGTATATATGAGACATTCTTGTTATTACACAGTTGAGTAACTTGGCTTTTGGAATCTGAAAGCGTAGACTTCGGTAGCGCCTTGACTTCAAGCCAGGTGGGCAGATGGTCTGGCATAGTGGGTAGCGTTAGACAGATTGACAAAAATATTCAAGAAAGAAGCAGAATGTTGGCTCTGTGCGTATACATAATTCAGTAAACAAAACCAAAAACTGATGTTAACCAGATGCCAGAATGTAGTACGAAATTTTGGTTTGCAAGTAAGTCTGGAACAGTGAAAAGCCCTTCTGGGATAAGAAAAATAAGGTCTTCTGTCTAGATTTCTCTGAGAATCTCTTCACTTTCTCTTGAGACTCTGTTACCTCTCTTACTCTCATTTATTCCATTTGAATCCCATTTTGATCATGAGGAAATGAAACTAAGGATTCCAGAGAATCTATCATTCCGGCATAATTGAGGCTGCTAGGACCAAGGATCACCACAGAACAAGGGCAATTCTAAGTTGTTATTAGAGCTGCTGGGAGCTGGGCAACCGTGTGATGTCATGTATTGACTGGACAGACTGTCACTGAGAGGTCGTGGCCCCTGCAGCACCATGTAGAAGAGAATTCTGAGGATGACTGTGGCTTCAGTAGGACTATAATAGAAAAACCTACAGTCCTTCCCTCCTGCGGAGGGAAAAGCCAGTCCTGCCTCCTATGTGTCTCCTTGACTCTCACACTGCTCCCCCACTCACAACATTTCATTTCCTCCAACTAGACCTGTAGCAGTTTTTACCACAACAAGCAATTCCCCGAGACGCCAGGTGGGTCGTCTGCAAAGTCCTGACCCTGTCTACCTGAGACAGCCTCAGGTTCCACATGTTAAGGGCTCAGTTTTGCAAGGCCGTCCTCCCCCTTGGAGATGCCACCTGTAAGTCCGGGTTGTCACCTGTGCTGCTCACTACCCGGGTGTACTTGGGAGGTGTCAACGACTCCTGT
Organism: Prionailurus viverrinus; assembly: GCF_022837055.1. NCBI lineage: Eukaryota > Metazoa > Chordata > Mammalia > Carnivora > Felidae > Prionailurus > Prionailurus viverrinus. Next base: position 20,790,964 of record NC_062564.1, read on the forward strand.
CTTGGGTCTGATAAATTGGCTAGAGCAGCTCACAGAACTCAAGTAAGCATTTACTTACATTCGCCAATTTACTATAAAAGGATATAACAAAGAATGCAGACGAACATTTGGGTGGGATTGATGTGTAGGGCAAGGTACATGAGAAGGGTGAGGAACGCGTATCCCCTTTCGAGGCTGCTATTCTCCCAGCTGCTGCGTGTGTCCACCAACTCAAGCTCTCCCAACTCCATAGTTGGGGACTTTTATGGAGACTTCATGTCATAGGCATGATTGGTCATTAAGTGGATTTTTAGTGCTTTTCCCTTCTTAAGAAAATGAAGGGCAGGGACCGAATATTCTAAGATTCTAATCATGACCTGGCCTTGCTAGTGACCAGCCCCCATCCAGCAACCCGCACAGAGTCACCTCATTAGAACAAAAGATACTCCTTGTCACCTAAGAAATTATAAGGATGTCAGGAAATCTGTGCGAGGAATTGGGGGCAGAGACCCAATATATATTTTCTGTTATCTCACAGGTACTGAGTACCATGTTTATTTAGTGAGGGTCCTGTGAGGGCATATATGTACTATTTCCAAACTTGATTCTCAAACCCACTCATTATACATAGAGAGATGAAAGGAGGCAGGCAAGGCAGTGGCCGAGTCAGGACCAGAACTCGGTTATCATAGATTCTCTTCCGTTACTTGAAACTGTGATACTAATATTTTGGAACTTTTGCCACCAAGTGTTTATCATTTGGGTGTGATAGCTCTGGACAGGGGAAAACTGAGATACCTTCATGCTACCCAACCAGCTTCCTTGTTAGGAACTGAAAATAGAGGACAGGAGAAATACTTTTAGGACATCATGCCTCATAGACAAGTACATCCTTCAAGTTGGGGTTTACTAGAAAGCAACGCACCAGCTGGAGAGTATTTAGGGAATTGAAAGATGTGTAATTGTTGGTCATAAAAGTGTGTGCAGCTCAGCCCAGCTTGTGTCTGCTATTACTGAACCGGGAAAAAGCGAAGGCGGGCCATGTGTATATAGATCATCAGAAAGAGTGTGTGTGTGTGTGTGTGTGTGTGTGTAAGTGTATGTGCGTAAATGACTGTACCTAGTCAAACTCAGAAATTGTATCCTATAGAATTTTGACCCTCCCATGTTAGAAAGTTGATGATAGATCTGGTGCTAGACCTGGTGTTTATGCTGAGCCTGAAGACTGGTGCTTTGTTTCCAGGACAACACCTCCTGTCTGTGTGTGACAGGGAGCCAAGGGACAGGACTATTGTGCCTCATGAGAAATTCATCTTGTGCTTTAGTGAGAAATCCTTTTAGTCTGTTTTTTGGAAACTGAAAGTCTTTGTGTTTAAAGCTTAGAAACGAAAAGTATGAATAAATCTAGGATCATACGATTTTCTATTGGGTCTGTAAATTAAACTCAACTTTTCACAAGCTGAATAGATAACTTATTTTTTCTGCCGACTATAATTTTAAAAATGTTTCAAGAAAAGTAAGGCTGAGGGGCGCCTGGGTGGCGCAGTCGGTTAAGCGTCCGACTTCAGCCAGGTCACGATCTCGCGGTCCGTGAGTTCAAGCCCCGCATCGGGCTCTGGGCTGATGGCTCAGAGCCTGGAGCCTGTTTCCGATTCTGTGTCTCCCTCTCTCTCTGCCCCTCTCCCGTCCATGCTCTGTCTCTCTCTGTCTCAAAAATAAATAAACGTTAAAAAAAAAAAAAAAAAGAAAAGTAAGGCTGAAATCAAATTGTTACAATACATGGTCAAGAGTTCAATAACGTCATTTACTTCCTTCCGGGATTTTGATCTAGCAAAAACTGAAATGCTAATTGAAGGCCAGTATCCATTTTATGTGAAAATCTAAAAGATATGCTCTATGAGATTTTGCTTATGTTAAGACTATGAAATTCTGTCCCACGTCCTTTAAAAAAGTTATGTTGAATTTTATAATAGCAGTATCTTCAGTATTGTTATTTACATTAGCTCCTTGTAATTTTCAGATTCAGAAAGACCAAGTCTTTAGGTTCTGGGGAAAGAGAAGTGAAAAGAAGGATAGGAAATTGACAGAAACCTCTCAGTAGGAGGGAAGACTCTGTGTTGATTCGACCTAATATTGGAAATGTTATATGGACACAGGAAGAATGAACAGATGGCTCATTGTAGCATGACTTGACATACATCAGGGAGGAATAACAGCGTGTCTTTATGGGTTTAGTTGTGACATCTATAAACACTGTTGTAGGAGTTGGGATAATTTAGCCTAGTGAAAAGTGTCTGTCTTCAAATTTATAACATAGTCGTAAATAAGGTAGAATCTGACCCTTTTCTAATGTAGGGTGAAGAAAGGAATCCAGGTTGGTGATAAAGAAATTTATGATTAGGTGTTGAGTGTTAGAGCAGAACTGGATGCCCAGGACTAGGGGTTGCACGTCAGTTAAGAAACAAACAAAAAATCCAATGGCAGGGAAATGAAGTTTGAGAACCAGACAGTGAATGAATGCACCTGTAGATTGCCGCTCTGGCCCGGTAAGGCTGTGGTGATATAAAAATGCCAGTGGTTTGTATGGTTAGAAAGGGGACCAGGATAAAAAGATTAACTTTTATGGGAAAAGAGGACCGGAAAACTTTGCAAGCATGTTTGTTTGTTTGGTTGGTTTTTTTCTTGGATGTGGAGAGAAAATGACAAAGTGCTGGGTTTATATTCTTGAGTGCTGTGTAACATGGTAATTAATCTCCTAGGGAAAGTGAAATAGCACTGTTAAAAATCCTTATGGGAGCTAAGCTTCTGGACAGTGCACTTTTTTAGAGATGACTCAATTGTGGAGACGTGTGGATTTAGAATGGTGTTTTAAGGAAACACTGATTTCTGCATCCCCCCCCCCCCGCCCCCCGCCACAGCTCATTACTGTTGATTCCTTTATTTTTTTTTTTTTTAATACCACTTAATGAGATTTGAAACCATTTTTTATTTGTCTGTATCTGTACATGCTGGTACTATTCTTCACACTTTTACTGTGAGGTTTTTGACACTGTTAAAACATAGACTCCCCTGCCCAAAACACTGCAATAAATAATGGTAATGATGTTATATTCCTAAAGTAACCACAAAGTCCACTCGTGTAGCATTAGCAGAAGAACACTATTTCACGGGACTTCATTATGGATCAAGTATATTGTGAGTGAACATATAATGTGAAAATACATTCTCACTTGGAGTTCACAGGGCAGGAATCAAGCCACGTTCCTTTCTTTTTCTTCTGCCCTTTCCCTGCCCCAAGTACAAATACAAATCTTAAGGATTCTATAGAGGATTTGGTTTCCCTTTATAATCCAAGGGGAAGCCATAAATGAGAAGAGGACTTGCGCCATTTTGGAAGACCCCTTAAGCAACTGTGAAAGATACTTAGTGTTTGTTTTGATACTTATTTTTTGATGCTAAAGAGCTTTAGTCATTACTGGGCAAAAGCAGAAATAAGACTCAGCAAGGCATCTATTTAAGTCTTTGTTATCATTGTTTCTCCATGCTTTCAAATGGCGATTCTGATGGAAAACCAAGTTGTAAAGTATCACCTTTATTTTTTAAAGTTGTATTCTTTATTCTGAAGTGTCACTGTTGCTTGATGTGCTAACTTTGCCTTTTACCTTTAGTGTCCCAATGAAGAACCAGAGGCAAAATTAGAGACCACAGCAAAATGGAAGGTGCTCTTTCCAAGGATTCATGGGCATATTACACCAAAAGCATAGTATTTGCTCATGTAATTTTTCCCTCTACCTTTTACCCTGACACATTCCCTGGGAAATGTTGTAGGTCTAATTCTGTGGCAGCCCCCTTGGCCTCGTGAACTGTGGTAGTGGACCCAGAATTAGACCACAGCCTAAACAACATAAGTTAGCATCATAGTGTCTCCAAGAGTTCTCGGTCTAGTCATTCTTTTAGTGCCTGGAAACAATTTTTTGGTTGTTTTTTTTAATGTTTATTTATTTTTGAGACAGAGAGCACGAGAGGCAGAGGGGCAGAGAGAGAAGGAGTCATAGAATCCGAAGCGGGCTCTGGGCTCTGAGCTGTCAGCACAGAGCCCGACGTGGGGCTTGAACTCACGGAGTGTAAGATCATGACCTGAGCTGAAGTCGGACACTTAACCCACTGAGCCACCCAGGCACCCCCCCCTTTTTTTTTTTTCCTGAGAGAATTCCTCTGTAAGTAGAGAGGAAAGATGTACATGTCAGTTAAAGATGTTTTTCATTATTTAGGTGGGACTTACTTTTGTGTTTTAGCTTTAGGACTCAGGTACCATGTTCCAAGGCAAATGAGGGAGTTTTACCTCCTGGATATAGTAAGGAAGGATCTGGACCAGCTCTCATCCTTGTTATTGTCATGGAGTTTGTACGTCGTCGTTCTCACATTTTAACACAGCTGGCTGCCGTTGTTTATTATGATTAGATTATTGGCACATCTGCCTTGTCCCCGTGGAGATGGATGCTCTTCATCGCTGCACCTTAGGCGTGTTTGTTACACGGCACGGACGGCCGTATGATTTGTCTTCCAGCTTTGATTTGGGATGAAAACTTGACTGGAGAAGACACATAAACTTGGATTATGCCAGGATGCGTGGTCACATTGGTTATGGCATTAGCTTCATATTGCTAACGTGCAGTAATAACTGGCATATTGTGGGGTGCTTAGTGAGCACTTGTTGATTCAAGGGGAAAGGAACAGATTGTGGAAAATCGATGCTGTATTTATCTACAAACTAAAATGTACGCTTCCGTATTACAGCTGGGAATGCCACTGTCATCAAGTATGAGGAAAAACCTCCCAAACCAGCATTTCAGAATGGTTCCTCAGGATCCTTATATTTGAAGCCTTTGGGACCCAGAGCTCATGCACACTTACTAAAAACTCCTCCAAAAGGTATGTTCCTCACTGCAGAGAAAACTGGGAGAGAAAATATTTAAGTCCTTACCTTGTATAAAGTTAAAATTGGCAACTAGTCTCATGGCATAGTGAACCGTTGTTTACGAACAATCTCTCCGAAAAAGGACACGTAATACATTTTAACACCAAGGAGGTCAGTCTTCTTCACAGAGTCAGTAGGTTCTCTAGTTAAAACTTGATACATAGAAATCAGGAGACAGAACACAGGTATAAGGTGAAGATAATTAAGACTTCCAGAGTTAAATTATTCTAAGATAGTGATCTGGAACAATGAGATAGAAATGCACAATTTACTTCCCACCTTTGTTCCAAACTATTTGTTTCTTTCCCCCTGTTCTTTCTCTTCTCCTTCTTTCTATTAGTTAGTGATTGCCGCGGCTACAAAGAATAACTCTCGGGTTTACAAAATATATGGTATATACTTAATACGGAGTGTTTTCATGAAGCTTTATCGCCAGGTCTGAAGTGGGTCTGAAGCACAGTAGAAGGTGGGTTAGTGCTTAGTGAACTGAAAGATTTCTTACCTGAAAGAAACAGGAATGAGAGACTTGAGCTGTAATCTCTGATCCATATTAGAGGTGGCGGTTGTTAGGTTTTTTTACAAAACTATTTTATTTACACTACTGGTAGCTGGGATCTATTCTAATTACTATGGGATATAATCATTTTATCAATGACAGGAAAAAAGATCTTCCAGTGTTTCAGTTTTAACCGAATGCAATTGCTTAGTTACAGAGCAAGAAGCAGTTAATAATGATGGGGGAGGGGAACTAAAAATGTGTGTACATTACCTCAATCCTGGGTTAAGATCTACCTAACAAATTTTCTTGATTTTTATTAGTCATAAAAGCAAAGGACAAATAGATTGTAAATGTTTTCTTTATAGATAATTTCAATTAGAAAATAACAGTTGAATGAAAGCAATACTGTGGTTTGTGTAAGTGAACAGGTAAGGGAGGCAAGAGAAGTAGTCAAAACTGGACACATAACATATTGCCAAGTATAACCAAAGAATATCTGCCTTGAAGACACCATTTACAGACAGTAATTATACTTTGGCACAGGTCAATTTTTATCTTAGATTCAAGGCAAGTACAAGTCAGTAGTTACGATTATAAGATATAGTCATGAGCCTCTTTTTTGATCCCGTAAGAATTAGGCTTTTGATTTGCTAATCTCTCTACTTTTTTTTCTGAGAGAGAGAGAGAGGGAGAGAGAGAGAGAGAGAGAGAGAGAGAGCACGCCAGTGGGGTAGAGCAGCCGAGGGAGAGAAAGAGAATCTTAAGCAGGCTCCACGCTCAGTGCAGAGTCTGACATGGGACACAGTCCCAAAATTCTCGGATCATAACCTGAGCTGAAATCAAGAGGTGGACACTCAAACTGACTGAGTCACTCAGGTGCCCCTAATTCCTCTCCTTTTTTTTTTTTTTTTTTAATGTTTGTTTATTTTTGAGAGAGAGACAGAGCATGAGTAGGGGAGGGGCAGAGAGAGAGGGAGACACAACTCCAAGCAGGCTCCTGGCTCTGAGCTGTCACCCAAGAGCCTGACATGGGGCTTGAACCCACAAACCGTGAGATTATGACCTGAGCCAAAGTCAGACACTTAACCGACTGAGCCTCCCTGGCGCCCCTTTATCCCTCTTCTTTTAACAATGACTGAAAGTGGCAGTAGCCACGGTGGCACACACTCATATGTTAAAGTGTCAGGGAAAACCAGGAACATACAGGGTCCTCCTTTATTCCATCAACCACAAACAGCTGTTGCATTTCCTCCATTTTTTTCTCCGTAATGATTTTGGTTTTGGTTTTGGTTTTGGTTTTGGTTTTGGTTTTGGTTTCAAGAAAACTCAGGGCATAATGTGTACACTCTCAGGGTACCTGGGTGGCTCAGTTGGTTAAGTAACGGATTCTTGATTTCGGCTCAGGTCGTGATCTCACTGTTTGCAGGGTCCCAGCCCTGTGTCACACCCTGCACTGTTGTTGGGGAACCTGCTCAGGATTTTTTCTTTCTCTCCCTCTCTCCTCCCCTCCCTCCCTCCATCCTTCTCTCTCTCTGTCTCTCTCTGTCTCTGTCTCTCCCCCGCTTTCTCTCTGCCCCACCCCCTTTGTCTCTCTCTCTCTCAAAATAAATAAGTAAACCTAAAAGTAATGTGTATACTTGACTGTGTCTTGCTTTTTATTAATTTAGTGGCGTATCACAAGAGCGTCTTCATTTTAAATGGCTATTAAATAGTCTATTTTCCAATTCCATACTTGTGGACAATTTCTGGCTTATGACTATGGCATGTGGTACTGAGGTGAGCGGACATTTTTGAGTGTGAACATTCATCACTTCAGATTCTAATGACTTCTATGAGATATCCCTGAAAGAGGAATTGCTGGTTAAACTGTATGAATCGTGTTGAAATTGTTAATATGTGACTCAGTACTTTTCCAGAAAGGTGTTGGTCTCTTAACACAGTGTGAGAGTGTCCATTGCTCATCATTTTCCATATTTTGTGTGTACGTGTGTAAAGAATCCTGTAGTAACTTGAGGTTCATCACCTAGTGAACGTTTATCAATGCTTTCTCTTTTCTACACCATTGAAGAGAAAATAGGCATAAATATGGGCAAGGAGATTCTCCAGTGTGCCAGCAAGTTCTTATCTGTCCATGGTCTTAAATAAGTTTCTAATGCATCAGACGACCCCTTGCCAGGATGGCATTCTGGCTGGAATGACATCACTGTGGGAATCTGCGGTTTTTATTGATGATGATAAAGCCCCAGCATCTGAAACATACACCAGTAACTTAAAAGAGGTGTCAGATGTCAAAATTGGATACTAAATAACTTCCAGAGAATTGGAACTTGATGATTCCACCAGTAACTATACAGAATAGGGAACTCCAATGTTCTAAAACGTCTCACTATTGAATTTGCAAGCTTTTGTATCACACAGTTTTTACTTAAGTGGGGATGAGTGATTTTCATTAATAATGGCCACAGATTTTAAGAGGTGACAGTGTCTGTAAAACTCCGCAGATAGAATGTGGCAGCTATTGTTGTAATTTGTAGGTGATGACACTCTAGAAATGACAATCTCTGGTCAAGTGGAAGCACTTTCTAGTTTTCTTCTAGTGACCTTTGTAGCTCTGTACTTGTTACCATCACTTGTATTTCTTTATAAGCTTAATAACGTATAGTTAAATTAGCCAATTTTACAAATTTACAATTTTACAAATAAAATTGTAGTATATTTGGTGATTTGATATACATACACATGGCGGAAGGACCCCCCCGGTTGTGTTTCATATTGTGTCAGTTTGGAGAAAAAGCTTCAGTATTTTTTTCTTCATAGCTAAACAGCACGTGGGCTGGATTTAATGCCTGGCAGTTTTAGAAATCACACACTCTTGGCTGTCTGTCATAACGCCCTGCCCTTTTTGCTGTGTCAGCAGTGGAATAGCATGAAGTGTGTAATATGTATGTAAATTCAGCACTGTTAACATTCACATTGCAGCTGTTCTTGACTGAAAAAAATACTCTAGATTTCCTATCATATTTAACTTGTGACTGTGAATTCATATCACCTTTAAGCTATCATTCTGTTATTTGGAAAATCATTAAAAAAATTTGTTTAATGTTTATTCATTTTTGAGAGACAGGGAGTGAGTGGAAGAGAGGCAAAGAGCAAGGGAGACACAGAACCTGAAGCAGGCTCCAGGCTCTGAGCTGTCGGCACAGAGCCTGATGTAGGGCTCGAACCCACAACCATGAGATCATGACCTGAGCCAAGGTCGGCTGCTTAACCAACTGAGCCACCCAGGCACCTCTGAAAAATCATTTTATACCTAGAAGATACTTGATAGAGTTGACTCTATTTCACTGGTATTTCCCATATGGAACCTAAAATTTAGATAATGAATTGCTTTTCAAAATACCTTTTTTGTTGTTTAGAAAATATTCTTTGTTTTGTTTTTGTTTTGAAAATATTTTTAGGGGCGCCTGGATGGCTCAATTGGTTAAGTGTCCAACTTAGGCTCAGGTCATGACCCCTTGGTTCTTGCATTTGAGCCCCATGTCGGGCTCTGTGCTGACAGCCCAGAGCCTGGAGCCTGCTTCGGATTCTGTGTCTCCCTCTCTCTCTGCCCCTCCCCTGCTTGCATGCTGTCTCTCTCAATAATAAATAAACATTAAAAAATTGTTTTTTAAAAAAGAAAAAATTTTAAAATAGCTAATTTTTGTGTGATATTTCATTCAAAACATGAATATTTTACAAATATTTCTTTTATTTTTTAGGTCCCTCAAGAAAAAATCTGTTTACGGCTTTTAATGTGGGTAAGTGACAACTTTAAATATGGAGAGAGAAAAAAAGTATCTTTTTGTAAAGTCATGTTATCGTTGAAAGCACTTAAATGTACTTACAATGATTTTTCACTATTTTGCTTAAAATGGAATTCAGGTTTGTGCCATAAACTCAACTGATTATGGCTGGGACCGGCATAGGTTAAAACTTGATCAGCATGATTGACAGGCTATCTGATCCCAAAGGATGTTTTATTAATCGATAATTTTAGCTTTTTAAAAATGATTTTTTTTAAATGTGATCTAAAGTGGAGAGCATACGTTTTCTACAATAAATGTTCTTTTAAAATTGGGTAGTCTTTCACCGCTAAATCTCCACATCAGGTTTTAATACCTTTTAACTATTCAGCAGGTTAACATTTTTCTGTTCTTGTTTACACTTCTACTGAACATACTTGGATCTGTCTCTAAGACAGCTTGCAGCCTCACCCATTTGAACCACAACTGGGAATCTAAAAGTTTTGTCTCTTGAGAAGCCATAAAGATTCATAAAGTGTATTCACTGCAGTTCCTGTATTTAATCTATAGCCAGTCAGGTCCCCATGTTGCCACCTGCATCCTCTTATTAAATATCCAGTTATAAGACAGTTACGTAGCTTCTACATGCAGTGAAGATTACAATGGCAATTTACAAGGGAGAAAAGTATCATAGCACATTGACTACAGTTTATCATGCTTGTGACAGTGTTGAGTGCTAAGAATATAGTGGTGAGCCAGAAATGAACAAGGGCCTTCTCTTCAGGAAATTAGGCAGGAGGTATAAATTTGGGATGCCCTGTATTTAGATAGTAATTAAAGAAAATAGGGTGGATAACGTAATACAGGTAATAATGAATATCCTCACTGTTTCCAAGTTGTGTCCAGTTTCTCAGCTTAATAAGGCAGGGGCGTGTGAGGGAATTGTATCACAAGTGTTAACCTTTTCTAAGTTCTTAAAGCTAGAGAAGACTCAACCATCCAAAGTGACTGAAATTCTAAAGTTCCCCGGTCACCTGAGTTTTAATATATTTTTACCAAATCTTTTCTGATTTAAAAACAACAACAAAAACTATTTTACACACTTGGAGATTTTTATTTTCTTTTGCTTTAAGTTTTTAGCACATCCTGGTATTTGGGAGAAAAAGAGAGCTAATATGCTGTAGGATGACTTTATGTTAAATATCAGATAACCTTTGGGGTGCCTGGGTGGCTCAGTTGGTTAAACATCCAACTTCGGCTCAGGTCACGATCTCACAGTTCGTGAGTTCAAGCCCCATGTCGGATTCTGCGCTGACAGTTCATAGCCTGGAGGCTTCTTCCAATTCTGTGTCTCCCTCTCTCTCTGTCCCTCCCCTGCTCACATTCTGTCTCTCTGTCTCTCAAAAATAAACAAACATTAAAAAATTAAAAAAAATCAGATTGCCTTTAATAGGAAGCTAGATGGTATGATAACTGTTTAACTGAGAAACTTCCAGAATGTTTTCCAAAGTGCAGCATTTTATATGTCCACCACAGTGTATGAAGGGTCTAGTGTCTTCATATTGTTGCCAACACTGGCTTTTATCTTTCTTTATGATAGCCATTTTAATGAGTATGAAATGGTATCTCACTGTGGTTTTGATTTGCATTTCCCTGATGGATAATGATGTTGAGCATCTTTTCATTCTCTTTTATGGGTAATAGTCCACTGTGTGTGTGTGTGTGTGTGTGTGTGTGTGTGTGTGTGTGTGTGTTACTTGCAAGATATATATATCTATGGTAATACATATACATATATATGTATATATGTATATGTATAACTTATTCTTTATTCGTTTATTGATGGGCATTTAAGATACTTCCATACTTGGCTGTTGCAAATAATGCTTCAGTGAACCTAGGGGTACATAAATCTATTCAGATTAGCATTTTCAGGGTGCCTGAGTGGCTCAGTCAGTTGTGTCTGTTTCTTGGTATTAGCCCAGATCTTGATATCAGGGTTGTGAGTTCATGCTCCGTGTTGGGCTGCATACTGGCCGAGTGTGCTGCATTTGGTTGTTAAAAAACAAACAAACAAACAAAAATACAAACAAAAGCAAATTAGTGTTTTCATGTTCTTGAGATAAATATCCGGAAGTGTAATTGCTAGATTATATGGTATTTCTATTTTTAATTTGCTGAAGAAACACCCTGCTCCTTTCCATAGTGGCGGCACCTGCTTACATTCCCACCAGTGGTGCATGACGGTTTCCTCACATCCTCACCAATGCTTGTTATTTCTTGTCTTTTTGGTAATAGCCATTCTGATGGGTATAGAGCAGTATCTCATAGAGGTTATGATGTGCATTTCCCTGATGAATAGTGACATGGAGCATCTTTTCATGTATCTGTTATCAATATGTCTTTGCAAAAATGTCTATTCAGTTCCTCTGCCCACTTTTTATTTGGACTCTTATTTGATTTGGTTGTGTTTCATTTTTGGTGTTGAATGATAAAACTTCATGTATTTTGGATATTAACCCCTTATTGGATATATCATTTGCAAATATTTTCTTCCATTTAGTAGTTGCCTTTTCATGTCTTAATGGTTTCCTTTGCAGTGCAAAAGGTCCTGTTTGTTTTTTCTTTTATTGTCCTTTGTTGATGAGACAGATCCAAAAAAATATATATATATTGGCAAGACTGACGTCAAAGTTTACTGCCTATATTTTAGTTTTATGGTTTCAGGTCTTACATTTAGCTCTTCAATCCATTTCAAGTTTATTGTAGTGTATGGTGTAAAAAAGGGGTACAGTTTTATTTTTTTTGCAAGTAGCTTCCGGTTTCCCCAACACCATTGATTGAAGAGACTGTCTTTCCCCCACTCTATCTTCTTGCCTCTTTTGTCATAGGTGAATTGACCTATATGCATGGGTTTAGTTACGGGTTTTCTGTTCTGTTGTATTGGTTTATGTATCTATTTTTTCAGGACTACACTATTTTGATTACTACAGCTTTGTAGTATAGTTTGAAATCTGGGAGTGTGATACACCCAGCTGTGTTCTTCTTTCTCAAGATTATTTTGGCTACTTGGGGTGTGTTGTGTGGTTCCACACAAATTTTCAGATTATTTGTTCTAGTACTGTGGAAAATGTTATTGGCATTTTCATAGGGATTGCATTGAATCTGTACGTTACTCTGGGTGGTGTGGGCAGAGTACAGGTTTTTGCTGCATCCTGTGGGGTCTGGAATGTTTTTCTGTTTTCATTTGTCTCAGGTATTTTTTTTATTTTCTCTTTGAGTTTTTCACTGATCTGTTGTTTAGTAACATGTTGTTTATCCTCCATATGTTTGTATCTTTTCCAGTTTTTTTTCCTAATTTTTATTCTAGTTTCATACCATTTTGGTTGGAAAAAATTCTTGAAATGATTTCAGTCTTCTTAAATTTATTGAGACTTGTTTTGTGACTTGTGCTCTCTCCTAAAGAATGTTCCGTGTGTTGTTGAAAAAATATGTATTTTTCTGGTATTGGATGGAATGTTCTGTTTATAGCTGTTCATTCCATCCGGCTTAGTGTGTCATTTCAGGCTACTATTTCCCTATTGATTTTTTTCTGAATGCTGTCTACTTATGTAAGTGGAGTGTTAACGTCCCCTGCTCTTATACTGTCGGCAATTTCTTCCTTTATGTCTGTTAATACTGGATTTATCTACTTAGGTACTCCTATGTTGGGTGCATAGACGTTTATAATTGTTAAATTGTTTTTGTTAGGTTGAACCCTTTATTGTTATGTAATTCCCTTCTTTGTTAGTCTTTCTTATAAAGTCTGCTTTGTCTAATAGAAGTATTGTTTACTGTTTTCTTTTTGTTTCTATTTGTGTGGCTTATTTTTTTCCCATCCTTTCACTTTTAGTCTGTGTGTTTTTACATCTAAAGGGAATCTCTTGTAGGCAATATATAGATGGGTCTTGTTTTTTCATCCTTTCAGCCAGTCTGTGTCTTTTGATTTGAGCATTTAGTCCATTTACATTTAATCATTGAGAAGTATGAATTTATTACAATTTTGTTTTCTGGTTGTTTTTGTAGTTCTATTTCCTTCTACTTCTCTTGCTCTCTTCCCTGTGTCTTGATGATTTTCTTTAGTGTTATGTTTAGATTCTTTTCTCTGTTTTTTTGGTGTATCTCTTATAGGTCTTTGGTTTGTGGTTGCCATAAGATTTACATATAACACCCTATATATGTAGCAGTCTGTATTAAATTGGTGGTTACTTAAAGCACTACATTTCTACTCCCTCTCTCACAATGTTTGATGTACTTGATGTCATATTTTACATCTTTTCATTTTGGTATGCCTTAACTAACTATTGTAGATACAATTGATTTCACTGCCTTTGTCTTTTCATCTTTACACTATTTTTATAAGTGGTTGGCCCATTATTTTTACTATATGTTTGCTTTTACCACTGAGATGTTTTTTTTCTTTCATTGATTTCTTCTGGTTATGGCCTTTTCTGCTTTAAGAAATCTAACATTTCTTGTAAGGCCAGTTTCATGGCGATGAACTTCTTTGACTTTTGTTTGGGAAACTTTTTATCTCTCTTTCAACTCTGAATGATAATCTTTTCCTTTCAGACTTTGAATATAGCATGCCACTCCTTTCTCGCCTGCAGTTTTTGCTGAAAAGTCAGCTGATAACCTAATAATAGTTCCCTTACATGTAACTAATTGGTTTTCTTTTGCTGCTTTTAAGATTCCTTATCTTTTATTATTATCTTTTTAAGATTTTAAGTAATCTCTACACCCGTTGTGGGACTTGAACCCACAATCCCGAGATTAAGAGTTGCATGCTGTACCCACTGAGCCAGCCAGGCACCCCTCCTTATCTTTCATTTTTGACATTTTAATTATTAATGTGTTTTGTTGTTGACCTCTTTGGATTCATCTTGTATGGGGCTTTCTGTGCTTCCTGAACCTGGATGTCTGCTTCCTTCCCCAGGTTAGGAAAGTCTTGAGCCATGATATCTTCAAGTATATTTTCTGTCCCTGTCTCTGCCTCTTCTCCTTCTGGAGCCCCAGAATACAAATATTAGTATCCTTGATGTTATCTCAGAAGATTCATTAAGTATCCTCATTAAAATCTTTTTTTCTTTTTTGCTGTTGAGCTTGGATCATTTCCACTACTTTGTCTTCCAGATTACTGATCTATTTTTCTGAATTCTCTAATCTGCTGATTCTCTCCAGTGTATTTTTCATTTCTGTTATTGCATTCTTAGCTAGGATTGTTATTTTCAATGTAATCTATCTCTTTATTGAAGTTCTCACTCTTTTCCTTTATACTTCTCTTGCATTAGATGAGTTTATTTATAACCATTATTTTGATCTCTTTATCAGGTGGCTTATCTTTGTTTCATTTCGTTCTTTTTCTAAGATTTTGTCTTGTTCTTGTGTTTGGAACATATTCCTGTCTCCTCATTTTGCCTGACTCTATGTTTGTTTCCATGTTGTGGGGCCCAGAAGCGCACCCCACCACCACCACCCCCCCGCCCTGGTCATCAAAATGAAGCATTCCATGGTGCTTCCTTTTTGGGGCTGTGTGTTCATTCATTGGATCCTTGCTTTTGTGGACAAACCGGTGTGTGGGGCTAGTCCTCCCCCAGTTCCTGGAAGGAGCTGCTTTGGAAGGGTACCATTCTGCCTGAGGCTGCCTGTTGCATGTTGCAGATGGAAGCTCCTTGGGTGGTGGCGGGGGGGGGGGGGGGGGGGGAGACTGGTCGCAACTAGGGCCTCCTGCTGGGTGAGATGGGGCTGGAGCCACTTTGGAGATGTGTTGAAGAGGGCACATCCACAGGGGAGTACTGAGGCAGGGCAGGTGGTGCTAGTGATGTAGAGGACGAATGTCAGAAGTGGAGTCCACCAGTGTTGGGCCAGCTAGGCAGGAGGGCAGAAAAATGGCACTCACTGGCACTTCCATCCTGGAGAAAGTTCCTATAATCCCTGCCTCCTCAGCACATGTCTTAAACTTAGCAAATGTCTTTCATTTATAGCCCAGGTGCTTTTCAAACTGCTCCTGCTTTGCTGTGTCTCAGAGCAACTAAGTTTGTGCACAGGCCTTTTAAGAATGGAGTAGTGGCTTTCTATAGTGCTCCAGCTCTCCTAGGGTTGAAGTCCCATTGATTTTCAAACACAGATGTTATAGGGACTCTATAACAAGGCCCTTAGGGTGAAGGTGCCCAATGTGGGGCTTGAACCAACCCTTGCTCCTCAAGGAGGATCTCTGGGCCTGTGATAGAGCTCCTGCTTGTGTGCTGCTGTGCTGGAGGTATGGGTCCCATGCATATTGTATCTCTGCCCCTCTACCCTTCTTGATGTTGCTTTTCCTTTTATCTGTGGCTGCAGAAGAGCTGTTCTGCTAGTCTTGAGGGCATCCTCAGAGAGTTATTATATATAGAGTTGAAGCCTTGCTGTGTCTAGGGGAGGAGGAGGTAAGCTCAGGGTCCCCCTCCTCGGCCACCTTGATCTTCTGTCTACTTCTGATGCTCCGTGTGGAAGCCATTGCTCGATGCAAGCTCACGAGGATTTATGCGTGTGTTTTCTTAGAAGATTTTTATACTTTTAGCTCTTAGGCTTAGGTCTGTATTTTTTTCAATGAAATACAGGGTCCAATCTCATTCTTTTGCGTGTAGATATCCAGTAGTACCAGCACCATTTGTTGAAAACAGTAGTCTTGCCATCATTGAAATGTCTTGGCACCTTTGTTAAAAATAGTTGCCTGTAAATGTGAGGATTTATTTCTGGACTCACAAATCCGTTCTGTGGATCTGTGTGTCTCTTTGCTAAAATGGCACTGTTGATCACTGTGGTATAATAAGCCTTGACATCAGGAAGTGTGAGGTTTTTTTAACTTGTTCTTTTTGAAGATCTTTTGGATATTCTGGGTCCCTTGAATTTCCATATGAACCTTTGGGTCTGTGTCAATTTCTGTAAAGAAGTAAGCTGGGGTTTTGATAGAGCTTGCATTAAATCTATAGATCAATTTGTGGAGTACTGCCATTTTTACAATATCAAGTATTTTGGTCCATGAATATGGGAGGTCTTGCCTTTTAGTTAGATCTTCTTCAGTTTCAACAATTTTTGTGGTTTTCACAATGCAGGTTTTTCAGGTTTGTTTTGGCCAGTAGTTGTGTGTGATTTTTTTGTGCTTTGGAAGGTGCCATTGATATTGGTCACAGTAAAAGAGCTGGTTAAATAAATCTAATATGCCTATCTTAATCTGAATTAAATGTGAAATATGGAAAGTCATTCCTCTTTCATGTCTCAAGTCTATAACCACGTAAACTTATTAACTTATTAACTTATAAGTGATATTTTTCTGTTAGGCATACTATATCCCCTTTGCACAATAAACTATTAGCATTAGACATTTTTCCTTTTCACAATGTTGTACTGACATCGTGCCTTATTTCCAAACCATATCACTGACCCTTGATGTATCAGTGGCCTTTGACAAGTAAGGTTACCAGAATGGTGAATTAACTCCTGATTAAATGAGAAAAGAAGTGTAAAGTGTGAATCATGAAACTAACCTGGTATTATGATGAGCCCACTGAGAAGAAGTCACTGTGTTCGCTTTTGTAGGAACAGCTTTGATGTTAAGAAGTGGTGTCCAAACAGCCGATGACTTTGGTGGCTCATGTAACCTCTCTGAGACTAGTTTTCTGTGTAATTAAAATGATCGACCACTAAGGTTTCTAGCTGCTATAATATGCTCTGACTGCAGAGAGCCTTGACTTCCTTCATATTCTACTTGCAAATGGTCTTTTAGATGATACAGAAGACATTGTTTCACATACAAACACGTTCCTCCAAGCATTAAATTTTAAATAATTGTACTGTCGTTTTGAGATAGTTTTTATCTTTTAAACAACAAATAGTGGTGAAGAGTAAGCTGTTTCTTCATTTAATTATAGAAGTCGGCTAAATTCTAAAAAGTTTAGCCTGTAGAAGTTTTAAAATCACCCCTTACTGGGGGCGCCTGGGTGGCGTAGTCGGTTGAGCGTCCGACTTCAGCCAGGTCACGATCTCGCCGTCCGTGAGTTCGAGCCCCGCGTCAGGCTCTGGGCTGATGGCTCGGAGCCTGGAGCCTGTTTCCGATTCTGTGTCTCCCTCTCTCTCTGCCCCTCCCCCGTTCATGCTCTGTCTCTCTCTGTCCCAAAAATAAATAAAAACGTTGAAAAAAAAATTTTTAAAATAAAAAAATAAAAATAAAATCACCCCTTACTGATTTTTTTATTTGTGGTTTCAAATAAAATCCAGCTAAGTTTATGTCCTGTCTTATTGCTTCTTAACATGAGTAATCACTTCTAATGACTATTACATTTAGCATGTGCAGCGACTTTTAACTATTCCTCTTAAATATGTGGGGTACCTCTGTATCATATATGTAAATGATTCTATGATGGGCAGTTCTCACTGTGAAAGTTGGGGGAAGTTTCTTGTGACAGATTCTTAAAAGTAGCTTAAGTAAATCAAAACCTGGGCATATTTGTAGTCACTTCACTCAGATAACGGAATTGCTTTCCAGAAGTTTCATATCCCTTTATACCATGATTGCAACGTAAGAATGTTGGCTTCACCACGCTCCAGTCGACATTGGGTATTATTTTTAAATTGAGGCTAATGTCATAGTTGAAAAGTATATGTCACTGTTTTTAGTTTAACTGTTAATCAGTTACTTCAAAGACCCTCTCATTATCTCATAATACAATAAAGAGGAGCAGAGAGAGAATATACTTTACAGGCATTGAATATTGGTTTCAATCTTGGTCTTGACACTTTCTGCTTGTGTCCTGACCTTAGGCTGGTTACTGAGCCTCTCCAGGTCTCAAATTTCTCATTTGGAATTATGGAATGTTATGGGAATACTTCCCAGGATAGGAGTAATTTTGACTTCATAGAACTGTTGTATAAAAAGCTCTCAAACGATCTCTTCCTCTGCTGCTCAGGATGGTGACGATGATAATCTTTTTCCTTGTTCTTAGAATTCTAGGGGCTTATTCTGAGTTCTTTTGCAGGATGCAGAATTATTTTAAATCCTTAAAGCAAGCAGGAAAAACGACTTAAAGTCAAGAACCATTCTTAGGGGGTCTAGCCGCTGCAATGGATTTAAAGAGTTTAGCCAGCAGTGATTCTAAATAAAACTTGGTTTACTGTTGATGAGGAAGATGTCACACATAGCACATACTAGAATTACCTTGCTTCTACCACACATTAAAGCTGTTTTGGATACCACAGCCTGAGAGATGTTTTTATCCAGCCGCCTGATTGTTTTACACAAGATCATCAGGCTCAGGTGCCATGGTGTCTGCCTTGGAGGTCAGAAAATGCACTGCTTCCTGCATATTCATTTACTAAATCCAGCACAAGAGGAGAGGGGTGCTTTTGTTCCCCTTATTTCCAAGACTGCTAAACAGTTGAGAGTTGAAGACCTGCTCTGATGAGGCAATACTGGCGTGGCCAGGGTTTCCTCTGGTGAGAACAGGGATGAATCTTTCTTTCCTTGTTGGTTTAGGATTATAACTTTTCTGCTACTTAAAAAGGAGATGCTATTTTGATAATGTGATAGAATTAGTGTTCCACATCAGGGAAATGTATAGATTATTTAGTACGTCTTGTTGGGACAAAGGCTATCTTTTCAGCCGGAGTTAGGTTGCTATTTCACACACTACAAGCCAATCTGTTCCCTATCGATCGAAGTTTTAAACAAAAAGTAGAATGATCAGAGCACTAAGAATGCAGACTTGGATGGAAAAGGGCCTTTTCCAGGAACATTAGTACAAAAGAAAAGACTAATAATTATGGCAACAAAAGTTTTAGACTTCCCTTTTGTCAAAAACATTATAAACATGGTGATGGATGTTAAGCATAAGTAGACTTACTATGGTGATTATTTTTCAGTCTATACCAGTATTGAATCGTGTTGTTACACCTGAAACTAATTTGTTCTTTGTCAAAAATTATAAACAATACAAATAGCAAACAACAAACCAGGATGATGTATGTGACACGTAACATGTACAGATCTTCCACATCAGCACGTAAAGACGAGCCTTCAGGAGAAGAGTGAAATGGTCAGACATGAAAGAAAAAAATAGGAAGTTGTAGGAAACATGAAAGAGTATACAAATTGCTAATCAAAATATGTGCTGTCAGTACTTGAATGTTTTTAACAGCAATACCTGGTGTTGGTGAGTGAGTAAGGAACAGGTGCCACGTACATACTACTGAGGGTGTGTAAATTCTCACAGCCTTTCTGGAGGCACCGTGGGGCCATGGAACAGGAGTCTTCTATCCAGGCATTCCATTTATTGGAGTTGTTTAAAGGGAAAAAAAAATCGACTTATGTGTTCATTGCCTTTCACAATTGTTTAGGAGGGAAAATAGGAAACAGCCTGGATGATTTAATGACACCTGTGTTTTAAATTAAACCACCTGTGTAGGGGCGCCTGGGTGGCGCAGTCGGTTAGGCGTCCAGCTTCAGCCAGGTCACGATCTCGCTGTCCGTGAGTTCGAGCCCCGCGTCAGGCTCTGGGCTGATGGCTCGGAGCCTGGAGTCTGTTTCTGATTCTGTGTCTCTCTCTCTGCCCCTCCCCCGTTCATGCTCTGTCTCTCTCTGTCCCAAAAATAAATAAATGTTGAAAAAAAAAATTAAAAAAATTTTTGAAAAAAAAATTTAAATTAAACCACCTGTGTAAATTATGTTTGCCGACATTTTAATGACATTTGCAAAGCCATTAAAAAGCAACCAAGAGGGTTAGTTGATGCCTTGGAAAAATACGTGGGAACTTTTTAAGTTTCCTAAATTAATTAAGCTTGTATTAAGTGTAAAAATCGGTTACAGAGCATTATGATGTAAAAGTAATTTAACTTCTTTTTTTTAAATATTCTATGGGTTTTATTTTTTAAAACATTTTACATAGATAATATCACTTTCATTTTTGGGAGACCAAAGAAATAAAAGACAACATCACTGATCTTGGAGAGCTTATAATCTTACAGGGTTGGGGAGGGGGGGCGCTGTGAAGGATGCAATTTTTTCTAATTGTTTTATGTGAATCTTAAGATAATTTTTCACAATATAGGCATTCTTCTTCCTATTGAGGAAGATGACATTGTGGAAAGATTGGACCCTGAGTTGAACTTCCTACAACTGGAACAGAGATTTGAACATAAGACAGTAAAGATTGTGAAGCATAAAAATGAAGAAAATGTGGGAATAGTGTTGTGTTAGGGAAAGTAAGGAGATAAACATTCAGATGCATACAGTTGGTGTTAGAGTTCTAGAAGAGGTTGGATAGAGATGCTTGAATCCCTGGTTTAAATATTCATTTTCTGCAGATTCTTTATGATCATTAACAGTAAACATATCAGTCCCAGTGTGGTTGCATTTCCTAGCACTTAAGGAGCCCTGCACAGTGTATGCTTGAATCCTATCTAGTCATAATGTCAGTGTTATTTTTACTTTTTTAATCGATTATTTTTCAAAACTTACATCCAAGTTAGTTAACATATAATGCAGTAATGATTTCAGGAGTAGAATCCGGCAATTCATCCCTACGTAGAATACCTGGTGCTCACCCCGGCAAGTGTCCTTCCTAATGCCCCTTGTCCATTTAGTTCATCCCCCAAGCCACAGCCCCTCCAGCAACCCTCAGTTTGTTCTCTGTATTTAAGAGTCCCTTATGTTTTGTCCTCTTCCCTGTTTTTATATTATTTTTTATTCCCTTACTCTATGTTCATCTGTTTTTTATCTTAAATTCCATATATGAGTGAAATCATGATATTTGTCTTTCTCTGACTAATTTAGCTTAGCATAATATGCTCCAGTTCCATACACATTGTTGCAAATGGCATGTTTCATTCTTTTTGATTGCTGAGTAATACTCCATTGTATGTATATACACCACATCTTCTTTATCCATTCATCTGTCAATGGACATTTGGGCTCTTTCCATACGTTGGCTGTTGTTGATAGTGCTGCTATAAACATTGGGGTGCACAGGCCCCTTCAAAACAGCACACCTGTATCCCTTGGATAAATACCTAGTAGTGCAATTGCTGGGTCATAGGGTAGTTCTATTTTTAGTTTTTTGAGGAACCTCCATACTGTTTTCCAGAGTGGCTGCACCAGCTTGCATTCCCACCAACAATGCAAAAGAGATCCTCTTTCTCCGCATCCTCGCCAACATCTGTTGTTGCCTGAGTTGTTAACGTTAGCCATTCTGACAGGTGTGAGGTGGTGTCTCTTGGTGGTTTTGATTTGTATTTCCCCGATGATGAGTGATGTGGAGCATTTTTTCATGTGTTGGCCTTCTGGATGTCTTCTTTGGAGAAGTGTCTATTCATGTCTTTTGCCCATTTCTTCACTGGATTATTTGTTTTTTGGGTGTTGAGTTTGATAGGTTATTTATAGATTTTGGATACTAACCCTTTATCTGATAGTTAATTTGCAAATACTTTCTCCCATCCCATTGGTTGCCTTTTAGTTTTGATGGTTGTTTCCTTTGCCGGTAATTTTACTGTTCTTTAAATCGGGTCTGATTAAACACACACGCGTGCGCACACGCACACACTTTCACAGACTGCAGTTGAATCTGTGGTTCTTGTTTGAATGTACTGTAATACTATAGCGTATCCATATGCCAAATACTTACATCATCCATATCACATCTTTGTTTTTAAACCTTGCTAAAGACTTTCCGCAGTTTTTTAATGGTTTGTCATTATTTGTGTCATTAATGGAAACTCAGCTGATTCTGTAGGCTTTTTATACAATTATTTTATATAATTATTATAATTTTATAGAATTATAGATAGAATTATCACTTTAACTTAAAAGTCTGTTTTGTTTTGTTTTTTGGTGCTGTGATCTTTTTTTTTAAATAGGAAAATACAGAAACCTATGGCAAAAACATTGAAAATCCTGCCTACTCCAACTCAGAGCATTGGTGACATTTCTGTATACTTCCTTCAATATTTTTTATTCTTTAAGTTGAGATCCTGCTATACATAAAATTTTAAATCATGGTTTTGTTTTTCCACTTGAAATCCTAACACAAGCTTTTCTGCCCTTCATAAAAACTTGTCTTACTCCTAATTTTTAGTAACATTGTTCTTAGGTATCAAAAGTTTCTTAAATTTTTCCTTGCTGTCTAAAGATCCTTGGTGATCTTTAGATATTCTCTTCAGTTAGGAATTTGTGTAATAACAAAGATGGGCACTTGCCTTTAGATACGTTCCTATACTTAGCATTAACTTCAGAAACTACAGCTAATGTACAAGTGCTAATGGCTGATCAAATAAGTAATCAAAGAATCTTTTTGAGCCAATTTTTTAAATCTGTGCTTCCCTATCCACCCCTCCCCAAAGCATAAATGTAAAAATAGTTGTGATTCCACAATAAACACTCATTCAGTTATTTAAAAGGGTGAATACAGGGGCACTTGGTGGCTCACTGAAGCCACCGACCCTTTCAGCTCAGATCATGATCCTGCAGTCATCACTCCAGGCTGACAGAGCAGAGCCTGCTTGGCATTCTCTCTCTCCCTCTGCCCCTCCCCTGCGCGCACGTGCACGAGCGCTTGTTCTCTCTTTCTCTCTCTCAAAATCAATAAACTTAAAAAGCTTACAAAAAATAAATAAAAGAATGAAAACCTATGAAGTGTTTAGGGGAGTCCCTGGCACACAGATAGTTAAGAGTTGGCCATTAACTGTTAATGAAAAGGCTGCCCCACTACTTTGGCTCACTTGTGTTAGATTGCCACTAGGGGGCAGACCATGTAGGGAAAGAAGTGAAAACCCAGCTGGAGCTGTAGTGCACCTTCTTGTGTATATGTGTGTGTGTACCTCACTGCACAAGCAAGAACCACTCTTTCCACCTTGACTTTCTGACTAGCACTTCTGCTTTTTATTCTTGGAGTTCCTTGTTCTGCTTTTTAAAAAGATCATTAGCGAACTTGACTATGCAGGATAGCTTAGTGCAAAGAAAAATGTTAATGAATACAATGAATTGGTAGCATGTTGCTAATTTCTTCCTGTGGATCGACTAGGCTAAAAGATTTCCCTTTAAACCAGGGTAACTTAGAGTTTATTGTTACTTAACAAGCGAGAAAAACTCCGAATAAAAAAACTGCATGACATCCATAATGGGGTGCTACCAGATCTGTTTGTCATGCCAATATTTAATTTTATTCTATTCATGATTTTAATACTAATTAATATTTTAGTTGTTACAGGTTTCTTGGGAGGAGGTGGGGGGGGGGATGTGGTTATGGAATGTTAATGTACAGAATCTGGCAAAAGGGTGATTGTTCTGTAATTAACTCTGGTAAAGCCAAAAGGCAACAACTCAGTGTAGCTTTTCTTTATTAATTCCTTGGTTATTTGTGCTTCCCTTGCCACGGGTACAATGTGTTTTCAGGACCCATCCTGAGCTTGTTAACAAGTTGTATCTTTCCCACAGCTAACCCTTGACAGGTAATTGAGTTTGTATTGACAGCCTCTCAGATGGCAGGCTCCAGGAAAGAGGAAAGAGGGAGAGGGAATTACTCAGTTTTGGGTTTTTTTTTTTTTTTTCCTGTCCGTGTCCTTCCCTCTTCATACCCTAAATTCTCTGTAGGTTTTCTAAAACAGTAGCTGTTCCCTGCATGTTTTGATAGCACTTAATAGGGCTATTTAGAGCTAACAATTTCCCCATTTATTTCTGTTACTAAGTCTTGTTTTCTTAGGATATCTTGGAAACAAGCATAGATCATTTTTTTACATTGTTTTCTTTATTTAATTAAACAGTGTTAAATGTTGGGTTACTCCTGGTTATTAATGGCATTACCTTTAAGTGAGCATGATGCCTATGTACTTTCCTTACAACCATATGTTCATGTACTTTTGGTTTTTGTCATCACATTTTAGTGTACTTTTATAAACTACCAAAGTAAACATTGAACAGATCCCAGTAAAACAGATCCTAATTTGTGCATAGTCCCAAACATTACTCTGAGATGCCACTTGATTTTCCGTAAATGAAAGTTGTAAATCAGTCAGTGCCATCATCAGAATGTGGCCCAATTAATTTTATGCCTCTAGAACATTTTTGTTGGTTATTAGTGAGGTCCTCAGAACATGACTATTAAGGTTTAACCTTTTATCAATCTGTCATTAATAGAAGTTTTATTAATTGTAACTGGGAACACTTACTACTTGAAGCCATTTAAAAAAAGTGTACCCAAGGTATCGGGTTTATAAACAGATTTAAATACAAAATACTTGAAAAAAAATGCCCACTATTAGTGTGAATGTAATTTTAAAAACTTTAATCAATATAGATGAGTGTAATGAAATCTTAATTTTCTCCTTATTCCCAAATAAACATTAGGTACTCAAAGTAGTTAATTTCCCTCACCAGTCTCTCAAGTAGTTAGAGAATCCGTGACATTATTGGTTGTTATATAAAGCTCCTAAGACCACCCACTTTCTCCTCCCCTTTACCATCCCCGATGAAAACCATAACAAGCCCTTAAGCATGTACAGTGTGATGTAATTGAGAGGCTGCTTGCTGCTGGATCCACTAAGAGGAGATTTTATTCAGACGAAGAGTATTGTTT
Organism: Prionailurus viverrinus; assembly: GCF_022837055.1. Lineage (NCBI taxonomy): Eukaryota > Metazoa > Chordata > Mammalia > Carnivora > Felidae > Prionailurus > Prionailurus viverrinus. The sequence goes on from NC_062564.1 coordinate 20,815,837, forward strand.
GGACAACATCTGGAAGTGAAAACAGAAGCCAGGAACCCTTGGAGAGCTCGGGGTTTTTTTTCTTTTGTGTATGTGCAGTGGAATGACATTTGCTATGTAGGCATGTTTTCTCCCGCTGTTATTTCTTGGCTTTGAAGAGTACCGAGTTTAAAAAGACAGTATGTGACCGTGCCTGGAAGCTGTTTCTTCTGCGAAATCTTTTCACCTGCTCTGAAGACATGTTGTTGTCTCCCAAATTCTCCTTATCCACCATTCACGTACGACTGACTGCCAAAGGGTTGCTTCGAAATCTTCGACTTCCTTCAGGGTTTAGGAAAAGCACTGTTATTTTCCACACAGGTTTGTCTTGCATACATCTCTGTTTAGCGTTGCATGGGGGACATCTTGATTAACTTGCAGCTGCTTATCAGAAATTTTCTAAGGAGATACAGTAATTGCAGAAAGAAAGCTCTAATGAGAGCGCGAGGCTTACTTTGTAAAAATAAGTATTTGGCTCTTAACGTTTCAACACATGGGCATATGATACTTCTACTGAGTATAAGCAGATGTGTTTTTGTTTTGTTTATCGAAAGCAGAATTGTTGCCTTGAAACTCCCTTAGCTCTTTTCTGACACTAACCAAACCTGTGAAAATCAGCACCTGTTAAATTTTGTTGCACTTCAGGTGATTTTGGAAAGAGCAGATAGGTAAATTGTTATTTTTCTTATTCTTAAAAAAGGAGATGAAATGAGAGGGTTTTCTGTAGTTTTTCAGGATGTATTTTCTCACCGAGATTATGATAGGTTAATTCAATATGTTAAAAGATGTCTAAATTTGAAATATTGCCAAAAATAAAACATCCTAGTAGCTGTGGAGAAGGTAGTAAGTGAGCCACAAAACAAACTGAGTTTTCCTAGCTTCACAGGGAAAATGTTTGCAATCAAAGAAACCGCCTTTGATATTTATGCTTGTATCTGCTTTTTATTCTCTGTGCCTAAGATGGAGATAAATGCAGTGTATACCTTAGGCATATGTGAACCTGCATGCTTGCTTTTAGGGGATTCGATTAATTGCCTCCCATTGCTACCTCCTGTTCTAGATGGTAATGGCAACTATGGTGAATTATATTGAAGTTATGCTATAAAAACAGGTGTATTATATTTGATTCTGGCTGGTTAGTGTTAACTGTAATAGGATGGATTGAGTATATAAACAGATTGTTTTTTCTTGTTTGATATTCATGTCAGCCCCGATGTGTCTTGTTTTTCATCTCCGTCCCTAGGGATGTTTTTTTTTCAGCTGTTTTTAGTTTCCCAGGGGCATCTCCCTTCCCTGAGGGTATCTCTCATTTTTTCTGGCACCTTCTCCTCATGTTTCATAACTCCCCTTGACCTCTCACTTAAGTCGGCCGACCTTTCCCTCCGTCTGAGCTGGCTGCTTGAAGGTAAATGCAATGTTGGGAGGCAAATACTGTTGCTCTCTCTCTCAGCCGAAATGACAATGTGAATTTTTCAACCTTAAAAAAAAAAGAAATAAGGTGAGAAATGAAAGAGTGCCTTGTACTTGCAGATAATTTGTGTGATCTAAAATAGCTCCAACTAGCTATAAACCTTTAAAGAAAATCATCTTTGCTCCAAGTTAAAGAGAAAATCAAACTGTACAGAAGTTATACAATTCCAAGTGAGCCTCTGTCTTGTCAAGACTCCCTCTTCTCATGGGTGCTTGTATAGCCTTCCAGTAACTCGCTAATCCTGTGTGAGCCTATATAGATTTTTATAGACTCTTGTCATGTAGAAATGGAAGCATACACACACGTACTCTCTCTCTCTCTAATATAGCTTGCTTTTTAAAGTTAATGTTTCTTAGATTTTCATGTTGACACATGTTTATCTACCTCTGCTTTTTAATAGTCATGGAAGCCATGATCTATTTAACCAGTCTTCTGTAAGCGAACGTTTTAGGTTGTTTATCGTACTGCTGTGAAGCAGATAGACTTCCAAGGCAGCTTAAGCAAAAGACCGAAGGCTTTTATTATCAGAGTTTGACTAACAGTTGCTATTTTAGGTACCTTTTATTTTCTGAATTTCTGTAAAACTACTTTCAAACATTCATTTGGCTAAGGTGAAATTTTTAGAGGGTGCGTGCACTTAGAGGTGGTCTAGCCTACTACCTTCTTTTACACCAGAAGTCAGAGGCCCAGAGAAGTGTATTGTCTTGCCCAAGGGCACACAGTAGTGGAAATGTGAGGAAAACCTGGGACCTCTGTTCAGAACACTTGACTTACAGGTTTTCCTGGCTGTGACTTGTGCTATAATTCTGTTAGATCTGTTGAATAGCAGTGATGAAAAAAAGTTTTGTGTGTGGGAAGCATTTTAAAATTATGTAAAGAATAGAATTCTCCTGACCCCCAGTGAGAATCTTTTGTGAGCTGATCCCACGTTACATAACTTTAAGGGCCAAGAGATCTTTGAGTGAAATGGATATTGACGTCCGGCATTTATTCTTACCCAAAAGGGCTGTAAGCAGTACCTTGTGTTTATATTCTTAATGAAGTAAGTGGTGGTGGCGTTCTTTGCCAGAATGGCACTGGAGCTGACCTGGATTCCAAGAGCCTGGGGGGTGTAGCCTTGGTTCTGCTGGTAACCAAGGGAATGACCTTGATCACTTAATCATACAAGAGCTACAAAATAAAGGAATCAGATGAGAGGATTTCTGAGATATCTTTAACCTCAAAGGCTATGAATTTTCTGGCTATAGATTAAAAAACCCTTTGGGGCGCCTGGGTGGCGCATTCGGTTAAGCGTCCGACTTCAGCCAGGTCACGATCTTGTGGTCCGTGAGTTCGAGCCCCGCGTCAGGCTCTGGGCTGATGGCTCAGAGCCTGGAGCCTGTTTCTGATTCTGTGTCTCCCTCTCTCTCTGCCTCTACCCGTTCATGCTCTGTCTCTCTCTGTCCCAAAAAATAAATAAACGTTGAAAAAAAAATTAAAAAAAAAAAACCCTGGATGTATTTCACCTGAAAAATCACCTTATCAAATCTAATGATCTCCTTATCACCCAAACTCAGTTAATACTGGTGATTTATTTATCTTCATGACGCACGTTTTTCCTTTATCCTGTCATGTAACACCAGTTACGTTTGAAATCATTGTTCTTCCTCCTGTATCCGCAACTAATTGGTTGTAAGAATCTAAGACCTTGTTCTCTGAAATCTCTATATGTTTTTATCCTCTGCCGCTACTCTAGTTGTCTTTCTTATATGTGGAAGCATTTGAAATTGCTCTTCTTAGAAGTAAAAAACAACCAAATATTGACAGTTTCGTATGTTTGGTCTATTTGAAGGATTTCATAGTTGGTCTTTGCTACCAGACTTCCCCCTGTTTCCATAAGCAATCAAACTTTTTTTTTTTTAAGGTTAGCTCTACATATGACTCCTGATGTTGGAGTTGTGAGTTTGAACCCCATGTTGGACGGAGAGATGACTTAAATAAATAAAAGACTTAAAAAAAAATGTTTAAAGTACGCTCTACACCCATACTGGGGCTTGAACTCAATACCCTGAGACCAGGGTCGCATGCTTTGCCAGCCAGGACCCCCCTTTCTCCTCTTTGCCAACTGTCTTTCACGTTGCAAGATTCATTCATTCACTTCGTGAGTACTTACTAGACACATACTATGTGGCAGGTTCAATGCTAGATGCTGAAAATATAACCAGGAAGCAGTCACACATGCTCCTGCCTTTGCACAGCCTATTATTAAACAGAATATCAAGTAATCCTGGTCAGGCATGGACTAAGTGCCCAGGCAGCTCCTAGTGGGTAAAGCAGCCTTGAGGGCTTCCAGAAGAAGTGCCAATTAATCTGGGATCTCAGGGTATCTGGAGTTAGCCCAGAAACAGAAAGTTTTCCAGGCAGAGAAAACAGCATGTGAAAGCCTGGAGTGGAGGGAGAGGATGGTTTCTTCAAGGAAACAAAAACATTTTAATGTGTCTGAGCATAGAATGTGGATAGAGAGGTGCCAGCAAGAGGGGCAGTGATCAGTGGGACCCAGGTAAACCAGGCCCTTTCACTGGATCTTTACAGAAGGACACTGTGCACTCCGGAATGTTGTGGTTGTGTGGCACGCATTGAGGGAGCGTGTTACCAGAGTCAGGATGTCATCTTCTCTGCGAATAGGGGCAAGAAATGGAAGTGTGTGTTTGTCAGAGTTCTAAGTGACATTGCAGGATGTCTAGCATGGATGAAGAGCTCGGTGTCAGGGAAATGCTTTTCCTCCAAGTCTGGAAGTGATTTCACTGACAGTCTGGCAGTAGTCTCTCTTGCCAAAATAGCTCTACTTCAGAATTTTGCCTCTGCATGTTAGTTCTAATTTTATAATGAGTCAGTAGAGGGAAAAGAATTTTCTTAGTAGAAATATTCCTTACCACCAGTTTTATTAGAATTCAGTTTTTCTTTGAAGCTGATAGCTGTATTCATTATTATGAAAAGTCCAATTTTGAACCTCAGAGGGTTAATATTCCTTTTGATTGAAGTGAAAGCAATTCACTGTACTTAGAATTATTTTTGCTGAGCCAGTGATATCAAAAGCAATTATTATAGCCAAGGGGAGAAATGTACTGCATAGATATTGAGGACAGGCAGAAGTATTATTAATAGGACAAAATATTTCATTTACTTAAAACCACAGTAAAGAGAACCATTTTGACTAGAGAGTAAGAGCGAGAGGCAGAATATGAAAACATCTAATTAGAATAAAAGTCATCAAATTACGTTTGGTATTCGTTTTTGAGAATGTCGAGAAGACCTGCTTTTAGCTGCAGTTAAGACAGCTTTGACTATGAAGCAACTTACTTGTCTCACCTAAAAAGCTGTTCTGACGTTCAGTAGCTCAGCTCTGTCAGGATCAACACCTTTGCTATTTTCTTAGCTTCCGGAACATGCCTCTTGCCTCTTGCACTCATGATCACTGCTCCAGGAAGGAACAATAAAATAATGAAGCGGTGGTGACAAATCACTCAGGCTTCCATCTCATTGGCTAAGTGTCATTCACATGGCTGGCTACCTGCAAGGGAGGCTGGGAAATTGAGTGCCTGACTTCCCCAGGCTCTAGAGCCTGCAGGGGTAAGGGGGGGTTGCAGCCTTTTTATAGTATCTGACCCAGAGAAGGTCAAACCGTTAATTCTCAAAAGCTGATACTGGCTGCTTATAAATAAGGGGAGTAGATCTTTTTTATAATTAAAAAAAAATTTTTTTTAAATGTTTTTTTTTGAGAGAGACAGAGACAGAATGCGAGTGGGTTACAGGTAGAGAGAGAGGGAGGCACAGAATCTGAAACAGGCTCCAGGCTCTGAGCTGTCAGCATAGGGCCAGACGCGGGGCTCGAACTCACCAGCCGTGAGATCATGACCTGAGCCGAAGTCAGCCGCTCAACCGACTGAGCCACCCAGGTTCCCCTATAATTTTTTTTTTTATAATGTTCATTTTTGAGAGAGAGAGAGCGAGCAAATGAGCATGAGTGGGGCAGGAGCAGAGAGAGGCAGGGACACAGAATCCGAAGCAGGCTCCAGGCTCTGAACTGTGAGTACAGAGCCCAATGCGGGGCTCGAACTCATGGACTGTGAGATCATGACCTGAGACGAAGTTGGACGCTTAATCGACAGAGCCACCCAAGCACCCCAAGGGGAGTGGGTTATTTAACAAGTCTATTCTCGCAACATCTTGTTATTTTTTTTCTCTCTTATGATACCAATGGCTTTGGGTAATGATTACCTATTTTGTAATTATTTCAGTTAAACACTTTGAAGTCACTTTGGACACAGATTAATATTTGATTTCTGTCTTACATGAAGTAATTTTCAGTTATAAAAGAATATGTGGAGGAAGAATGTCTCAACTTGACATATGGCTTTTATATATTTTAAATGTGTTCTCTCAAAAAAATAAAGATTAAACAAATTTTTTAATTTTTTTTTCAACGTTTATTTATTTTTGGGACAGAGAGAGACAAGCCTGAACGGGGGAGGGGCAGAGAGAGAGGGAGACACAGAATCGGAAACAGGCTCCAGGCTCTGAGCCATCAGCCCAGAGCCTGATGCCGTGCTCGAACTCACGGACCGCGAGATCGTGACCTGGCTGAAGTCGGACGCTTAACCGACTGCGCCACCCAGGCGCCCTAAACAAATTTTTTTTTAATAGGGGGGTGGTGCCTGGGTGGCTCAGTCCGTTGAGCATCTGACTTTGGCTCAGATCATGATCTCGCGGTTCATAAGTTGGGGCCCGCATTGGGCTCTGTGCTGACAGCTCAGAGCCTGGAGCCTGCTTCAGAATCTGTGTCTCCCTCTCGCTTCACCTACCCACCCCTCTCTCTCTCTCTCAAAAAAATAGGTAAACATTAAAAATAATTTTTTAAATGTGTCAACAAAAGTTTAATATTGTTATCAGTACATTTGTGGTAGGTATTGCCAAGTTGATGCTAAATAAACTTGAATTTCTCTCGTGATTCTCTCTCAGACTACAAAATACAGAAGTTGATGGCACCATTATAAAAAGCCTCTATTAAAAAAACAGGTGCGTTAGAACTTATGTGTAAAAAGTTAAAAGATTCAGTCATTTGTAGAATACAGATCTCACAGGGACCAAGTTCAAGAATAACATGAGAGATGTAACCTGTCACCATCCCTTTGTTACTGTACCGTGAATACACATTCTTCTCTTTGGTTTCCTTGAAAGGAGTCTTGAAGGTTTTGCTGGCTTCCTACCACACTGATGAGCATTTCCTGAGAACTGATGTTGTGAATGGTATTATGCTAAAAACATTCTGTCATAGATCGATACTGAGCTTATCTAGCTATGGCGGTCTTAGAGCCGCAGCTTTGCTAGGGCACGCTGGTAGGGACTTGGTGGATGTATATTTTATCCCTTTCCTGGTGCTCTGTGAAAAGGCCTATCCAATTTGCTCGTACACAGTGCGAACAAAAGTATAGCAAAAGACACTTGTTCCCTATTTAAGTTGAAATAAAAATTGAGTTGTTTCCTCCACTAAAATTCGTGTTTTTGATGAAACTGTTAGATGATTACAATAAATATATTTTCATTCAGTATCTTCAGAATTGTTAATGTTACAGGACTAAAATTGTATCACTTAGAAATGTTTTGCGGGGCGCCTGGGTGGCGCAGTCAGTTAAGCATCTGACTTCAGCCAGGTCACGATCTCACGGTCCGTGAGTTCCAGCCCCCCGTCAGGCTCTGGGCTGATGGCTCGGAGCCTGGAGCCTGTTTCCGATTCTGTGTCTCCCTCTCTCTCTGCCCCTCCCCCGTTCATGCTCTGTCTCTCTCTGTCCCAAAAATAAAATAAAAGAAAAAAAAAAAAAGAAATGTTTTGCTGTGTTCCATGTTTATAGTATGCTCTTTCAGTCCTGCAGTTCATAAACTTAACATTTTCAGCTGAACTTCTAGATTATTTAAAGAACCAACAGACTGAGGGAGGTAATATCTTCTTAAAAGTATTTCTAAAAAGGGGCACCTGGGTGGCTCAGTCGGTTAAGCTTCTGACTTTTGATTTTGGCTCAGGGAATGGTCTCACAGTTTCCGAGATCAAGCCAAGCGCCATGTTGGGCTCTGCACTGATAGCCTAGCCTGCTAGGGATTCTCTCTCTCTCTCCCCCACCTTTCTCTGCCCCTTCCCAGCTCATGTTCTCTTTTTCTCTCTCTCAAAAATAAATAAACTTAAAAAAAAAGTATTTCTGACCTAATGAATTTTTTTCTTTGTAGTCCATTTTAAGAACATGAGAAATCTGCTTATTTCCTGCCAGCTACATGGGAAATAGTTAAGGTCAAGTTTGGATTATTTTTTTGTTTGTTTTTGGGTTTTTTTTTTTCCTTAGGAAAAATTGTGTAAGCATAATTAATCTGAAATAGGAGTTTTTAATAGGAATATACATTCCATTCTATAACGTACTTTAAAAGTTATAAAAGTGAAACCCTTTTATTTGTAATACAAGCCATTGTGACAAATTCTGATGATAGAGTAATGTAAATTTTTAATGCTTAGGTGCCTTAAAGTCTTACCCTCCACCTCAAAGAGAGTCAGCTTGGGTAATTTTAAAAGTCTAAACGCTGCTTTGCTGAGCTTGAAATGTTCCATGTAAATAAATGCCATAGCTACCTAGAATAGAAAAAATTGCATGTAGTTTCGAAACTGTGGTAACTATTCATTCTTTTAGTAAAAATAAATAACAAAAGGAACACAAAAAAGTTATAATAAGTTTAAGGTAATAATTGATGACATGGATGACAATTAAAAAAAAAATCTCTTGTAAGATTATACAGATTACCATGGCTTTACTGTTCACTGGGTACAACCAGGAAGGGTCTGTTAGTACACTCGTGTTGAGGGCAGCATTCAGGACAGGAGCAGATACACAGCTGATGGCTCCTTGGGAAAATGACATGGTGGACAATTGAATTTGGAAAGTGTTACAAAGCAGGTGAGTTTAGAATAGACCCTTTCTGGAGAATGAAGAGCAGAGCGTCAGAGAATGTCTTTGCGCCTTCTTCACTGTGTCCCACACCAGACTCCTCCCCTCGCTCTGCCCTTTCTCTCCTTCCCAGGCACAAATCCACTCCTCTTGTGTTACTTCCTAGCTGCAAGCTTGTGGCTCTTCCTGGGCTCCCCTTGATCCACCTGGTCCACTAAGTCCCCCCCCCGCCATTTTGCCTTATAAACACACGCATCATTTTCTGCCTGTTCTCACTGCCCCTGGCCCATGGGTTCTCTTCCTGGGCCTTCGTCCTGACCCCCCTGTGTACCTCTCCTAGCTTTCATAGTGCCCCCAGACCCCCACTCAGTGTCGTCCTCAGCCACCTATATGGTCAAACCTTGTGTGGCATGGATGCTGTCACCTTCTTTCTGCTTCAGCCACCTCTTTGTACTTGAACTTCAGGAATATCTGGGGCCACCCATACCCCTGCGCCTCTGCTGGCCTTTTCTGCTTATCTGTCTGCCAGATGTGCAAATGCCCATGCAAACTCTGCCTCCTGAACCCTGCCCTGACTGCTCCAGATCTAGGTGTTTCTCCACCTGGACTCTTCCCACACACTCCACATAACTCTGTTATCTAATTATCAAATTATTCTGTCATTGTAGATGGCATCTCTCCCTTTATTAATAAAAGTTCCTTACGGGACCTTTGCAGGGACCAGTTTGTTAGAAGCACATCCAATCGGCACTTAATGAAGAGTAGTCATGGGGGTGATCATTTATAACTGGATACTCCCTCTTATGAGAACACGTATTTCCCAATAGTTCTCATTTAATGTTTTGTTTCCATGAGATATCCCAGGGTAAGCACCCATCATCCAATGCTGAGGAAACAGACTAAAGGCCTCCATGTAGAGCTAAGTGTCACTTTTAAGGGTTTGGTGTGCTGGATCAGATTAAGGCAGAAAGAAGGGAATCGGTTGTCCGTCCAGGCTGCTGGTGGAGATTGTGGGGGCCCTCACCAGCACATTAGTTCATTACCTATCTTTTATTACCTCACAGACATTAGTTTACAATGCAGACAGGTGGATACTATAAGAGCTGAACAGGAAGAAATGAATGCTAGAGAGACATGACTTAGCTGAGATTCCAGGCGTCTTCGTGCATCTGTGTGCAACACCACCTTCCTCTGTGCCTCCCGTCTCCCCCGCCAGACGGCAGGACTGAGGCTCCCGCCACACGGCAAAGTCATCGTGGTAGATATTGATAGATATTTGGTGAGTGAATGACTAGGTCAATAGGTACACAAAAAATTAGGCAACGTTATTTATTAAATACAGTGTATATAGTTTTGCATTTGCCAAGGCAAACTCTTCCAGTAGGTCTTGTCTCTTACTGGATTTTAATATTTGGAGAGCCAGCACATTCAGTAAATGGCTTGTTTGGCCTTAAGATGCACGTGTCTTCTGCATGTAGTGGGTTCATCCATGTCTTAATGGTTAAGTTTTTCTCAAAAACCTTGTTTTGTCTTGACGTGGGGGTCTATATGCCTGAGTGACTAGAGCCTGGAAAGGGGGCCTATTCCTCTTTACCTAACCACTTTCTTCAAGAAGATGATAAGTAAGTTGATTAGGCTAGTTTGAAATTTTATTAAATGGAGGGTTTGGAGAATAATGAACAAATACGGCGAACAGTGTTATCCAGTTGGTTTTCAAGTGAGCATATGTCTTTGATTCACGACTTCTGTTTTCCCAATGAAGGTTTCAATTTCATTAGAGTGAGTCCCAGGAAGGTTGGATCAGACACGATATTGGTAATTATCTTGTTGACAGACTTCTGAATCTGTATAGAAGGTAACATGTAATTTTAAGGTTTCTGATTGATTCTTTGAAATCACGTCTTATTAATAGGCATAATGAATTTATGTGTTTAAATACAGCCACATTATCAAAATGGTAACATGTTAATAAAGGGGACACAAAGGCAAATTTGGTTCATATTTTGATTTCCTATAAATCATGACTCCTGTAAGATTTAAGGGAAACTCTGTTTTAGTATATTGAAGGACGCTATTTATGAGTATTAGGGCTTTGAGCATCACTTTTTTTTTTTTTCCTTTTTTTGTATCATCTCTGATCTCAAACTGGGCCAGGAGTGAGGAGGGGGAAAGATGCTCAAATTAGGTCATCAGCTACCACATGGCACGATTTTGCCCTTCGGGAACACAGTATATGGAGCAGAAGATTGAGGTCACAACTTGATTTTCCACTTCTAGGTGCAGGGCATTGTAGTTGCTTATTTGCTCTTATGTTAAATTTGAAGATATGTACTCTTAGAAGAATTAACACGTCAATGTTCTCCTTCCTCCTTTAATGCAAATCTATTTTGAGTTGTCACATACAATAAAACCTGTATTATTAAATTCCTGTCTATATTCCTCAAGGAAGAAATGTGGATTAATTATGTTTTTTGATCGCTACGTGTTAATGATTTAAGTGTTCAGAATTCACTTTAGTCATGTTTAGAAAATAATTACTTTTTAATTTTGAATAGGTGTTATGTTTACCCCATGGTTCAAAAACATAAAAAACATACTAGAACACTTTGTGTCTTTCTGGTTTCTATCCCCTTTACTGAAAAGGGAGACACTGTTGGGGTGCCTGGGTGGCTCAGTTGGTTGGGCGTCCGACTCGGCTCAGGTCATGATCTTGCACTCTGTTAGTTCAAGCCCTATGTCCTGCTCTGTGCTGACAGCTCAGAACCTGGATTCCATTTAGGATTCTGTGTCTCCCTCTCTGTCTGCCCCTCCCCTGCTTGTCCTCTGTCTCTCTCTCTCAAAAATAGATAAACATTAAAAAAATTAAGAAAAGTAAAGAAAAAGAAAGCCTGAGAGAAAAAGCAGCTGTCATGTGGACAGCTGGGTTTTACCGAAGCACAGGTGCTGTCCCTCCCCTACTTGCCTTGTTAACACCTTAACACTGCAGCCACAGGTGAACCAGTGACCAGGCAAAGCATAAATGAAAAGCAGCTAAGTGCCAAGAGATATGCCTGACTGGAGTGTAGTCAGACTTGGGCAGTGAATGTTTTCCAGGGTGTACCTTATAGCTTACATAGTTGGACTGCCATATCTGAAAAAAATGAGTTTGTTTTGGGGGTGGGTGTGCAATGGGTGAAAGAGGTCAGAAGGTACGAACTTCAAGCTATAAAAAGGTCATGGGGATGTAATGTACAGTATGGGACTAGAGTAGATATACTGTATTGCATATTTGAAACTGTTAAGAGGGATCTTTAAAGGTCTCATTACAAGAAAAAAATTTTTGTAGCTATGTACGGGAACAGATGTTAACTAGACTATTGTGGTGATCATTTCCCAGTATATACAAATAGTGAATCATCATGTTGCACATCTGAAACTAGTATTATGTTAAATGTCAGTTATGCTTCAAAAAAATGAGGAGGAACTACATTTCAGATGGTAAAAAGTATTTTAATTGAAAAAGAGAAAAGAATGTCTTAGGAATTTGAAGCCACTGTGGCTTAAGAAAAGCCTTTAACAAAAATTTATCAAATTAAATAGAATCTAGTAAAAATCATAATGGCTTCAGAGGCTTAACATAGAGTCAGCAAACCCAACTTGTGTTTTTTAAACACTTCAAAAACAGTATTGACAGATTCTTAATATGATAGAGATGTATTATTTTAAAATCTATGGACACTGAGAAACAGTTAAAGCAAGAAAGAAATAAGGCTGTCTCCCTCTTTTTATTTTTTTTACTTTTTAAAAGTTTATTTATTTTCAGAGAGAGAGGGTTAAAGCAAGGGATGAGGAGAGAGAGAGGGAAGGAGGGAGGGAGAGAACCCCAAACTAACAGTGCAGAGCCCGATGCGGGGCTCGAACTCATGAACCATGAGATCATGACCTGAGCCGAAACCAAGAGTCCAATGCTTAACCGACTTAGCCTCCCAGGGCACCCCTCTCCCTCTTTTTAAAATAATGTTAGAAATGGAATTAACCATTTAGTAAGAAAAAAAAGATTAATATCAAGTAATTTATCCAAACAATATTGCTAGCAGATATTTTAACTACAGTAAAATTTTAAAATACTGATAAGACCGAAAAAAAAAGTTTACGAAGCCAGACGTATTACTAGATATTGCCTGACTTTGATATAAGAGATAATTTGAAGGAAAATATAAAATTTGGTGCTACAAAAAGAGTATATGTATTCTGAACCTGAAGGTGGAAAAACAATGCTTAATAAATTAATTTAAATTTATCTCCTTATGAAATAACTTACTAGAACCTGACCAGTAAAACTCATCAGAAAGTCTCAGTAGGCAAGAATTTTAAAGAATGTTTTCTTCAAAAATGTTAATATAAAATACTTACATCTCAAATTTTGCAAATAATTATAGCCTAACAGTTTTAAAACTCTGATACTGTGTTAAGTAATAAAATTGATCAGCATAGAAATTCTAGAAAAAGAATCAAACATGGTTAAGGGATTCAAGAAATGATAAACTGAATGTAGTATATCAATAATCAAATGAATTACATAAATATTAGTAGGACATACAGCAGTGTCAGGAGAATGAATTTATATCTGCATATGTTGCACGGAATTCTAATTGGACAAAGAGTTAAAAGATTTTTTTTTGCTGTTCTGTTCGTATAAAATTATAGGAAACTATATAAAATGCAGATGTTCATCTACATGTAGGTTTACTGAAATGAAGAGTTACCAAATAAGGGGCTTGATATATTTAAGTGATATTTTATTATGATTATTGCATAAATGATTATTTTAAATTAGATATTACGTCCCCTCCCCGTCTCTACTTTCCAGGATGGGTGGGAACAGTAGACACTGGGTGTCGGAGGCCTAGGTTCTGACTTTGGATCTGTCCCATAGAAGCCCTCTGAGCCTGGACAAGGCCCTTCCCACCCTGGAACCTCGCCTTCCCTATGGAGAGTTACTAAGGGGATGAAAGAGGGAAAGTGAGAACACTCACTGAGCAGTAAAACACTATGTAATTATTATTTTATGTGAAGAGTAGAACTCCTAAGAACATTTTAGGAAATGATGAAAAATAAAGGAATGCTAACTTCAGACACTTTGACAAACTGTAAAATATTTAGATTATTTTTCATTAAAATATGACTCTTAAAAGCTCTCCCTATGGGACTTGAATATTATGACAAGGAACTTGGTTGCTTTCTTCCTCTGCCTTGGAAGTGGCAGTTAGTGCTAAGTAGCTGTTAATGATTACTAAGAAAGACTATGGGCAAATACTTGACACTTTAAGTGTTTTTAAAACACAAAAGATATTTTAGTCATTTTAGAACAGTGAATTATCAAGTATTAATACAAATATGAGTCATTTAGCCATAGAAAGCATCAAAGAAAATGAGAACCTTTTTTCACCCCCCCCCCTTTTTTTTTTAATTTAAGGAATATGTTGAGTGTATTTTGTAATTGGTTCTTGGAGCATGAATAGTCAAGTTTGTTTATTTTTTTCCCCAAGACATTACTTTAGTTTCCCTCCCCCTGAAAAATTAGAAGAAATAAGTCCCATCTATAAAATTTCCTTATGTTTGTTAGCACAGAATGTGAACGCCATCAGGAATACCTCTGAGAACAGGGAAGCTTTTTTTGTTTGTTTGTTTCTTGTATCTTTTTTTCAGATTTAGTTTTGCTTTGATTACTTGGCCTACTTATTTCAAGAAGCTAAGCAGCTTGTTGTGTGTTCTTCCAGTTCTGTTGGATATTTAAAGTGATGGAGATATTTGGAATGGTTCCAAAACTGAGCAGTTTTTCATTTAAAATAGAGTAATTCCCAGGACACCCGTGGCACAGAAAGTGAATAATCACTTAGCACAGCATCTTAGTTGGATTTGGAGTATTAGCATGAGCTTTAAAAAAAAAATGCGTAGCCTATTATTACTACTTGGAGAGGGGAAAAACAATAAAGCTTGTGTTTGATAGAAAACAGAGTATAGTCGAGAATATAGTACTTTTAGCAGTGAACTTAAGGGACAAAATGTGAGTAGGTGTTCAATATGTGTAATGATTTATTAGAGATGAGGAAATGACTCATCTGCAGTATAAATCTTTGTAATGACCAGGCCATCAGCAGGAAAGGATGGGAGATTTGTAGAAAATGTGGAGGAGGAGGGAGAGGTGTTGAAAGTCCAATCGCTTGTGTTTTTCTTTGAGCATATGTGATCAGAATACAGACTCAGGGAACTTGTCACAGGATACTGTGCCAATTTACCTAAAAAAATTAGAAACTGTGATATCTACATTATTTTGCACACAATTTTCATGTGTCTGGATTGCTAAATCTATTTGTTTCGCGTACATGAACAAATGGTTCTCTGCCCCATGTAAATCTTTTAAGTCAGGGCTAGAGACATGGTCTGTGTTTGTACATTCCAAACATCTAGATATGTGATTAATTTCTGTTCTGAGCCATATGCTTTCCTTATGTAAATATAACTTAAGTGCATTTCTGTGGCTTATTTAGTTGTTTTTGAACCCAGATGGTAGTGATTATAAAAATAAAAATCACATATTTTCCTATGTATACTCATTTCTTTTACAGTTGAAAAGGGCAGGCAGAAGAATCCCAGAAGTTTGTGTATCCAGACACAGACGTCTCCAGATGTGCTATCTTCTGAAAAAACACTTGAGTTGGCTCATTATAAAACAAAATGTGAAAACCAAAGTGGATTTATCCTGCAGCTCAAGCAGCTTCTTTCCTGTGGTAATACCAAGTTTGAGGCATTGACAGTTGTGATTCAGCACCTACTCTGTGAGGTAAGGATGTGTACCCTCTAAACCGTCTTTGTCCCTGAGGTGAGGCATGGGGGAGGGGGCGGTGTTCACGCTCTTGCCTTGTGAACACTTTTCAGTTAATGAATGATGAGACCGGATATAATTCATCCAATTATGCTTTTGTCAACTCGCTTGATACTTCAGTCTCTCTCTCTAGAAATTTGGGATGGAAACACTTCTACAACTTTCTTTTCTCTTTCAAAATCACTCAGACTGACAATGGCAAAAGATAATTGCTTGTTGTTCTTGTATACATCTCTAACCAATATTAGCATTAACATTTTTTCCCTCAATTTTTTGTCTAACTGAATGTAGCTCTTCATATCACCTTTAGTTGAATGCTTTGAAAAATGAGATTGGTTATATATATATGGGTCGAGGAACACTTCCAAGGTAACTCCCAGTATGGGTCTGGGGACTTTGCAGAATTTCCATCCATTTCTAAAATGGATTGTGGTACAACAGATGCGAAACAGATTTTCTTTGCTTACTTAGTCTTCCCTGACATTCTACAAGGATGTTCGTTCAGGGACGAGTTAAAATGCATTGAGAAGCCAAGCTTCTATGAATGTGTGCTACTGGTATACCACCAAAAACTGCGATTATCTGAGCGGAAACACTGGGATGAACTTATACTTGAGCTGTTTAGATAATTTTTTTAATCACCGTCTTAAAAGATGCACATCCATAACATCTCAAGAAGAAAACTGTTCAGTTTGCTTGTTCTGTAGTTCAGTTTGTGCAACAAACCTGTGTTCATTTTCTACAGAGGCTACTGTGATATGGTTGCCTGTCTGGCGCAGGGGAGACAGAGGTGAATGAGGCTTGGTCTCTGTCTTTGCAAGTAACCAAGCTAATAGTCAGTTGGGATCAATATTTGATGAACATTTTACAGCTTTGTCCAAATACATCTTTTTGAGAGCAAGATAGACACATATACCTAGTTTTAAAAATTGTAGGGGTATATGGTACTTCTGTTGCTCTTTAATATGTAAGGAGGGAATTGGAAAGCTGGTTTATATTATCAACTAGGTAAAATTGGAGACCACGTAAGATCAAATGCAGGAAACAGTCTCTTTTGTGATAAACCAATAAATTTGTTTTACTGCCGCTAGCCTAACTGGCCCCATGTTCAATTCCTTTCTCTCTCACATGGAATGGGTCATTAAGTCCTGTGAGCCCTCATCCTACAGTGTTGCCCCCCCCCTCCACCATCCCCTCTTTTCCATTCCTACTGTTGCCAACCTTGTTCAGACTCTAGAGAACTGTCCATTAGATTGTGATAACAACTTCTTAACTAGATTTTAGGCCTGCGCTCCCTTCACTCGTTTATCCCAAGCACTGCCAACAGATTCATCTTTCCAAAGCATTCCACTCTACTGACTAAAACCTTTGTCTACAGCTTACCTGTCCTATATGGTAGCTACTGTCTTTATGAAGCTTTTGGACACTTGAAGTGCAGTAAGACTAACTTAAGATATGTGGTTAAGCATTAAACTACACATGGATTTTGAAGACAGTATGAAAAAAATGTAAGATATCGTGTGAATAATTTTTCTGTTGACAATATGTCAACATGATATGTTGGGTATACTGACTTAAAATATATTAAAATTTAATCTTCAGTTTTAGGAAATTAAAATAATATACATGGCTCACACTATATGTCCTCTGGAAAACTCTGGGGTATAACTTGGAATATAAGATTCTATAATTTGGCATGAGCTGTTCTTTTTAGCCTCACCTCACTGCCTATCGGCTCTAGCTGTATAATTAGTGAGGTAGAGAAAAAGCAAGAGGGGTATAACATTCCTTGAATATTTACTAAGTTCTAGACATTCGTAACTTATTACATCTTGTCCAAAAACACAAATTGGAATTTACTAGTAAGAAAACTGAGGCATGGAGCTACAAAGTAACTCATCTATCAGCAGACAGCTAATTTTAGAGGAAGACCAGGACTTGAACCTAGGTCTAGGACGCTAGGAACTTAAAATCATCTATGAATGTCTCAACTTTCCTATTCTTTGTTCACATGCTATTTATTACTGGGCCACTGCCCTTCTTTCTAATATCTACATGTTCACATCTTATAGCAGCATCATACCACTATCTACACTTAATTTACATGGATTCACTATACAAACAACCAGTAGAAAATGCAAATTAAATAGATCAGGTAGTCCTGCCTTTCATGCCCCTCCATGAGGAGAGGCCCAGAAGTGGATGTGAGATGAGTTATGGAGCCTGCTCTTCCTTTGGTTCCTAAATCACTCACGTGGGCATGAACCTCCCACGGTCCATGTGATCCTGCTGTTTCAAGGTAATTTTTCCCCATACAGCCTTGCTCGTAAATACAAACCAAACTCTTTATCACATGCTCAGTTGGAGGAGGAGTAGATCGAACATTAGAAGAAAAACCTCACTTATTTGGATAAACTGACAAATGTTTGGTCAGTCTATAACAGGACAAACTCTTAATGAGTTTCAGGGATACTTTTACTGTATGTGAATTTCATATTGCACCTAATTTAGGTTTTAATGCCAATGTAATTGTGACTCCACTGGATTTCTTATAATTTGGGCCAAAAACTCCGTCTTTTATTTCCTGATCCTTCTGGCTCTATGTTCTCTCTACCTTCTGGATTCTAGGGACACTTGCATTTCTCTGTCACTCTTTACCTTGTATTACAGATAATTATTTGCACTCATTTAGGCCTTTTAAGACCAGAAGCTCACTGAAAGTAGGGTCTGTGTCTAGTTCCTTCTTAGGAAATGACCCTAGTACTTATGGCCAGACTTTATATAACAGATGTACATTGTATACCTGAACAAACAAATGGATGAATAGACAGGATGGAATCCCAAATGTAAGATGAACATATAAAGTCTTGATGCAAAAGTTCTTTGCTCTTTATAATCAATCAGCAAATATTTACTGATTGCCTAATGTGTGCAGGACACTATTATAAAACAGTTAGAAAGGACAGGCATAAACAGGGGAAAAGTTAAGTAATTCTTCAGAACAATTTTCCTCTTAACCCTTTGGTTCTCTCCTACCCACTATACAAGTGATTGATGGATTGATATGTGGATAAGCAGACGTAGATTGTAGGTATAGACTGATCTGTGTATACATATATATCTTATTCCTGAGTTTTTCCCAAGTGGCTTTAGAGCATTAGAGTGTGGATAAAAATGATTGATTATAGGGAATCCTAGAGCTATCGCTTACCCTTTGGTTGCAAGCCTGTTTAATAACTATAATTTTCCCATTCTAGTGGCAGAAATAATTCATTACATGGAAGTTCTAATAAGTGCCTCATGAATCTGGAAACTAATATCACACTTTCTGTTTCCCAGAGGACACATTGTTGATGGTTTCAGTTTATTCCAATTCCAGGTCTATCCTTGGATGGTTGAGCAGTGTTCTGTGTAGACAGCCAAAGTGAAATGCAGCCTAAAGTAGCACCCAAACAAGGTGAATTTTGAGTGACACTAGCAGGCTACTATAGGTAAAAAAAAGTCTCAGGGCAAAAAAAAAAGTGGACATGATTCATTGTGTGAGTGGTAGGGAGGAGGTGGGAGAGGGTACCCGTCTGAGCGATCTGACATGGCTCTTTTCTACAAAATCCCCTGTGCTGGTGGTGCTCTTCAGTAGCTAGCAAATTCAGGCCCACTGATGGGATGGCAGCCAGAGACTAAGTGCCTGTGTTTCAGGGACCCCTAATTAAATTATAGTGAATCCATTTTTTTTTTTTCCCTTGGAGCACTTCCTATATTAATAAGTGCGTAGAAAAGCAGATTTCTATCCAGATTCCTACCTCCTGCTTCCCCCCCCCCCCACATTGTATAGAATTCTGCATGTTAAAATACAAAGAGAATTAAATAAACTTGTTATCTTGACTATAAAGAGTTTATCATCTAAGACTGAAGCACTGATAGAGGAGCCGTTGAATAAAAAGAAACAAGCAATCAGCAGCTGAGTGACAAAATGCATTTTCATCATCTACAAGTAAAGGATAGATCTCTTAAAGGGCAAGCTCCCAGAGAGAGTCAGGCAGAAACTGACACAATGGTGTGGGCACTGCGATTTGCATGTCATATAGGATCACGTATAAAGCCCTTAGTTTTTCCTTTATCTTCTGCCGCTTCCCCCCAGATGAGGTCATCTGCCTTGAATGATAAGAGAGTTGGGCCCGACCATTTTAGTTCTATTCAGGTCCCAATCTTGAAGGCAAGAACCATGTCTTAAATTTCTTGCATACTTTTCCCCAGCGTCTGAAATGGTGCTTTGTTAATTGGCAGAGTAATAATTTGCCAATCAATTCAGAAAGATAAATGTCATCTCCAGGTTTTGGGGAAAGGGAGATGGTAACTATGATTGACATTGAACATTCCCTTCAGGGTTATGTAATGGGTCAGGTCAATTTGTTCTTGTGGAGGTGGGACATGGGTAGCAAGTGTGATTTGTACAGAACAGGAATTGGGAGCCTAAACAGGAGCTGGATGTTGGAGATTCTTGGACCTAGGGTGAATTTTATTTTTCATGGACTAAATGGAATAGTTTTGGGGGGTAAGGGCATCTGTGTGTACAAAGACCATGGGACAGTAATCAAGCAGCCCCCTGCAAGGTCCTGTGGAGGGATGCTTTCACTAGCATCGGAATGAATTTCTGGAGATCAGGACTGGAGTGGAAGTTGCACTAGTAGAAAAAGTGTGATAGAGTCAAAGCTCATGAGGAAGAATGGACTGACTTTGGGACAACACATTTAGACAAAAGAGAGACAAAGATGACCTCACGGCTTTCCTGTCACTGTTGACTCAGACTGACAGAGATTGGAAGCTGTCAGTGGCTTCTGGGACAGGAAGGTGGGATGCAGTAGAGTTGGGGGAAGTGTTCACATGAACTGAAATTCCTTGTCCCCCAAACCTCTTTAATAAGCTGAGAGATCATGTGGTAGGTGTTCGTGCCAGGGTATAAACGTTTTCATAAAATTACTTCTGGAAATTACATATCAACTTAATTTTTCAATTAAGCGATTTTTAATTGCTTGTGGGTATCTAGTAAAGCTGTCTTCTGGTGTTTTTGACAATTGCATGACAAAACTTGCTGGTATTGACTTGAAATAGATCACTAAGCAAACAAAATTAAGGCCTAAATTTATGAGATTAAGAAAGGCATGTATTACATCTGTTTCCATTCGCTTTTCTTCCAATTTTATCCAGGTTGATTTTTCCTGAGACTTTAATTTCTACATTAGAACACTCATTACTTGTTCATTTTTTAAAACCTGAACTCATGGATTTGTTTTGTTGTTATTTTTTTTAACTAAAAAAATATATATTTATTTATTGTTGAGAGCATGAGCATGAGCAGGGGGAGGGGCAGAGAGAGGGAGACAAAATCTGAAGCAGGTTCCAGACTCTGAGCTGTCAGCACAGAGCCTGATGCGGGGCTCGAACCCACGAACTGCGAGATCGTGACCTGAGCCAAAGTCGGATGCTTAACCGGCTGAGCCACCCAGGCGCCCCTGGACTCACGGATTCGTAATTTCAGAACAATTTAATACGGCACTTTAAAAAAATCAAGCATTGAGAATACCATTAATGGCAAAGTGTACTCAAGGAGAAAGTGTTTCTTAAATTCCAGTCACTGTTAACTACCCATGTGACAGTGTTAGCATGCCATTGTTAACTTCCTTAGCTCTTTAGTGAGAGACCACTACAAAGTAAAAAGTACAAGTTATAGAAGATACCTGATCTCCCACTCTCCAATCAGCACTGCACACTTTAACTTTAAACACCAATAGACCGTGTTCTAAGCATTCAGATTAAATTTTGCAGCAAACACCATTCGTCTTACTGTGTCATTGTGAATTGTAAGTCACAAAACACACACTTGGATTGTTCTTTGCCTCGTTCACAGGCTCCTTTAGTATACAGGTTTTGGAGAACACGTTTCTCTTTTCTATTAGTAAGTGTGATCATCTAACGACCTCAATTAGAGAGGGAACTAAAAAGGTTCACAAATCTAAAAATAACTCCATTATCCAGGCAGAGAAGGTCAGTTTTTCTTTGCACTGTACCAGCTGATATTTAAGTAAGTGGCCATCGATCAGTCTAATGTCTGGCTCTCGTTTTTCATAAATGAAGGGCTGTGGCTTTAAGTAATCGCGGGCTGTTTGTGCCAAAGGCAGAAGCTGCAGCAATCAGCTTCTGAGAGGAGAGAGGCATACGGTAACCTGCAGGATGTGAAGTAAGGCTAACCGAGGACCAATCATGCTCCTCCCGGTAGAGCTTTGAATGTAGGCAGACCCGACTGGTGGGTGGCGTGGCCACCTGTGCACTTCTTGGACGGTGCGGGGTGGGGGGGGTGGGGTGGGGTGGGGACAGGTGCAGACAGAAGCTGGAAAATGGGCTGCTCCAGCAGCAAAATGTGTCTCTATCCTCCCTGTGCAGCAACAAGGGTAATTAGTATTTGCTTATAGTGCGTTTCTGGGAGAATGTCAGGGACTGAGGCAGAGCTTGTCTGGAATTAGGGGGGAATGCTTGGAATGACGAGCAACTCTTGCCTGCAAAAGACTGGGTCTCATGATCTCTGCAATACTGTGATCAAGATGCGGCAGGAGCTCCGTCTCGGGTGATCCTAGTGAGGGCATTTTCAGAGAGCTCTGAATTCTGCCTTTTCCTTACTTATGCCCTGGTGGTAGGGAATCAACCTTTTAAGAAACTGTATCTATCGCTCTGTGTGTGTGTGTGTGTGTGTGTGTGTGTGTGTGTGTGTGTGATTGCTTTAAGTTGCTGGTAACTTGGAAATTGTTCTTTTTTTACGGAATTAATAATAGCTTTTTTGATACGGAAACAGTTGCCTGATATTCTTTGATTTCATTTCTCTTAACATCTCCTTACAATTATAGCTGATCCCAAATATAATAATCCTTAGAAAATAATGTGGGGCTGGGTAAAATTAGTTTAATTTTGTCTTTTTTTTAAGGATTCTTTTTCACTGTGGCTTCTTCCTTTTAGGACTGACATTGTAACAAAACTTTTTTATTTGCAAATCTAGGACAAAGTGCATATAAGTGCGTATGTTTAGAACATTAAATATTTATCTTAAACTGATTAGTGCTTTATTGCCCTTGGAGGAGAATGCATTAAGTCTTAAGTATGCATTTGCTGAAAGGTTCTATGGATTAGCAATGAAGCATGGCTCAAAGTAAATATTTTTAAAAGTACCATGCCAGTGAGTGTCTCCAATGATGGTTTGACGAGAACCTGAAAAAATAAAGATTTTTGAAACATGAATTTCCTTAACAACTAAGGGACATCTGTGTTTTTTTCACAACACAAACTGTTTAGCTTAAATGATTCATATCTTGGCTTCTCGATTCTGAGTCTCATTTTCCTGGTGATAACAAATGTGTGCCTTCACTGAAAAGGACCCTCCTGAAAACATGAGTAACTTGATGTGTGTTTTCCACAGCGGGAGGAAGCGCTGAAACAACACAAAACCCTATCCCAAGAACTTGTTAACCTTCGAGGAGAGCTAGGTAAGAGCTTTTTTTCCTTTGTGTGTGTGTGTTGTTTTGTTTTTTTCCCCCTAAGTTTGACAGGATGAGGGGACAACTGGCAAATTCGGATCTCCTAATCTGCATTATGGCTGGAGTTGCACGCTGGCAGTTGTTAGCTGTCCCACTCTGGTATCTGTGCAAACACTTAATATCAACATTTCTTTTGAATCTTGGCAGCTTGACCTCAAGTTCACAGAATTCCTGGCACTGATCTGACTAAGCCTAGCAGAGCTTTTGATGACCAAAACATTTCTCTTCCTGAAGACAAGGACAGAGCGAGTTTTGTAATTGTGTGGGTTCCTCTTAAATAATTCTGTCATTTTTTTTTTCCCAAACCTCTTTCCATATTAAAAAGTGGTGAGAAAATTCCCTCTCTGGTAATAGTAATTACATATGCTTTCCTTGGGGCAGTTTGCGAGGAGGAAGCATGTAAAGAGAAGGATGCTGTGCATCCCGGATAGCCTGTCTGAAGAAAGCACACTCTGTGCTAATGTTATAATTTGAACAGGGCTGATGGTGAAGGACCCAGTTCTACCAGGAGCCATGTGCCCCTGAAGTCTGTAACACCCACCATCCAGTGCTGCTGTTCGTAGGCTGAGCTGAGTTTTAGTTCTTGACTCTCCTGGAAGGGTCTTCAGGGTTCATGCAACAGAGACCATCTTGCCTTCCCTACCTCAGCTACTGTGTTGGGAGTGAACCATCTGTCTTGGGATGCCCATGTCTGCCATGGGCCCCTCAGCCCTAGAGAATCAGCTTCCTGCTTCAGCTTCAGCCCAGTTTGGAGTTATTCATTAAAAGGCTGAATTCCTTCCCCTTAGCAATTTCCTATGTATGCTCACAGCCTCCTCCTAAAGTGTGAGTAGGTATGTGTATAAATAATGCAAAGGCAACAGCCAGAGACGAAAATTGTGTTCATCCAGTTCTAGGAGAAACCTGTCTTTGGACAAGACCGGAATTTCAACATTGTCAATATAATTGGCTGGACTTAATTTTTTTTTTCTCTGCCACCCCCCAACCCTGGGCAAAGATTAAATAGCAGTGAATGTGGGGCCAAGGTTTGTCTCTGTGTTCCTTTTCTGTTTTCACCTCCCAACGGGAGGCAACCACAAACTGCTGACTACCCCTCCAGATTCTTAATACCTAGCTGGGACATCATTTTCTCCTGACCTTATTTGAAGCGATGGAAATGAGGAACTCTTTATAGAAAAGTAATTTTAAAACAGATGGAACTTCAGGACCCCAAAGAGTTGAAAATTCTAGGCAAACCATTCAAGGAAACCACAGCTGAGGAACAGGCCTCCTGGCGTTAGCATTTGAGGCTTTCTGTCCTGTTACTTAACTAGACAGCTGCCCTTTTGATTACCCAGATGACCAACTTAATTTGCTTTTGTGTGTGCCTTAAATAACGTAATGGATATAGAGTTGAGCAGGTCAGGAAAGAGGCCTTTTGTGTGTGTTTCAGAGTTCATTATGACCCAGTGGAGGTGGAGACGAGCCTCCCTGATGGTTCACGTTTCGGCCTCTCCAACATGGGGCCGAAACGCCAGCGGAACACTGTTCTCATTCATGCTGCTTGAATAGGGGATCCTCTTCTTACCTTTTAGTGGATAGCACAATTAAATGATTTAAAGTGGGACCCGGGTCCTCAGCACCTCCACTGGGTACGTAGCCTGACAGGAAATAGCTGTCACAGTTTGTACCCGTTCTCAACTTTCCATCTGTGATAAGGAGAGTGTGCCGTGGTGTTCTTTCACCACTGCTGTCCACGCGTCCGGATGCAGTGGTTGGCCTGTCCATAGCATCCGGTCACCCAGGTGGGAGTTGGGTAGGAGTTGGGTTAACGCGGCAGTAGGGGACTTTTGTCAGGGTAATGTGATGACATTAGGGACGGTTTTCAATGGAAGGGACAATTGGGAATGTGTCAGTGCTCCCATTGAATGAGGTAGAACTTCTCAAGTAACTATGTAAAGCCTTTTGGGAATGGTCTCAGTTCTTTGAGGGGAAAGAAGAGAAAGCATGACGTAGTTCTTCTGATGGAAACAGTCCAGGAAGAATTCTCCAGAAGCTGCCAGTGGGATTGTTTGTGGCACGAACTAAGATGAAAGACAACAGGTTACATAGCAAAGTTCGAAATGCGATTTTAAAATTTGAGGCAGTACTATAGAATGGTTAGACTGTGTGGTCACAATAACCAGGTCCAGACCTTTCGTAGCTGGGTGACCTAGGGCAAGTCACATTACAGGTCTTGAGTCCCAATTTCATTATCTATCACATGCGCTAATAATTGTCTGCTCAGGGATAGTCATGAGGAGTACCTGAAGTAACTCACTGTAGAGTGTGTTGCACCCAATGTTAACTACTATTAAATAGTTACTATTAAGCTAACATGTCTCCATTTTATAGCTGTGTAATAGTCACATTTGCTGTTTTGTGGGGGTATCAACCACACTGCAGGAAGGAATTGTAATTAGTCTATATTACTAGAAACCTCTCAGGATGGGTTGTTTTCTTGTCTTCAGACTCAAATGCCAATGAGACGTGATTGATCCCCTCCTGACACGGTCCAAGTGCTTGCAAAGTGGAGGCCATAGTCTAGCCTTTTGTCCGTGGATTCCTAACTAGAAGTTGCCTAGCTTCTTTGAGTCCAGTTTCCTCACTGGGGGTATGAAGTTAATCTGTATTTTTCTGGGTTGTCGCGGAGCTTGAGTAAAATAGTAATATGTATGAAGCAACTGGCCATGGTACCTGGTCCACCACAGGCACCTCAAGAGAGCCTTACTACCACCACCATCATCCAGGAATCCACCATTTCTCTCCAAAATATGGGGGGGCTGTTGGATCCACTCTCTAATGGGGTAATGTTTCTTTATCTTCTCTATGAAAATTAAGGCAAGGTTCTCAAACTAAGAACTGCAGAATATAAAAGACAACTCAGACTCAGGAGCACCAAAACCCAAGTAGAGTCTGTGATAGTGACCTTCAGAATCTAACTGCCTCCAACCCTCCCCTCCATTGACTAACTTCCCTGTTGTCTCAGTCGTCACCCTGACAAGTGTCCTGTGCTGCCAAGTTAACCCAACTTTCCTCAGAACAAACCCATGAGGCTCCCCTCCTTCCACTGGGTCCTCGATACTTGACAATCATGTACTTACTATGATCTTGTGTTTCCTTATTGTCTCCAGATAGTAAAAAAAAAAAAATTTTTCCAGAGAGTAAATTTCTTTCAGAGATTCTTTCCTACTTCCTATGGGGAAAAACACATGTTCTCCATTTTCACAAGTAATTGGTAAATATTTATGGGTATTTGAGGGTTTTAAAATTTCTTTTTATTTAAGAATAGTGTGCAAAAAGTTAAAACTGTGAAGTGAGGGCAAAATAGCCCATATTCCACTAGGAGACTTTACTTTTGCATATTTCCTGTGTCTTTGTGTATATGAGAGTAGACAATTTCATATCTTGACTTTTTTTTTTTATTAAGGTATCACTTACCTACAATGGAATGCTTATTGGCAAACACATACACTCATGTAACTTACAGCTTTATCAAGGTATTAAAGCTCACTATCCTCCCAGAAAATGCCTTCATTCTCCTCTCTGGCAGATGATACCCCTCTTCTCCAGAAGCAAACAATGATCTGATTTTTATCATGTAGATGAGTTTCGTGTATTCTAGAATTTCATATAGACAGAAACGTACATCATATTCTTTTTGTGTCTGGCTTTTTTTTTTTCCACACAGCAACATGATTTTGAGATTTGTCCATGATATTTTATGTGTATTCTTATCTTTTTAGCTTGTGTCAAGCACTTTTCCATATTGCCTCATACTCTTCATTATGGTCATGCTGAATGACTTGGGAAAGTTCTGTTGAGTGGAGATAGCTTAATTTCACTTACCCCTATAGTGTTTAGTATAGTGAGGGTTTCCTTGTCGGCTGTTATCCCATTCATTCCCGTGGTTTCATCTACAACCTGGAGGGTGATGATGCACAGATCTAGTTTTCGAGTTCTCTCCTTCCGAGGCTGCAGATGTATTTTTCCCGGTGAAGAGCTGCCTCCAGGAAAGCCAGTCTGGGGTAATCAGGCCTTTCTGTTTCCCCAGCCCTTTGCTTCCTTGAACTCTCTGCCGTGTCTCCTCATTCAGACCTATTCCTCAAAGTCTGCTTATCGTCTTCTGAAGTGGCATCATTCTTCAGTTACCACCTAAGCTAATGACAGGTCTCACATGCCTTGTCCTCCTCTCTCCTCCTCAACCTTCTGGCTCCTGCTGTTCTAATTTAAGCCCCATAATTTCTCCCCTCAAATACATGTCAGTGGTCATCCAACAGGCCACCTTGCTCCAGGCCCACTTCTCTCCAGACTGTATTAAAATAAGTCTCACATCTGTCCTCAACTGGACATTTTTAGCAAATATAAATGACTTCATTTGGGCTTTGGGGAAAAGTCCAAATAGACTGTATTCACCATGTATGATTTGACCAGAACCTTCCAGCCCAACTTCATGATATCGGGATGCTCATTTGCCTTTCTTCACACCTTCTTTCCCCTCCCCATGCCTTAGACACGGGTCCGTTCATACCCCTTTGGCCCTCTTTGGCACATGTTACCCCCTCTGCTTGAAATGTGCTGTCCCTTTTTCACCGCCTTTCTATTGTTTGCCTCTTAAACACCTCACTAGCTAAAACCTAGCTAAGTCCTAGCTAAAAGACCTTATCTTCATTTGAGTTTTAGTTCATCTTTCAAGAAAAGTTAATTGTGCCTTCTATGTCCTTCAAGATACTTTGTTATTGTAGTTATTTGTTTTTAGACCTCTTGTCACATTCTAGAACCATGAGCCTTTCAAGGGCAGTATCTCCTTCACCTTTGTAGCTCAACGAGCTAAGATCTTGTGCCCGGCACTTAGTATTTCATTGAATGAATGATTTTTATATTGAAGGTGGTAACTAGAGAAAGTTGGTTTATCTGTATAATACCTAATATTCAATGGTTTTTGTATACAAATGTTTTCCTATAAACCTTTTAAAAATAACAAGTATGTTTTTAGAAATGAATAATAAACATGGTGAGCTATAATTCTGTTGGGAACATTTAAAAAAAACTAATGTTTATTTATTTTAGAGACAGAGTGCAAGCAGGGGAGGGGCAGAGAGAGAGGGAGACACAGAATCTGAAGCAGGCCTCAGGCTCTGAGCCGTCAGCACAGAGCCGGATGCGGGGCTCGAACTCATAAACCGTGAGATCATGACCTGAGCCAAAGTCGGATGCTCAACCGACTGAGACACCCAGGCGCCCCTCTTGGGAACATTTTATAATTATGTCTGATAATCCCAGTTAGATCATTTTGAAAGTGTCAGCCCTTGAAATAGATTACAGTTCAATTGAATGGTCAGTGTCCACAACAAATATTTGGCCTCTGAGATAGGGAATAAACCTGTCACTCTAATTTTTTTTTTTTTTTTTTTTTTTTAAAGAATCATGTTGGATCAAAACTGCCATAATAGAGAGCCATAATGGGGCACCTGGGTGGCTCAGTCGTTTAAGCATCCGACTTCGGCCCAGGTCATGATCTCACAGTTCATGGGTTCGAGCCCCACGTCAGGCTCCAGGTCATGATCTCACAGTTCATGGGTTCGAGCCCCACGTCAGGCTCCGTGCTAACAGCCTGGAGCCTGCTTCAAATTATGTCTCCCTCTCTCTCTGCCCCTCCCGCACTCTGTCTGTCTCTTTCAAAAATAAATAAACAAAAAAATAGAGAACCATAATTATGGTCTTTGGGGGTTTCTATTATTTTTTGTTAATATTAATCATTAGAATCACATTTTTATCTAAATTAATGGAGGAAAGGTATTTTAGCTGTCAAAATTAATATCTAATGTATACCTTTTTCAGAGACCTTCCATCTATTTTTATTTAAGTTTTTTGGTTTTTTTTTTTTTTTTTAATCCTACTGAGACTTAAGTATTTGGTCAAATGAACTAGGTGTCAAAAACTTGGGGCACTTGGGTGGCTCAGTTGGTTAAGTGTCTGATTCTTGATTTCTGCTCGTGTCATGATCCCACATACCATAAGATCGGGCCTGTATCGGGCTCTGTGCTGACAGAGCAGATCCTGCTTGGGATTCTTTCTCTCCCTCTCTCTCTGCGCCTCCCTGCCCGCACACATACAAGCTTGCTGTCTCTCAAAATAAATAAACATTAAAAAAAATAAAAACAACTTGAAATGCCTTTATTCACAGACATCCATATAAACGTAGTATTATTTGTAATGTGTTGTTCAGGTAATGCACATCTTTTTTATAGATCTGTCCTGGTTGTTTCTATATAATGACACAAGTGGGATTTGAACCCTTAATTCACTAAGAATTGCAGTAATTCCCATTAATTACAAAAGACTAGTTGATTTTTTTTTCCTCTGTGTATAAAAATTATGCACTGGGTATGGTGGTAACATTACTGAGTGCCAGCTCTTTCCTGACAGCAGTATTCAGCTCTTAGTCTACTGGTTAGTATTTTATTAAAAGAAAGGAAAGGGAAGGGAAGGAGGAAGGAAGGAAAAGAAACTGAGGCTTAAAAGTGAAGTAACCTTCCTGAGGTCAAGCAGCTAGAGAGCAAAGCGCCTGGCTGAGGACCTAGCATGGTTAGACTAGCAAACTCCTGCTCATCATAACAGGGAAAACCATGATGCAATATTTCAAAGGTTGGAAAATCATGTGATATAGACACTGCTTTGCATTGGTAATGACTTTTGGAATCTTTTTATCTGAGTCAAGAGTTCAAGACACACTGTTAGGTTAAAATAGGTTTTGCTATTATCAGTTAGGGAAAAGTGACTTAGCCTTGCCAAAAGCAAGGTATAAATTGTCTGATCAACACTCACCTGGTGTCTGTGAACTTGAGGCCACCATACACCTTGGCGCATGTGTTAATTCTTTCATTAGTTTGATCTACAGTTGTGGTTTAACAGGCTGTGTATTTCAAGTAATTTGAAAAACTCTTTACAGTTAGGTCACTTTGAGTTGCACAATTCCAGAAGTGATTTTCGAAGTGGGATTTATGAAAAAAAACTATTAACGTAATGAAAACTAATAGTATACCATAAGAGAATTCTTTCTCTCACT
This sequence comes from Prionailurus viverrinus, assembly GCF_022837055.1. NCBI lineage: Eukaryota > Metazoa > Chordata > Mammalia > Carnivora > Felidae > Prionailurus > Prionailurus viverrinus. Next base: position 20,845,823 of record NC_062564.1, read on the forward strand.
GAGTTGATTGAAGATGGTTTTGACCACCTCAGACTTAGCCCATTTTTCCCTATCCACATCTGCCCATCCTAAATTCAGACTTTGGCTGGCTATGTCTATAAGTAAAAGGTTATGTACTGTCACCTGTATAGACGCGCAACATAACCGGGGGTATCAGTTTTGAAAGCCTGTGTTCCTTGTCCTAGCTTGTCCTTGTCCAGTTTTGATATGTTCAGTGTTGACTAATTTAATGTCATTTGTCCAGAATGGTGGTTCTCAGACTTCACTGTGTAATGAAATAGACTAGGTTAAAATGCTGATTCACAGTTCTGACTCAGGTGGCTTGGGAATGGAGCCCAGAAATCCACTCTTTTTTTTTTTTTTAAGTTTGTTTATTTAGACACAGAGCGAGCTTGCATTGTGTGCATGGGGGAGGGGCAGAGAGAGAGAGAGAGAGAGGGAATTCCAAGCGGGCTCCACACTGTCAGTGCAGGGCCCGACGCAGGACTCAATGCCACCAATAGAAGATCAGGACATGAGTGGAAATCAAGTCAGACACTTAACTGACGGAACCACCCAGGCACCCCCAGCAACCCACTTTCAATGACCATTCAGGTGATTATCATGTAGGTGCTCCCTGGACTATACTTGGACACCATGCCGGTTGTCCAGAATGTTGTTTCTTTTACAGAAAGTCTGTAAGAATCAGGTAAGCACAGTGAGCGAATAAACAGTAATGTCAAATAGTGCCAACTGAATTGAGCCCGTTCTTGTTTGTACCTAGGCTTCCAAATGTTAGGAATGCCATCAACTTTACCTGCCCTTTTGAACCTCGTACTCTAAAAATGAAGCATGAGGGACGTTTAACATTCAATTTATTACTTTGGTCTCAGTGTGATTTCTTTAAAGTCCTGCCTGATTTTTCTCAGGCCCGAAGCTTAGAACATGATGCCAATTATTCCGCCAGGCTTGCATCTCCGATCCACTTTCGTGCCTAAATGTTTTCGTTGGTCCATGGAATGTTGCTGTTGTGATTATGAGAACATCTGTTTTGCAGCATGTTGTTGGCCAGTGAGTAAGTTGAAAAACAGCAAAGCCTTTTCAGACTTGTGTTGGCAGGGAGAACCACAGGCCCCATGGAGACCCAGCTGGCACCTGTGTGCTCACATTGGCTGGTGGGGCCAGATCATCATCCCCCGTTTGCGTAAGGTTTTGTCAGGACTAATCAGTGTAGAGAAAAGTTGTTGTTGTTTTTTTTCCTTTTAACTTGCCTTATCTTGAAGTCTTTCTAGCTTCCACAAGAGAAAGAAGCCCTAATACTCTCAGGCGTCCATTGTATGTATGAATTAACTTCTCTCTTCTGCCTCTCAGGTTGAGGAAATAGCCACAGAGATCAGGTTCTGGGTTCTGTGCTGCAGAACCTGAATTGAAAATGTTGAGTGGATTGAGTTCTGGACCCAACTTTGCTACTTCAGTTCCCATTCCAGTAAAATGAGATTTAAGATGAGGACCTATTTTATTAACTCAAAACACTATCATATTACATGAGAGAATAGAAACGAGAGCATTTTGTAGAAGTACGAAACTGAGCTTTAAATGTAAGATGATATTATTTATGGGAGAATTGAGGGTGCAGGCATTTTTTTTTTTGTAAAAGTAGATTCCTAATAAGTTATGATTAGGGAGTGGCTTTGAAATCAGTTCGCGTAGATTCATGTAATTCCCAAGAGCGATCAGAAAGCCCTTCATAGCTCATTATGAAATTTAGAAAAAGACTGTTGTGTATCACATGACTGCCACATTTCTCGGTCATATGAAAAAGTAGTACGTCTTGGCAAGTAAAACTCGGACGTCTTCTGAGATGATCATTCCACAGAGAGTTTGTGAAGATGTGCTCTACAAAATCCTCACCAAATGCTATGGTTAGCCGATCAGGTGGTATTTGTTCCTGCCTTGCAACACCAGGAAATTGAGATGTGGAAAGTTAGACTTTCCCGTTGTTGGACAGTCTGGGTACCTACCCTTTCGTTGTTTGTAGGCTGCTGCCCTTCCCCCAAGTAGAAAGTGACTTTTTAAAAATGGCTTATTGATTACCTTATTCACTTAAATCACTGTCTCCAGTTTTAAACAGACCCTGGTTTCAGAGAGTAACCTACGTAGCCCGTCAGTCACTCTGGCAGCGTGTCCTGACCGGATTTCTCTTCCATAGAGTAAGAATAATATTATGAAGGGATTATGCTGCTATGATAGAAGATAGTGTTCCCATTCACGGTTCTGGGGCTGGGCCATAGGAGTAGTAAGATAAGCTATAGATTGGTTTCCCCCTTTGATACGCAGGTGGGAGCATATTTTACATGCACGTTGCTTTTCCACTCAACATTCTTAAAGATCAATACACAAAGAACTTTATCAGTCTTTTTTAATAGCTGTTGAATGATCTTATTCCATCACATAGATACACCACAAATAATTTAACGTGTTCCTTCTTGGTGGACATTAGGTTGTTTCTGATGTTTTGCTGTTACAGAATTGCTCCAGTGGATAACCTCAAATGTCCTTCATTTTACACGTGTGGGAATATACCTGTAAGATAAATTCTTACTGGTGGAATTGCTGGGTCAATGGACTATGCAGAGAAAACATGACAAGCCAAAATTGAGGGTCATTCTAAAAATACCTGACTCTTGAAAATTGTCAAGATTATGGGGGGCAGGAGGGGGAAGAAAGACCCACTCACAGACCAGAGAAAACTGACGAAACATGACAACTAAATGCAATGTCATATCTTGCATAGGGTGCTGGAACAGAAAAAAAGGGGCAAAGTATGGAGTTTAGCTCATAATACTATACCAATGTTGGTTTCTTAGTTTTGTTAATGTCCCTTGGTAATGTGCAGTGTTAATGTTAGGGGAAAATGGATGAGAGGTATCTGGAAACTGTTCTCTCTTTGCAGCTTCTCTGAAGAGCCAAAGTTTTTCTAGGGGCACCTGGGTGGCTCCACCAGACAAGTGTCCAGCTTCGGCTCAGGTCATGATCTCACGATTCGTGGGTTAGAGCCCTGCATCAGACTCTGGGATGACAGCCTGGAGCCTGTTTTGGATTCTGTGTCTCCCGCTTTCTCTGCCCCTCCCCCACTCTGTCTTTCTCTCTCTCTCAAAAGCAAATAAAACATTAGAATTTTTTTTAATTATCCTAAAATTTTGTCTTTAAAAAAAAAAAAAGCATAGTGTTCCAGTGTCAAAACCTTAATTGTGACTAATGTCCCGTGATTATGTAAAATGCTAACAATTGGGGCAGCTAGATGGAAAGGGTACAGGAACTCTGTGTACTCTCTATGTACCTTTTCTGTAAAATTATTCCACAATTACAAGTTGTTGTTGTTTTGTTTTGTTTTGTTTTGTTTTTAAGCAAGTATATATCAGGGCGCCTGGGTTGCTCAGTCAGTTGAGCCTCCGACTTCGGCTCAGGTCATAATCTCGTGGTCTGTGAGATCGAACCCCGTGTCGGGCTCTGTGCTGACAGCTCAGAGCCTGGAGCCCGTTTCGGATTCTGTGTCTCTCCCTCTCTCTGCCCCTCCCCCACTCATGCTCTGTCTGTCTCTCTCTTTCTCAAAAATAAATAAAACATTAAAAAAAAAAAAAAAACTTTAAAAGCAAGTATATTTTCCCTGAGAAGTATGTGCTGTTGAAAAAAGAGTGAAGGTGTCCAGCACTGAAAAGCAGGTGTCTGATTCCCCAGGTGGCCAGAGGCGGGGGTTAGGAGGGGGACCTAAAGCAGGCAAGAAATGTAGGACACAGACATCTTGATCCCCCCACAGCTGGTGCAGAGAAGGGTTGGCCCCCATGGCACGCCTGCCAGAAGCACCTAGAGAAAGTATGTGTGTACAGTTGGGGAATGAAGTCGTCTTATTTTCCTGTTAATCTTTTCTTTCTGTCACAATCTCTGATGTGGCATCATGAAAGCGTGTGTGACTTCTATGTGACCTTACCTCCTCCTCTTTATTTTTCCTTTTCTTCTTTATACTTGATGTCCAGTTTAGATAAAATCACCTACAAGTTGGGAAAGTCCTATTACATCCAGTGCCAAGAACAAGAGAACTATGGTACCCTATCCTGTGTGTCTGTGTGTGTAGCTTTGAATGCTACACAAGGCTGCTTTTTAACTGTCACATTCTGTCGTGGAACCACAAGCCTGTCTCTGACAATTCTTCAAACGCATTTGAACGGGTGGTCTTTTGTAAGGCGGGTAAGGATAACCGCAACATTTATTTCACGCTGACTCTGGTCAGACACTGGGTCAGGGGCTTCGTGTGTGTTATTTTATTTAATCCTGCAGGGAAGCTACCAATATTAGCTCCATTAAAAAAAAAAATGAAATGAAGGTTTAGAAAGCTTAAATAATTTGCTCAAACCACGTGGCAGGTAAATGGTGTGACTGAGAATTGGACCTAATTATTCTAGCTCTGTTCTATGAAGACTTTTATTTATGTCCCTGAGAGTTAAAATATTTGGGGTTGTCTCGTGATGAACCATGCTACCCAGATTCAAAAATGAAGGAGTCATGAAGAATATGACCAAGTTAGGGCCATGGTTGTGTGGTGCTTTTCTCTGTAAACATGCATTTATCAGTTACCGAAGGGAAACTGATGTCTACGAGATGGAGAGAATACAGGTCTAGCCTCCCCCTTTAGAAGAGGTCCCCAGGACAAATTAGGTAATAGCTGCGCGTGTGCTTCTCGGGGATAAGGGCTAGAGGACCCCGGATGAATCCAGCTCTCCTTTTCAGAGATTATAATTGGCTGTGACATGGAGCCTTTTCCAGAGGTCATCCAAATAAGTTATATGAAAAGGAGAAAATTCAGGCATTTGTCCATTTTTCTGAAATGTTTTTTTTTTTCCTTGCTCAGTTCTATATGCTTGAACCATGTTGTGTTCCTGTTCTGTCATTGGCCGAGAATTCTGCATGGGCATAGTTTGTCCCGGGGCGAAAAGGGCTGCCTCTAACACGGCCTGTGGCTTTAGGGCTGGTCTTGTAAATGAGTTGGTTTCTTTCTTTCCTAATTCTGCAAACTCATGCTGAGGCGGACGCTGGAGATAACTTTTGCTGCATCCCAGTGCGTGTACAAAAGTTACGGGTGTCCAGCTCTTCCACTGGCAGTGGCCTCTCGGCACCCTTAGTCACAGACCTGCTTTTACCAGTCACCTGATGGAAGGATTAAGACACCAGGACAGAAAGATTCCTTTGTACTGTATGGATTTGGTATTTGTGCAACAACTTCTTGAAAACAGTGTCAGCTTGCACTGAAAACCCCTTGCTCACTTGCTGGAAATTCTGAAAGATCCCCTGTTTTATTTTGGCTTTGCTGGGTGCCTGCTTCACTGTCTGAAAGAGAGTGGCTTTCCGGAGAGTAAGCGAGGATAAGACCAGGCTGAGATGGCCTTAAGGAGCTCTCCTAAACTGTCATCAGCACAAGGAAGGGGCCATGACTGAAGCCCCAGGTGACCTCCCGCACTCCCCCCACTGTGTGTGTCTGGTGGAGAGGGAGCGCTCAGAACCCTTGATGCATTGGTTACATGGGTGTCCTTAAAAAGTGTTCCAAGAGTCTTTGTGCCAAATACATTTTTCCTTCAGGAGCCCAGGCCAATTAGTTCAAAGTAAAGCTGTTGGTGTGAGGGATGATTTCAGTCCAGCTGTTGTCTGCCCGGCACGCCAGGCCGGTAGCAGAGCAAAGGTCTGTGCACAGCTGTGGGCTGATGTCACTGCCTGGGGTTGAGCCCAAGCTTGGGATGGTTGTACTAAGGGCAGTAGACCCTTCTCTCCCTGTTCTGACCTACCCCTTGCATCCCCTCTGCCTTCCCTTCCCCTCACTCACAGTGGCAAACAAAATTAAACACTTACAAGCTTTTCCTCTTCTGTTATTTCTTTTCTCTTTTTTTTTTTTTTAAACAGGAAACGCCCTGTCCGGTGGCTAATGTGAGAGGATTTCCAGATATCCTATTTGATTTTAAACCCAGATGTACTGTAGATATACGTTCAAACTGACCGTTGTTTCATTACAAACAAATGTGTTAAAATTGGGCGGGTGTAGCATATTATTAACTTCATATAGATGATCTTCTAGTTTCTGGTTCACTTAGATATTTCTGTCTCTGATATGAGCATTCAGATGGGCTGCGATCATACTATTGGTTTTTTTTTTTTTTTTTTTTTTTTTTTGGCTGATCTCTGAAATTCCAAGAGAATTAAGTAAAAACGACATGAAACCAATAAGAAAGCTATTGGACATCTTCATTGAGTGCTTGCAAAATATTTTTCTGTCATCTACTTTCATAGAGTGTTATAATGTAGATTCCCACAAGGAAGCTTGTGGGGCCATCATTTTGTTTGTGTACTTGGGAAGGTTAGTGGAAGCTAATGTTGTGTGTACCTGTTTGACTAACATTTGCCTTCTTGAATCATTTTTTCCCCTCCTTTGGTAAATAATTAGTACAATAAAAAGGAAAAGTGAAGAGTGTTATATAACCATCCACATCACCATTATCTTTTACTCTTTTAAAGAAAAAATAATAACTTCCAAAATTTAGTTCCAAGGGACTGAATTGTCAGTCTGTACTGCATTTGATGACCCCAATAATCTGGCCTCCATCTACCTCTTTGGGTCTTATCTCCAGTTGTTATGCTTTGTGAAAGTTCTAGTCCCCAAGGCACGCCATGCAGTCTCCCACCTTTGTTCATGGTAGAATAGTTTTCACCCTCAGTATCAGGATGGCATTTATGTCACGTGGCTCCATTTAAAAAAAAAAAAACTGACCAGATCAGAACCAGTGAGCTGCCATTTCACACCCATTAGAATGGCTTATAAAAAATAATACAAGAAAAGAAAACAATTTTTGGTGAAAGTGTGGAGGAATTGGAACCATTGTGTACTGCGGGTGGGAATGAAAAATGGTGTAGCTGTCATGGAAAACAGGACGGTGTTGGCTCAGATAATAACAGAATTACCATATGACCCAGCAAGTCCACTTCCAGGAATATACTCAAAAGAGCTAAGACAGGGACCTGGACAGATGTCTGTGCACCCATGTTTATAACAGCGTTCCCAATAGCCCACAGGTGGAAGTAACCCAAGTGTCCTTTGACAGATGAATGGTAAACAAAATGTGGTCTATATGCACAATGGACCATTATCCAGTTTTCAAAAGGAAGGGAATTCTGACACATACCACAACATACATATGACCCTTGAAGACATGCTGCTGAGTGAAATGAGCCTGGCACAAAAGGGCAGGTTCTGTATGATTCCATTTATCTGAGGTACTGTTGTTACCTACATTTTACCACAACTTAAAGAAATTTAAGACCCCAACTTCCATACCGTCATAGCTGGGTGTAAACCATTGTGAGCGCCATTTATTAGACCCATAGGTACTTCCCTGTATTGTTTCTCAGAAGTGTATATCTTCTCAATTAGACAATGAGCCTCCCAAGGAGAGGCTCCATGTTGTTTCTCTCCAGTCTCTGGCACAAAAGACAGCTGGGTGGGGTGGGGGAGAAGCACAGGCTTTGGATGTAGACAATCAGTATCCAAACTGTTTACAACAGTCCAGTCTCCTGCCACTTATTTAGCTGTGTGCTTATAGGCAAATTGTGTACCCCCTGTGTTGACTTCCTTATTCATTTTGTAACAAGGTTCTCACAGGACTTCTGGGAGAGGTAGACAAGATAACGTGTGAGGAGCGCCATTCACTGAGTAGTAGTTTTTTTTTTTTTTTATGTTCCTTTCCCCTTCAATAAGTATTTATGGATTTATTTGAATTTTAATGGTTCTCTTTAGAAGAAGCTATTCTTGTCATTATTCAATATGGTCCATTTTACCTCTGAAAGAATACTAATAGGAGACAAGTGACTAATATTTCTACCACTACATGGCATGTTCCTAAGAAACCATGAAGACAAGTCTACCTCCTTGCTGGAAATTCATCCCAGGAGCCAGCCAGTTCCACATTACTTAGCTAGAATTATCATTAAACTAAACTGTCCTTTCTCTGCCCTAAAACAATCTTATTTCTTCCACAATTCCAGAAATCTATATTGCTTGCCAAAAGGGAGGTAAGGATTAACAACAGATGTACCAGTACTCTGTATTAGTCCATGGGTGCTTTAGGCTATTGAGAACACGAATTCTGACAGAGTAGCACTGGTTTCACCTGTATTGAATGTCAGTGAAGGAAGGTTAAAAAAGGCCAGAGTCAAACTTCTGACAAATGATCGAGATCTTCCAAGATTTATTACAATGTGGTTGTATTATATGCCTTTATGTGCAAATCTGAAAATTTTTCGTTAACGATTATGTGTTTGCAGTAGTGGTGGCGAAGAAGTAAGATGCTCCGATTTCAAATTCTGTTTTTCAGATAACTTTGCCTTTTAAAAATATCAACCTGTATATATCAACAATATAAACGATATATTTATATGATAGCTTTTAAAATGTGTTTTTCCTGAAGTTTTTATGCCCTGGTCATTTGTGTTCAACATATTCTAATACTTTGTTTTCGTTACTGTACTTTTGAAATCAGCTCAAATTAAGTGGAAGATTAAAATCCGTTTATTTCTTCTCTCTGGTCTTCCCTGTTCCTCTGTGTCTTAGCGTCTCCCTACTGGCTGGCCAACCTTAGAGACGCCTCAGCCAATCAGAGCCTCCTCTCCTTATGGCCCCCGCACTGATTGGGCAACATACAAAAGGGTGATCCTCCCTTGGAAACCTGGTTCTCAAGTACTTCTGTTACTTCTTGCTAGATGATTGTGTGGGGTTTTTTTGTTTGTTTTTGGTTTTGGTTGGTTTTGGGGGTGGGGGGTTGCCAGCGACCATTTGCTCTTGTTCTTATTTACTGTTCACTTCTATACTATTACCTTTGAAAGTCTGGTCAAGAGAGAACTGAGTACTGTGAGCACTGTGTTAATGTTTCAAGAGTCCTCACACCTGTGCTTGAATGTTAGGATTTTAGGACATTTAGCAGTTTAAATATCTTTTCCCTTTTTTCATCTCTTTTCAGTCACTGCTTCATCGACCTGTGAGAAATTAGAAAAAGCCAGAAATGAGTTGCAAATAGCTTATGAAGGATTTGTGCAGAAGCTGAACCAGCAGCACCAGACCGATCTAACAGAGCTAGAGAATCGGCTTAAAGAATTTTACACCGGGGAGTGTGAAAAGCTCCAGAACATTTACATCGAAGAAGCGGAGAAGTACAAAAACCAACTGCAAGAGCAGGTCTGTGCTTTTGGAGCCTGAGCGTGTTCTCCATCGTGGCTGTTTATTTGAATTCTGATTGTTGTTTGATGATGAATTTCCTTTGAACTTCCCTTTGTTTATTTAAATAAGTGAAAAGGGGTTTTTCAATTATTTTTTCCCTTATGATCAAAGCAATATTGGGTGAAAGAAAGGAAGACAAAAGAAAGAAAAGTAAAAACAAAAAACCAAAAAAGCCACCCTTTACCCTACTACCTGGAAGTAATCCCTTTGCATTCTGATGTTATACTGCAAAAAAATTATTGTGAATTTTTTATTTTTTAAAATGGCATTGAATAACCCATATTTTTCACATATCCTTGTATCATGAACTTGTCTTCAATTTCCTTGCTCCCCTTTAAAATCAGTTTTTCCTTTAGCAAATATTTACCGAATGCCTACACCGGGCATGTGCTATGGACTGAGGATACATAAAGGCCGATATGACAGGCATGGATCTTATGTGGTCCTATCACTGTGAAATATATCCTCATTCCTTATGATGGACTTGGCCATTTCCATCCATGAACCCTGGAGAACTCGTGTGCTTGGACTCCCCCCTGGGGCGGGGTTGGGGGGGTGGAGGGTAAAAACAGAGTGGAGAATTGGGAGTGGCAGACCCAAGTCCCCAAGTCGGGTGGTTCTTTTCATGTGTTGGGCAGCCCTGTAACTTGAATGCAAGCTTATGAGTCAAATCTCCTAACGTTGCTGCTTACTATTCAACTTAAGACTTTTAACTTTACTGGTAAAGTATTGTTTCGGTTTGTTTGTTTTTTTTTTCTTCTAGTTTGACAACTTAAATGCTGCCCATGAAACCTCGAAGCTGGAAATTGAAGCTAGCCACTCAGAGAAAATTGAATTGTTGAAGAAAGCCTATGAAACCTCCCTTTCAGGCAAGAATGCTTTAAAAAAAAAAAAATAGAATCAGGTCTAATGGAACAGCATGATATGTTTTAAAACGGAAATGATTCATAAACTTCCTTTCCAGAGAATACCCTGTGGTATTCAGTGTGGAGTGTTTTTGCTTTCTTTTTGCATTGTTCATTGTTAGCAGATGCCCTTTTCCCCTTAGGATGCAAATAATAGTTTGTCACAGATGCCAGCCTTTGAAGAAATAGGATGGATTTTAAAGAATGTAAAGGCCTTTTTGGTAGTAATTGTTCTTTACCAGTTGAGGTCCTGAGAAGTTAAAAGTGTTCGTTTACATCCTGGCCACAATAAAGGATCCATGCTGAGCACCCTCGCTCACCAACTCAAGTTGTACAAGGATGCTGTGAAATGCAGATGGCGCTTTTTGAATCAAGAAAGAATTTGTTTTACTCGGTTCATCATGAGCGGAAGGGTTGAAGTAGAAGGAGAAGAAGGAGCCATTGCTTCCAGAACACAGAGTACCGCAGAAGTTGTTGCACTTAGCTCCATGCTTCCCACAGAGAAGCATGTGGGCAAGGGGTTAGAACTGGCTGGGTGACCTTTGGCAGAGGTTTTTCTTGTCAGAAAAATAGTTGTCGTGTGAAGTTAGAGAACATATAAAAGTGGTCCAGGGTAGACATTTAGTAAATGTTGTTCTTCCTTCATGCTAGAAATGGTTTTTATTTTTTTTTAATGTTTATTTTTGAGAGAGAGAGAGATACAGAGTGTGAGTAGGGGAGGGGCAGAGAGAGAAGGAGATGGAATCTGAAGCAGACTCCAGGCTCTGAGTTGTCAGCACAGAGCCCGATGTGGGGCTTGAACTCATGAACCGCGAGATCGTGATCTGAGCTGAAGTTGGACATTCAACCCACTGAGCCACCCAGGTGCCCCTGAAATGGGTTTAGTTTTAGACTTCTGTTTGGGTCATGAAGAGCAAATGGAAAAGTGCAGAGAAATTCCAGAGCAGGAGTGTGCAGGCCAGTGTTTGAGGCCCTCCTCTGAGAAGGATTCTCTGTGTTTCCTAAGGCCTCTGGGCTTCTGTGGGCCTCCATGCTCTCCGTCATAAAATGGAAATATATCTGCCCTACTCCCTTCATAGGGCTAATCTGAGAACAGATGGTTTAATTTGTATAATAACATCTTATAAAGTAACATAGTCATACTGCTTCTTAATTAACTCTTACATCTACGTGCTTTAACAACTGTAGAATACAGTGATCTTATATGATGTCGTTGCCTCCAAAAAATTGCTTCTTTCCAGAAATCAAGAAAAGCCATGAAATAGAAAAGAAATCCCTCGAGGATATGCTTTTTGAGAAGCAGGAATCATTAGAGGTGAGTACATCTCACTTAGCCCCGCCCCCCAAAAGTGTCCTCATTCTTGAGGTTCCTGTGGTTTGGGTAATGTTTCTGTGTACATTTGCTGTGTTTCTGGTGTCTGCTTGTTAACTTGTGTTCCACATTTCATTGTTTGTTTTAGAAACAAATCAGTGATCTGAAGAGTGAAAATGATGCTTTAAATGAAAAGTTGAAATCAGAAGAACAAAAAAGAATATCAAGAGAGAAAGCAAATTTAGTAAGTTGTGTGTGCTTCTCCATCACTCCTGAGTTTCCTTCTGCTCAGCTGCCTTTTAGGGTCCAGTCAGTGTTCAGCAGCTAGAGAAATAATAGGGGTTTGGAATCCTTCTCCAAATTGCAGAGTGATTTTTAAACTGGCTTGTTTCTTGGTGTCCTTTTAGAAATTCTAAGAACCACATACAGGTCAAGCCCAGTAGATTGCAAGCAGTCTAGGCTAATAACTTCAGGAAGACAGGACAACTGTCAGTGAGCATCAGGGTTTCATGTGAGGACTACCCTTTGTTTGTTTGTTTGTTTTTAAACTGGTAGCCTGAGATATAATCTACATACCACGACATTCACCCTTTTAATTTTTTTTTTATATTTTTGAGAGACAGAGTGGGGGAGGGGCAGAGAGAGAGAGACAGAGACAAGATCCGAAGCAGGCTCCAGGCTCTGAGCTGTCAACACAGAGCCTGATGCGGAGTTCAAACTCATGAACCTTGAGATCATGATGTGAGCCAGTCAGCGCTCAACCCACTGAGCCACCCAGGTGCCCCCTTTAAAAAAAAAAAAATGTAATACCCTTTTCAATGTACAGTTCAGTGATTTGCAAGTTGTGCGTTGGTCACCATTATCTAATTACAGAACATTTTGTCTCCTCAAAAAGAAACCCTGTGCCCGTTCGCAGTCATTTCACCTTCCTCCCCCCACCCCCGAAACCCCCCAGCCCTAGGGAAACCCCAGACTTCTTTCTGTCTCCATGGAGTTGCCTACTCTGGAGGTTCATATAAATGGAATCGTGTTCTGTGTGGCCTTTTGTGTCTGGCTTCTTTCGCTCAGCTTATGTTGTCAAGGTTGATGCATATTGTAATCATACAGGCATTTCATCCTTTGCCTTGTTATGTCTCAGCAGTGGGTCATAGGGGTAATCCTCCCTTTCGAAAAGTACAGATTTATCTTGTAAGCTCAGCTTTCTCTTGGAACTTGTATCCCTACTCCCCTGCCCCCATCCTACTTTTGAGAATTTAAAAAATGTTTCCTGTTTCTGTCTTCGGTGCCACCGTTTTCATTCCATACATGTGTGCACGGAGCTGCAGGAAAAGTTATTTCCCACTTAGAATCTGCCGGCTCAAGAAGCACACGTGTGTGGGTCTCTCAGTGAACTCTTTTGCTGATGTCTCTGGGTACCCTCTTAGACATTTGAATGCAATTAGATGAGGTCATATTCAATGCAACTTCAAAGCTATTTATTCTGGAAGATTCTTGGACAAAACAATGATTTAAAACAAAACACAACAAAAAATCTAGACTTAAATGCAGGCTGTAAACCTTACACAGGGTTCGAGGAGCAGATTTTTAAAGAGCTTCCTGGAAGTGCAGCAGCTTTTGAAAACTAATGGAAGCAGATTGAGGAAAGCGGGGTTATCTCCTGCCTCCCTGCTGTTGTGGGAGAGCACATTTGAGAAAGGGACAGGCGGGCAGAGAAGTGGGAGCAGGGCTCTGGATGCTCTAATTTTTAAAAATCGACAAAGTTGGGACACCTGGGTGGCTCACCAAGCTTCTAACTCTTGATTTCAGCTCAGGTCATGATCTCCTGGTTGGTGAGTTCAAGCCCCACATCAGGCTCTGCACTGACAGCACAGAACCTGCTTGGGATACTCTCTGTGTGTCTCTCTCTCTCTCTGCCTCTTCCCCGATCATCCTCTTTTTTTCTTTTTGAAAATAAAGAAACATAAAAAAATAAATTAAAAAATGACAGAGTAAATTACACTGTTTCCTTTTAACAAAAGATAGGATTTTCTATCTTCAGGGCAAACAAAAACAAAAACAAAAACAAAAACAAAAACAAAAACAAAAAAAAACCCTCATATGTAAAAGGATGACAGTGTATGAGACTTAGGAAATTTTGGAAAGAGCTCTAGTGATACAGACCTGGGTGTGATCCCCGCCCCGGGAACTTTTTGGCTCTGGCACATTCCCAAAACGGGTTGCCTGGGTTGTGGAACTCACAGTCTCCTGTGTAGTGAAGTGTTTGAATAGGTAATCCCTGAAGATTCATTACCTGGTCTTCCCTAAGGATTGGTCCAGAGCATTAACCACTGCCCAGAAGGATAGTTTGGATGATCGACACCACTGATGCTTGTCTAAGAAAGCCCCTCATTCAACATGTCATCAATAGATCTTGCGCTGTTTGTTCGTATCAGACATTTTGGATGGTTCACTTGGATGTCCAGAAATAAAGCAAGGAGCCAGGATTCCACCTTAGTGGTGTGGTCTAAGAGAACATCTCCCCTTTTTTACCTTGGACAGCATTTTATTTTATTTTTTAAAGTTTATTTATTTATTTTGAGAGAGAGAGAGAGAGAGAGAAGGAGGGAGAGAGAGAAAGCAGGGGAGGGGCAGAGAGAGGGGGAGAGGGAGAATTCCAAGCAGGCTCCACACTGTCAGCGACAAGCCCAATTCAGGACTCGAACTCACGAACTGAGCCAAAGTCAGACACTCAATCAACTGAGCCACCCATCTTGGACAGCATTTTAATGGTGCATATTAAAATAGACAAAAAGTGTAAAAGAGAAGTATGGCCAGGCGGGTATAATCCCATCATAATAAAAATCCAAAAGACTCAGAACATTATAGTTATTTTGTCGTTTTCCAGAGAGCACTATAAATAAACTGCCTTTTTATTCCTGATCTGTTGACTAACTTTGTTGAGAGAACAGCTGTTGCCTTTTTTCCCCTCCAAACACCAGGAAAGGGCTTGTAATGGCCTCATCCCTATTGACAGTCATTTTGTATTATAAGCAGTGGTTTTTTTTTTCCTCTTCCAGTAAAATATTTTTCGATCTTAAGTTCCTGATAAATGAATTCTTGATAAATGAGTGAGATTTTCAAAGGTGAAACGTTTTCTTATGTTCTTAGAACCGAAGACTTTGGGCTTGTAGTTCTCTTTTCTTTTTACCTTTCTGTGAAGCAGCTGTAAGAAGGTAGAAATCTCTTGCTACCTGTTTGCTCAGGTTCTAAATCTCATCAAAGACTGGGTTAAGAATTTGAACACCTTGTGTTATGTGATGAGTCAAAGCTGTGCTCTGCTGTGTCTGTTCCAGAAGAACCCTCAGATCATGTACCTGGAGCAAGAGTTAGAAAGCCTGAAAGCCGTGCTGGAGATCAAGAATGAAAAACTGCATCAGCAGGACGTCAAGTTAATGAAAATGGAGAAACTGGTATGTTTCTTTCAGAGTGTGACCCAATAGAACAATGTCTGTGGAATAGGAACTGGGCTCTGAACTACAACTGTGGAGTGGTTTTAACTGCTACTTACAGATACTTGGAAATGTGCACAAGGTAAAAGAAGGCACATTTCCTTCTGTGTGTTTGCTCCAGGCTTATGTATTGCTTCCTTTTGGAACTTTTTTTTTGCAAGAAACATGTAAAACAGAATTTGGGTCCTTGGAAAAAGCACAACAAACAAATTAGGCTTCCATTTCAAGTGGTCTGTGAATCTTAACCCACCTAAGAAGAATTTTAAAATATCGTAAAATCAGTACTTTAATAATCACCAACTCTGAGCTGGTGTCCTATGCCCGAAACAGATGACTATGTAAGTTAATCACATTAGGGCAATTCAGTTTGCTGTCTCGATCCTTCATCTTTGTCGTGAATTAGAATGTGATAAAAGAGCTGTACTCTAATGACATTAACTCGGTTGGACAAATGCAAGCCTTATGAAAAATATGAATGAAGCTTAGCTTGTGGCCTCTAGGACAGAGCCCTTATGTTAGCCAGTGACGAGTCCACAGCCACGAGGCCGTGTGTGAGCGGTGTGCCCAGCCCTGGAGCTCAGTGGCTGGTGGCCAGGAGTCTCACCAAGGGGGCAGGGTTTGGCAAGGCAGCTTACGTGGTCCCAGCCGTTGCGTACTTTGCTCTTGACTATCCCAGCTGCCTCACTGTGCTTGTCCCTTGTCCCCTAGTTATGAGTGACTCATTGTTGAGTGAGTGAGTGCCCAAACCGGCTCTGGACAGTAGGGAGCCTGGAGGTCACTCTTTGTTTGCTTTTTTGTTCATTTGGGTTTTGGTGTTTGGTTCAGTTTTCTTATAGAGACGTCATTACATCTCTATTGAGGGAGTTGAGGGCGGAGCCCCTGTCTGGATCTACGGGCATTTTGAATTGCTGGGCAGTTTTGTTTTATGTTTTTTAATTTTTCTTTCTTTTTTCCCCTTCCCTTCTTTCCTTCCTTTCCTTTCCTTCCATTCTTTACTTTTACGGATTTTAAAAATTTTTAATGTTTACTTCTGAGAGAGACAGAGTGTGAGCAGGGGAAGGGCAGAGAGAGAGGGAGACAGAATCCAAAGCAGACTCCAGGCTCTGAGCTGTCAGCACAGAGCCCGATGTGGGGCTCAAACTTACTGACCGGGAGATCATGACCTGAGCTGAATTCAGACGCTTAACCGACTGAGCCACCCAGGTGTCTCAAGGTTGCTTTTTTGTTTTTGTTTTTTTTAAAGGAAGGAAAAAAGATCTCTTAGGGATTATTAACAGGGCTAACCTAGTATTTATACCAGTTCCTGCCAAAGGTCACCCTGTTGTGTCAAGCCTGATAACTCAGCTAATCTGGCAGTCATCGATGGTGCAGATAACCCTGTTAATAATTTGTTGCCCCATATGCTACCATGCATCAGAACTTGTCAAAATACCATATACATGAAAAACAGCCTCTACTGTAAAATTACCAGCACATTTTAATTTTTGTTGAGCCGTAAATATTTTTGTTTCTTGCCTTGCACAAGAGGAATCATGGTATTAGTTAGCATTGCCTACACATATGCAGAAGAATGAGTTAATAGAACAAGTAAACCCAGGGTTACTTTATTTACAGGCATACCTCAAAGATAGCATGGGTTCAATTTCAGACCACCACAATGCCAATATTGCAGTAAAGTGACTCAATTGAACTTTTTGGTTTCCCGGTGCATAGAAAAGTCTATTCATGTGCAATAGTGTTGTATCTTAAAAAAAAAAAAGTGCACAGACCTTAATTAAAAGCATGCTAACCATTTAAGCTTCCAGTGAGTTGTAATCACAGGTCACCACAGCAAATGTGATAATATTGAAAAAGTTAGAAATATTCCCAGAATTACCAAAATATGACACAGAGACATTAAAATGAGTAAACGCTTTTGGACAAATGGCACCAATAGACTTGCTCGACACGGGTCGCCACACACCTTCAATTTGTATTTAAAAAAAAAAAAAAAAAAAACACAGTTTCTGCAAAGCACAAAGAAGTGAAATACAATAAAATGAGGTATGTTTGTAAGCTCCAAACCTCTGTAGAAAATAAGACTCTCAGAAAACAAGGAGGCTTTGTCAGTAGGAAAGCTTCAGTATGAGAACGAATTCTGCCAGTGGTTAGCTGTGTGACGTCCCCATGGCTAGTTTCCTCTCCTTTACTTACTTACTTACTTACTTACTTACTTACTTACTTACTTTATTTATTTATTTAAACATGAAATTTATTGTCAAATTGGTTTCCACACAACACCCAATGTTCATCCCAACATGTGCCCTCCTCAATTCCCATCACCCCCACCCTCCCTCCCACCCCCTCATCAACCCTCAGTTTGTTCTCAGTTTTTAAGAGTCTCCTATGTTTTGGCTCCCTCCCTCTCTAACCTCTTTTTTGTCCCCCCCAGCCCTCCCGCATGGTCTTCTGTTAAGCTTCTCAGGATCCACATAAGAGTGAAAACATATGGTATCTGTCTTTCTCTATATGACTTATTTCACTTAGCATCACACTCTCCAAACCCTCTCCTTTAAAATGAGGGAATTGGGGTGCCTGAATGGCTCAGATGGTTAAGCATCCAACTTTGGCTCAGGTCATGATCTCATGGTTCATGAGTTGGAGACCTGCGTCATGCTCTATGCTGACAGCTCAGAGCCTGAAGCCTGCTTCCCATTCTGTGTCTCCCTCTCTCTCAGCCCCTCTCCTGCTTGTGCTCTGACTCTCACTAAAAAATAAACACTAAAAACAAATTTTAAAATAAATAAAATGAGGAATTGGATGCGATCATCTCATCAGGCCAGTCATGGCCCAGTCTCTAATTCGAGATTTCCCCACCTCATGTTTTATCTTGAAATCCTTTATAATTACTGGAAATTCCAAGGTTCTCTTTTTCTTACAAGAATCTAGTGTCATTTTTTTTTTTTTTTTTTTTTTTTTTTTTTTTTTTTTTTTTGGAAATTCCACCTGACTGGCTTGTCCTCACTGTTGATCTGGGTAATAGGAAACGTTAAGGACAATAGGACTCCCAACCAAGAAGTCATAATCAGAGTAGATTAGTCATGCACTACAAAGACAGGGATTAGAATTGACTGACAGAGCTGTGATCTCACCTCCTAAGCAAGTAATCAAATCTTACCTTTCGAAAGTAAATGGGATGTGATCAGCTCATCATCACGTTAAGTGATTAAATGGCTTCTGGGATTTTATGCTTTAATATCTCCACTGATCAATTCCTTTTCCTTGAAAGTTTAGCCCGGGCCAGGCCAGCAGGAGAACAAAATATCTCCAACTGAACTGAGGAGGGAGGCTTTCTCTAGTGTCCCTTCTCTCAACTGATGCTCTACAGAGCCTTGTGACTTACAGAGGTAAATGCCAGAGAGATTGGAAACCACATTTAAGGCCATAGAAAACACTGCCAAGAATTGTGAACTGTAGGCTTACTAGGAGTTTTCATCGAACATGGGGATTTTTTGTCTTCTGAATTGGCTGTGGGAAACTGTAGTGCCCTTGATAGACCCAGGCAGGCTGGCTGCTGTTTTAATTTCACCACCTGGAAACTTATGAAAGAGGCACAGCCCCCAGTGTTGCCCAGGGCAGGGCACCAATTCTCGGGGGGGCAATTCTAAAAACAGTATGACCTAGGACAAACCAGTTACCCATGGGTCTGTCAGTTTTCACGCGGCCTAGCTTACATTTTTTAAAAATACATATCCAGATGCTTTGTGTTGGCTGCCTTAGAATCTTTTCACAGCATGTCAGCGTACAGATATGTTAGTAGATCTTCAAACTACCTTAATGAAATCTCTCCAAGTGTGCTGGTGTCTGGAACGTGCCTCAGGGAACAAGGGGCTTTATTTTTAATGTAAAAATGTTGGCATTCTCGTTTACACCAAGGTGGACAACAACACAGCGTTGGTTGACAAACTGAAGCGATTCCAGCAGGAGAATGAGGAACTGAAAGCTCGGATGGACAAGCACATGGCAATTTCAAGGTAAAAATGGCCCTACTGTTCCCTACTGTTCCTGAGCTCCCACGTCCAGTGTTAAGTTCTTACCGCACTCCACGCATGTACCTCTGGAAATGGGGTTGAAGTGTGTGGTTAAACAGGTACTGATTTCCATGTGGCAAATAGGATTGGAGCCATGCATGCTTTTACCACAGTGGTGTGGACCGAATGGCTTGTCCCCTAAATAAGCAAGCTGTCCCCGAGACCCTTGGCTTATTGACTCTGAGAATGCTATCAGAGAAGGAGCATCCAAGAGTAGCTAGCAAACAGCCCCAAACAGGAGACAGTCCTAAGACATGGAGAAAGTTGTAGGAGGGTCACCTAGCCGACTATCAACTCGCCCCCAAACGTGCTCTTCCTTTGGCTCACGTGCCCAGCATTTCTCCACCAGCCAAAGCCCCCACATCTTGCAGCTCTGTGCAGGATTCCCTTTTGTTCCAAAGGGATTGTTTTGGGGGCTCAAATGGTAAGAATTTTTTCAGGGCACCTGGGTGGCTCAGTCGGTTGAGTGTCTGACTTAGGCTCAGGCCATGCTCTCATGGTTTGTGAGTTCAAGCCCCACATCAGGCTCTGCACTGACAGCATGGAGCCTGCTTGGGATTCTCTCTCTCCCTCTCTTTCTGCCCCTCCCCCAGTTGCATTCTCTCTCTCAAAAATAAACGTTTTTTTTAAATAGTAAGAATTTCTTCAAGTTACTTTTAACTTAGATTCACATGGTTTGTGGCTCTTTTTTTTGTCTTCAAGGCAACTTTCCACTGAGCAGGCAGTTCTGCAGGAGTCCCTGGAGAAGGAGTCCAAAGTCAACAAGAGACTGTCCATGGAGAACGAGGAGCTGCTGTGGAAGCTGCACAATGGGGACCTGTGCAGCCCTAAGAGGTCCCCCACGTCCGCCGCCATCCCCTTCCAGCCACCGAGGAACTCCGGCTCCTGCCCCAGCCCCAGCATCTCACCCAGATGACGCCTTCTGGAAGCTGGGAGACTGTCGGAAAGCATCTGTAACAGGTGTGCGGGACTGACCCTAACCACGCTCGATGGAGTGAGAGCTACAGTAGCGGACGTGTAGTAACCACGCTGGAACTGGAGAGTCGCCGCCCCCGAGGCTCCTTCTGAGACTGGAACACTCTGGAGGAAGACTTGGACCCCGTCCAAGAGCCCCCTCGCCAAAGACCTCAGAACGGATCCGCATGGACGGACGCTGTTGCACAAAGCACTTAAAGAACAAGAGGGTCTTGTTTGTTGCCTTTTTCACCTAAGCATAAGGCGGAAAGAAAACTCTCAGGGGCCTGTTAAGATAAAGATGTATAACCTTTATAATGTTCTTCACCGTGGACACCTTCTTGGGATTTGTGTTTTGGTCTGACTGGGGATGTGTGAGTGGAATGGATGCGGCAGACTGTCCCGTGTCTGATGCCACCTCCTTCGCTGTGTCCTGAAAGGCAGGTGCCACACACAGCTGGGTATGTACTAACCGAATGCTAGTCCGTGTATGCACTTCCGCAAAAGCCATAGAGGGAAGAGCAGTAGTTGCTTGCATTAAGACTCTCTACCACCAACTTGGCTCAGCCCTTGACAGTGGGGAGCGGTAATGACACGACGAGCTGGGACTCGTCCACGTCCGTACAGCTCTCTGTCCTTCTGCGATAACTTGCTGGCAGTCTCTCAGTGTTCAGCCACGTCAGTTCAAACTAGCTAGATTTTTTCTGTAGGTTTTTAACTTCCCTCTGTAAACCTAACATTATACTACAATCTATTTTCTCAGGCTATGAGCAAATATAAGACCCTAATTTTTCTAAAAATCTGTATAAAGAAAAGGGGCAGGACCAGTGGGTTTGCTTCTGCCTTATTTTTACCTTGACCTGAGCTATCCCCACAGATTGTTGGCTCTCCCGTTGTCTTCATTTCTGCCCTCTTCCTCACACACACCCTCCCCCCCCCCAACTCCCCACCCCTCACCAGAGCCACAAAAGCAAACCTTCTACCTCCTACCTACTCTTCTCTGGGACAAGGAATAGGTTTTCCAGAGCCAGCTCATCATCAAGGTGCCAAAACCACTTTCCAAACAAACCAAGGCCTGGATGTGACAGTAAAAATGTTGGGAAACCCTAAAGAGAATGACGAATAAGGCATTAGCTAGTAGAACTGAGTAAGGTAGGATTCAGTGCTTATGGCTAAGTAGGAGCAGCTGGTGCAGGGCAATGATGCACTTAATGCATTCTGGAAAGATAGTGCTAAGCTTCTGTGTCCTCTTGGAGGAATCCTTCTCTGTCCTTGAGGTAGCAGAATGGTCAGTCAGTGGGTGGAAGATGTGATGTGTACAACGCCCTCCAAGCTGCAATTCAATTTCTTTTCAAAACTTATTACCTTCCCCAATTCTGATACTTTGGGGGGAAGTAGAAGGAAGAACTGTGGCTTTATCTCCCTGTCCCTGCATGTCAGTATTTACTAACCCGCGTTGCTGACGTCCAGTGGCTGTACAAGTAACTCCTGTAGTGTAAGAACAGATTCAGGATACTAGAGGTGGATATTTGAGTCGTCATCTACATGGATGCTACATAGCAAGCT
This sequence comes from Prionailurus viverrinus, assembly GCF_022837055.1. Classification (NCBI taxonomy): domain Eukaryota; kingdom Metazoa; phylum Chordata; class Mammalia; order Carnivora; family Felidae; genus Prionailurus; species Prionailurus viverrinus. Next base: position 20,867,407 of record NC_062564.1, read on the forward strand.
GATATTCACGATGCATGCTTGTTTTTATTAGTGATTGTGTCTGAAGCCCTTAACCTCCAGCAGTGTATTATGTATGTTACCTTCCGTGTTTGCCTCTGATAAATGGGAATTTAGGCTCACTGCCACCTCCGGGAATAGCTCTCTGCTTGCCCTTCTGCGTTGTTTTCAATGCCATTAGCCAAAGTTGGGTTTGCCATCCATCTCCTAGGCATGGTAACTCTTGTGCTGTTCCCTGCTATCCTCCATACCATTTAGGTGTCTGGGGAAATCAATCTTACACAATTAATACAAAATGTCTTCAGAGAATGGGAGACAATAGGAGAGAAGATAGGAAACAAAACAGAACTTTAAGATTTTTTTTTTTTTTCAAACCAAATGTTTCTCACGTAGGACAGAAAACGTTGGCACGTCATAAAAATAAGGATGTGTAAACCGTAGTTGTGCTCAGTTTGTAGTGATGGAAAGTGTATTTTACTTTGATCAAATAAATAATGCTGGAATATTCAACATAAGGATTGCGACGTCTGACCTACTCCACCCTCTGAAGCGTCACCCAGTTTTCAGCCCTTCTCAAGGTACCGGTGACAGTTCGTCTCCTCTTCAGCTGTGTCCCCAGGGGTTTCCAATGCAACCACCCAGTTGGTCATGGGCTGAAATCTGGCTCACAGAGCTAGACTCACAGGTAAGCTTCTCTGAATTCCCAGCTATGGGTACTGGAGAAACTGCAACTAACAATTTCTGCTCTATCAGGTAAGAAAATGAGAACAGTCACAGGGCAAATATTTTTGGAGGTAGTAAAAAAGCCTAAATGAAGCTGAATCTTCCTTGAATCAGAAATCTATATGGAAAGTTAAAGTTGTAAAAACACGTTTGGTTCTTACTGAATGACTCATCGAGAGCTAGTACTTTGGAGTGCAGCAGCCTAAAAAAGGGCAAGTTTGCCTCAGTTTTTGATACCTTCACATCATTTTGAATATATAGTTGAACCACATATCACTTAATTTTTAGATCTCCTGTGTTATGGAATAGAATCTTTGGTATTGACCCAAGCAGTGCCCCCAACAAATCCTTCAACCAAAAAACCGAACACTTAGCCCATTTTGTACCCAAACCTGCCCATTGAATAGAAATGAGTATACAAAGTTAACATCTATGCTTTTTTATTATAAAAAGTAGAAGTGCAGATACATAGGTAAGCAATCAAAATACATGCTTTCTGTCGGGAGTTACCACTATTAGACCGAATGACTTCCTTTGAGTTTGGACGACTGGGTCTGACTCTCAGGGCAGGGGGCGGGGTTTGGCACTGAACGGCAGCCTCGGGCAAAGCAGGAGTCACCAGAACCCCAAAGCTGGCCATGTGCACAAATGAACTTGCCCTCAATTCATTATACTTCATTTTCCAAGTCAGGAAAACTCAACAGTGGTCGCTACTGTAGTCTCCCCTTGGAGATTCCGAGCAGTGCAAATGTAATACCCTACATCAGTGGTTGCAACGTCTTCAACTGTCAGGATGCTCTGGGAGATTCTTGTGGTGTGCCCCAGTTCTCTGTGGATCAGCCGCCAAGTGTCTTGAATCGTCACAGGCCTTTCATCCTGTTGAACAACACCCCCAAGCACTGCAGCACAAGCAATAGGCTGCTGTAAACAGGTCCCATTCACCCCACACCACTGGGGGGGGGGGTTCTTGCCCAAACACCTAAAAGACTATTCGGTACATACAGCACAGGGGAGCTTTTACAGTATATGCAAACACTACACTGTTTGGAATGCTTGTTTTGCTCCTAAGTTTCCACTTAAATTCTTTTGGAACCCCAAGAACATAGAACTGGTACTAGGCAAGAAACATGGATAAAAATGTCTGCTGCTCCCCCCTTCACATTGCCCACTCAATAGTTCTGGGACTATAGAATTTAAAGCAAGTTGGGGCATCTGGGTGGCTCAGTCGGTTAAGCGTCCGACTTCAGCTCAGGTCATGATCTCACAGTCTGTGAGTTTGAGCCCCGCATCAGGCTCTGTGCTGACGGCTCAGAACCTGGAGCCTGCTTCGGATGCTGTGTCTCCCTCTCTCTCTGCCCCTCCCCCACTCATGCTCAATCTCTCTCCATCTCAAAAATGAACAAAAACGTTAAAAAAAATTTTTTTAATAAAAATTAAAAAAAAAGAATTTAAAGCCAGAAAAGCCTGATGCACTCACTGTGTAAGTAAATGAGAGCTCCCCATTGTTCAGATTTGGTGAAGCGAGAAGTAGAAACAGCCAGGCCAAAGGACTCCAGTGGGAGCAAAGTTGTACCAAAAATGGATGCCACGATGCCCTGGATGATCTAAGTCCCTATTTCTAGAAAGTGAGATGGTCACTTTGGAGAAGCTGCACCCAACTATGGTGAGCCGAATGTTGTGTGTTTTGGATTTGCTGAACAGGATTGTAATATCACCAGTGTTAATACACTTTCTGCTCATTACAAAAAACAAAACAAAAAACCAAAACACACTTCCATTGAAAATCATGGATGTCTTCAAAGTGTGACCACACTTTTTAAGAACAAGTACCTACTACCAGGAAAATATTTTTTCTCCAGGGAGACTTATTTTCCACCAATCACAGCCCCTGAGCCAGAAGTGTATTGGCTACTGAGTATGTCTTAGGAGGCCAAATCTTCTCTGGCAACGAAGGGATTATTCCATGTTGGTAGCAAAGCTGTTTATTTTAGCGAGCAAAACGGGCATGGAGGCTAAATGTGCGGGTGTTGCTCTTATGGAAAGTCTATTTTAAAATTATCTCTGGCCTCACGGCACCTTTTTGCCAGGGCCTAGGTTTATATGCCCACTTGGTGGATGTTCTCACCACGGGGCATAGCTCGTATAGGGAGCACACTCTGAGGGAGACGAGTTGGCCTCCAATTGACCCAGAAAGGGGGTGGAGAAAGAGGGAGCCCCCTCCTTTCTCTTTCAGGCTCTGTCCCTGCTTAAGGGTTATGAAGAAAAATAACATATAAAGAAGGTACACTGAACTGCCTAATGGAACCCACTTTTTTTTCCCTGTCCTTTAAAAGAGCCACTTGTAAATATTACTGGAACAGCTTAGAAAACAAGTAAAACCTGGCCCCTGATACAGTTTCACACACTTCTCACACTCGTTAAGTTATGACCTCTTCACCTGGGGGTGGGGTTGGAGGACAAAACTACTGAGCTGGCTGAGAAGGGGCACAGCCCTTACCTTCTGTCCTGGATAGATCCACCTGAATTCCACCTCGACATCAGGTTGCCCCAGGACGGTACAGAGGACGCTGATGTCATCCCCACTCCTCACTTTGTTTGAGGATGCCAAGATGGTTGTTGACGGAGGGCCTCTGGGAACTGGAAGGAAACAGGAGACAGGGAAAGTGAGAAAGAATCCACGGGTATGATGTTGAAGACAAACCTCGAGGCATATTCTGTTCTTGGAACTGAGCTATAACATGTCTGCCTTCCTTCCAGCTTCCCAGCCGGCTTCAGGCCTAGACTATCCCATCACTTCTGGTTTCCGGTGAAGCCTCCTCTCCACACTGGCAGTCCAGAATGGGGTGCTCATCCAGAACCCCCAGGCCCAGCCATTACATTTATGTTAAAGGAGGCAGCTAAAAGTTGTGGGAATAAGGGGAATAAAGAAGTTGAGGGAGAAGAAGGTGCTTGGGGACAGAGTGAGCAGAACATAGAGAAGGCTGGCGGGAAGGAGGGCAGCTGAAGGAGTGAAAAGGACCAGACAGGTGTGTGGCTGTCCATCCTCAGAAGGAAAAGGAGCAAGTCTGAATCTAACGAAAAAGGATGTTTGGAGGAAAGGTACAACTACTGCCATCTGCTTGCTTTACTTGACAGCATTTTAGAAACACGGGGGTCAGTTCACTTAAATAATTTTGATGGCGGCCTTGAGCAAGCCAATGGGCTAGGAGCAGGGGCTACAGCAGCGAACAGCACAGACATGGTCTCTGAGCCCTTGGGGACCTCTGTTCATGGTCTGAAGGAGGCAGACACTAAACAGTTGGATAGTTAATGTTCAACTTGGGTTGTACTATGAAGAAGACCAGCATGTTCTGCAAGTTCAGAGTAGCCTGAAAAGCAAGAATGGCTTCCTTGAGGGAACAATGTTTGAACTAAAACCTGAAGGGTGAGCTTGCCAGGCACGGAGGGAGAAGCAAGAAGTCACCTGGGGAATCACTGTGTGAGCTTCCGCTGTGAGGTAGACCAAGGCCAGGCAGGCTGTGGAGCAGGGCAGAGGGCCGAGGGCACCTCAGCCCACATGGAAGATTCTGACTAGAGTTCTAAGAAAAGTGGGAACCCAGGGGTACCTGGGTGGCTCACTCAGTTAAGCGTCCAACCTCGGCTCAGGTCATGACCTCACAGTTGGTGAGTTCGAGCCCAGCATCAGGTTCTGTGCTGACAGCTCGGAGCCTGCTTCGGATTCTGTGTCTCCCTCTCTCTCTCTGCCCCTCTGCCCCTCCCCTGCTTGTACTCTGTTTCTCTCTCTGTCTCAAAAATAAACATTAAAATGATCACATTAAAAACAGTTCAATGTTTAATGGAGAGATTTGAGCATACTTCAATCCTTTCAAAAAGTGGGGAGTTAGGCCAATCGGAAGAGACTGAATTTACACATCCATGGGATTTTCCAGGAGCCCTCGGCATGGAGAAAGGGTACAAGTATGTGCTCTAGGGAGGTATTTCCCTGGACAGTGGGAAGACAACAGGCGGGCAAAGACTTGAGGGCACGGGCAGAGAGCATAGCCATGTCGAGTCCTGGACCCCAAGCAGGGTGGGTGGGGAGGGCGGGAGAGCAGAGGGGAATGCAGGGGTGGACGGCAAAGATGAGGACAGACACACAGGAGTCAGTGAACACTGAGCAACAATCTGGGCAAGGATGAGGTCATTCATCACGTTGGTGTCTGACTCAGTGAGTGATTCTCAAGTCGGAGCAGGTGGAGCTGTGGGCAGGCTGAAGGTGCGGCTGAGGGAGGGAGGGGTGCCTGAGGTGGAGGGTCGAGGCAGTCAGTGAACTAGGTGGATGAGCTCCAAGTGGATGTCGACGTCACCCAGTGACAAGGAGGACAATGAGCTAATGAGGGGAATGAATGGAAAGGAGAAGAAAAAGCTGGTGGAGCCACGAGACTCGGAGGAGCAGAGGTTCCTAAGAGCAAATGAGAGAACGAGGGTGAGGAAGGGGGAAGAGACACAAGAAGAGCTTGACCTTCAGTTGGCGAGGGATGGTGCTCTTAGGAGACCACAGATTTGGGTCACAACAAAGAGGATGCTCTCATCACAGAAGATGTTCTAAGAGGCTGGAAGAACTGGAGAATTGCTGATACATCACAGAGATATAGTACTAGAGGGGGCAATGGGTGAAGGGAGTCAAGGGGTGTTAGCTCAGGGTCACAGGCAGTTCTAGAAATGGCAGTGCAGTAGAGGAGCCTTTAAGAACAGCATTCTGTGCCTCCTGATTTCCATCCATAGTTTGGAAGAGCAGTGCCTGAGACGGGCCGGCTGGAAGAGACTGAAGTCTAGGGCAGGCTTACCTTCCACATACAGTAGTTGGTACTTGACTGAGATCTGAGACTTGCCCCCAGCCTCCGCCTTGCAGTAGACCACCCCCTGGTGGTCGGAATGAGGTTGCAGATACACAAAGCCCCTCTTCATGTCGTAAACAATGTCTGTCCCATTGGCTGGGATTTCCTTGGCAGGAAACTCCCTGTGGAGGGTGACTCTGGCCGACGGGACAGTCACTCGACAAGGAACCACAGCCTGCCTGTCCGGGTTCAGGTAGACAACATCAAAGTAACTGGGAGAAGGTACAAAGAGTTCTCCTTTCTCTGCGAAGGGAAAGACAGAGGTTTGTTTTTAACGGAGAAACAAGGTAAGAGCGCTTGAAGAATGTTTACATTCTACGGGCACAGAGAGGGGACTGGCAATATACTCAGATACTGAGTCTTTTCGCATAGAAAAAGCTACTCTTCAATGCTTTTCCTTTTTTGTAAAAAAAGATTTTACTTCCCATCTCCTTAAAGGCAACAAAAAGGTATTAGTTGAAGCCCAAATCAGGCCCATGAATTACCCCAATAAAGAAGCAGGGAAGGAGACGGGTTTCCTTAGGTTAAGAGCAGTTTTAAAACCTGTGAGCAGGGGCACCTGAGTGGCTCAGTCAGCTGAGCCTCCAACTTCGGCTCAGGTCAGCGATCGCATGGTTCCTGAGTTCAAGCCCCGCGGCAGCACCATCGGGGCTCAGTGCTTGCAGCACAGACCCTGCTTTGGATCCTCTGTCCCCCTCCCTCTGCCCCTCCCTGGCTTGCTCTCTCAAAAACAAATCAACATTTAAAAAAAAAACAAAACCTTGTGAACAATTTGCTGTGTCTCTGGAGAAGCCCCAAAGCCTGTACTCAGTCACTGGAACAGTTCTCCAGCACAGCAGAGCCTCTGGGAGGCCCGGGTCACTGAGGGCACTGGTACCCTCACCTGTCCTTACAGCCCAGAGGACGGTGTTCCTGCCACAGCTAATAGAGAATTAAGGAAGGACAGATGAGGGGCCCAGTGGCCTCAGGTTCTGAATTCTGCTTGTCTAACTCTGGGCTGGGGAATTCAGTCCGTTTCTTACATCCTCCAGTTTCCCCTGAAATCATTATCCCTATACCTTAAGTTCTAGATGATGGCACTGGCTCTTACAGAAGTGAGAGAAACGAGGACTGGGTTGCCCACACATTCATTCCTCAGGATGCTCAAGGGACTGTGGGTTAGAGTTGTTTTTTTTTTTAATTTTCTTTTGGCATGGCACGTTGAATCCTCTGTGTTCTGGATGCTAGTGTGAGGGAATGCTACAGGAATTGCTAAGAGAAATCTTTGAACTTGATCATACCCCAACATTTAATTGTTTCCTATGTTTTTCCCACAACGTTCCTGATACAAATCATTATTCCTGGCTTTTTCCTTCACCAGCCCTCTTTGTGCCACATTCATGTGCTGTTTTAGGTTGGTGACCTATTCTCAGACACAACATCAAATGTCTCCGTGGGCCAAGATTTCTTTGGCTGGGAGTGCCAAGTTCACCGACATGGAGGTCCTTCCCCGGCTCTGAGATCAAGGAGTATGCCATGGCTCAGGGAACCTCCATCTTCTGCAAGGCTTTCTATCAGGCTGGGTGATGTGCGCCACATTCATGATAGATTGACTTTCAGGCTTAGTTAAGAGGCACCTTGGTCAATGTTGTTTCTAACACCCATGTGTTCACACAGAGTAAGTCTACATGGCCTTGGATGGGTCAACTTAATCTCTGCTTCCACATCCCCATTTGGAGAGAACAGAATCTCTAGGACTAAAGATAGCTTTTGAACAAAAGCCCTTCAGGAATTTCTGATTCTAAGATTTAGAAGTAACTTTTCTTTTGTTTTACAGAGGAAACTGAACCAATAAACAAAACCAGTAGATTAAGTGAACAATCCAAATTCTAGAACACAAAAATGTGGTCTTACTTCTTGTTACTGTAAAACAATCTTTGAAAGAAGTGACCTCACCAGTTGCTTTAACAGAAAAAAAAAAAAATTCGTAAGCAGATTCCATCTACCAACAACAAAAAACTTTACTGAAGTTCATTTAAAAAAATTTAGAGTACACATGCCTCCTGCAAACATGTTTGTATGTATTCAAGTCAATGCTAAGCGTTACTTTAAGAAAACTAAGCACATGGAAATTTAGATTTCAAAAAAAAATCAAATAGGCTACAAAGTCCAAATTTCAACAAGCCCCATATTTAGTAAAATTCTCATTAATGTGGTTTCACTACATACGATCATTGGAGCCCAAGCCTTTTGCTATGAGAAAGCTCTACTGCCAGTAGTGTTCTCCTCCTTGATCTGGATGGTAGTTAATATGTGCATTCATTTGAGGTTAATTTACTTATGACTTGTGTAGTTTTCTTTGTATATATTATACTTCAATAAAAAGAAAAACCTTCTGAGAGCCTCTCGGATAAAGAGTCATTATAATATGTGGCAGTTGCTTAATCAAAAACCACGCAAATTAACAACAGTCGAAAAGAGGCTTCACGGTGTTTGCAACCAAACTCTGGGAAACCTACAAACATAATTAATGCCAGACGTTTCTCTACGTGGGTCGTGGGGAAGCATATGTTCTGAAAGAATCAGAGCCAGGAGCAGGAGGCTCAGCTTCCGAAACAGCTCATCTTGGTTTTGCAAACCCACCCATGCCTGAAGAGACAAATGCTAAACCCTGGACTGAAAATCCAACTGGCCTCTTGGCTTGCTATTGAGAAAAGAGAAAATGATACAACACATTAGGTCATGCCCCTTTTTGATCCAAGTTTCTTCACAATTGAAGTAAATAGTTTGGTAAATATTTTAGCCTTCCTCTGATTCCCTAAAGAGCTGCCCATAAATTAAGAACGAGGACCTAGCTCCAAAACTCAAAGAGAGCTCTTTAACCTTCATGGGGCATTCGGCTCAAGCGAAGTCTTCAGTTCAAACTTTCAATTCAAAATCCAATCTTTTAGAAGGACACGATAGTGCTAATCATGGCAAAGAATCTTGAATCTGCAGTGTGAAATAGGGTATCAGTCCTTGTCCAGAAAAACAGGCTCTAAAGGCACATGAGCAAGTCTGTGCAACACATTCCAGAATGAGGATCAGAAGGGATTACCTATGAACAACTGTTAGCCATTCGCCTGACAACACCAGTGATGCTAGCTAGTGTCTTTCTCCCTGTCTATCAATCTACCCACCACCTTGTCCTAGAAACAGATTAGGGCAGTAAGAACATAAGATCCCAGGTCAGAAAAACAGGGACTGACTCTTTACTCCCCGTTACCAGTCATGGAACCCTGACCAAGTCACCTTGCCCTTCAAGGTCTCAGCGTCAGCATCATTATTGCTAAAACAGAGATGGTCAAGTAGCTTCTACTTAGTTCCTAGGGGTGTGGTAAAAATGAAACGAGATACATGTGACTCCAACACGGTAGAGTGCTCTGCTAATGCATCTTCTGGCTGGAGAGGAGCTGTGTGGGTGGGAGGGGGGGAGACATTCGAGATTTTGCTAGCATTCATTAATGGCCAGCGCAGAAGATCATTTGGGTCCTAGGCCTAAGTCACTGTAGGTCCGAAAGGCGGAGGGAGTCAGGATGTAGACAGCGCTCATGAGAGCCCCTGCCTGGACACGAAGCAAGCATTGTGCATTTTTAGGCCCTTCACTCAGCGCAGGGATCGGGGCTGGAGCCACAAAGCCCACAGGCTTTGGGAATCGTGCCCCCAAAACTTCAGCTCACAGTACGCTAAGAACAAATACGAGGAGGCCTTTAGCGAAGCATCGTACGGCCATGGAGGCTCTAGAGAGGTCATCATGGGCCCTGAGAGCACAGTGACTACACGTGCACAGCAATGTTGCCCAGTAGAGCTTTTTGTAATGACGGACGTGGTCCCTGTCTGCAACGTCCAGGAGAGCCACGAGCCGCATGTGGCAATGGAGCACGTGAAACAGGGCGAGTGGCCCTCAGAAAGTGAGTTTTAAGGGGTTTAATTTTAAACCATTTTCACTTAAATGTAAATAGTCACACATGCCTAGTGGCTGCCATATTGGCCAACGTAGGTACAGACTCAGGAATCAGCCCGGGTTCGAATCCTAGTACCACCACTTACCTGTGTGACCCTAAGGAGGTATTTCATTTCGCTAAAACTCTACTTCCCAACGAATACAAGAGAAATGACAGGAGTGCTTCCCCTGGAGGGTCACTGGGGAGACTTACACGAAATAACGGACATAAACTGACAGAGCCTGGCACACAGGGAGCGCTCTGATCATCACTATTAGGTACTCGGCACCCAGTTGGAACCTGTACCTCTGGGCCAAGTCCAGAATACCGAAGCGTCCCACCGACACGCCCAACGGTTTACCTGTAAAAAAGATGTAGGTGGAGCCGGTTTTGGTCTCGTCCTTCCTGCAGACGTAGCCCTGGCAGAGCTGTCCCCAGCAGCTAAACTCGCCCGTGTCCGCGGCCGTGGAGTTGACCAGAGTCAGCTGGCCATAGCGCTCGTGCTGCCTCACGCTGTCAATGGAAGCGAAGCCAGCTCATGCGGGGGGGCCCCCAGCAGGTGCTCTCCCCTCTGCTGTTCCCCACCGCAAATCCCCCTGGCTCTGTGGGCTGGCCTCTCTCAAGCGGCACAAACTAGTAACAGCATGTTTGGGGGAAAAGTGTGTGGAAGGGTAGGGGGTGGTCAGAGAGAGAAGCTTCTAAAAGGAAGACATGACGTTTACATTTTATAACGAGAGGGGATTCTCTTCCACTTCAGTGCCAGAGTTTCCCTAAGTAAAATCACTGGTCCATTAGCAACGCAGCCACAGAAAGTCAGCCAAAGAGCCTTTGCTCCTAATGAACGCACTTAAAGAGCAGTCAACATGAATGAAAGCACACACTGTGGGCCACTGTGAAAATCTCTTGGATCAATAAAGAGAAGGTTCTGAACATAAGCTTGGGATCTTTGAGATGCCACATTTCATAATAAAAATGCAAACTTTCAGGGCTCCTGGGTGGCTCAGTCACTTAAGCATTTGACTTTGGCTTAGGTCATGATCTCACGGTTCATGGGTTGGAAACCCGTGTTGGGCTCTGTGCTGATAGCTCAGAGCCTGGAGCCTGCTTCGAATTCTGTGTCTCCCTCTCTCTCTGCCCCTCTCCCCGACTCTCCCTCTCTCTCCCCAAAATAAATAAACATTAAAAAATAAATAAATAGGGGTGCCTGGGTGGCTCAGTCGGTTAAGCGGCCGACTTCAGCTCAGGTCGTGATCTCACGGTCCGTAAGTTCGAGCCCCGCGTCGGGCTCTGTGCTGACAGCTCAGAACCTGGAGCCTGTTTCAGATTCTGTGTCTCCCTCTCTCTGACCCTCCCCTGTTCATGCTCTGTCTCTCCCTGTCTCAAAAATAAATAAAACATTAAAAAAAATTTTTTTTAATAAAATAAATAAATAAATAAATAAATAAATAAAAACTTTAGGGGAAAAATGCTTGGTTGCTAAGATTTACTAAGCCCCAGTTATGCAGCCCACCTCTGGTACAGTGCTTAGAACGTTTGAGCATTTAACTTTCCTCTGACCTCACACTATTATTTCTACTTATATTTTCTCATTTTGCAACTCTTGCATTTTTAGCTTGTTCATGTGAATATATTTGCAAACTGCTTCAGTTCCTTCTGGAATAAGGAGAGACATAAATATTAATATTGAACTCTATCACTAGCTGATGATAATGGTGATTCAGTGTATTATGTTGTGACAGGAATCCAGATGTATCATCAACGGGAGACATATTCCCCTGTGGCTTATGAGCCTCTGCATGTGGGCATGCCAATATAAATGGTTTTAACCCAAGGATGCATCTCAAATAGCCAAATGGCTCACCCCTCTGAGATCCACATACTTTTGTGACGTAGCTGAAATTCTCCTGTTGTGCTTTGCAACACCGTCAGTGAGGTAGCCACACTAAATTTAGCACACAACCAATGTCTGGTTGGTTGATCCTCAACACAGCCCTGTTCTGGTTCACCGCTGAATAGCTGCTTTCCCCACCAGGGCCTCTGTACTCCCACACCATCAACTACCTCCTTTCAAGGGAACGGAAATCTCTCCCCCTTCAGGAAGCTTTTAATTAGAATCAACTCTCGCTTTCTCCTAATGACGTAATTAGCTCCCTTGTTCTCTATCCCTCGGATACCCATGGCTTCCTGTTATTACAATGGATGGCAAAAACTCTGAGGGCGGGGACTGGGCCATATTTGTTTTATATTCCCTCAGCAACAAATCTGTGCACAGTACACAGTAAAGATTCCCTAGAAATGAGTGGAGTGAAATTGAATTGAACCACAGGGTTGGAAGTGGAAGGAACCTTAAAGAGAAGGCACCCATCCAGTGATGTGTGGGAAAAAAAGAAAAAGGCGTCCAGCTCTCAGCACTGCAGATGAAGAAACTGAGTCTCAGAAAGAAGTGACTTCCCTGAGACCCACAGCTAGTGGACGCTGAGTCAATTACTTAAGTGAGTGAAGTATGTACTCATCAGAGAAGCAAACACATGTAAAGTTCTGCATGCCATAACAAATTCATTGCATTCTTCTAACGGTGGCTTAATTGCACATAATTGCAGTAATTACTAGTAGTAATTATTGTGAATACCACTACAATAATGACAGACACATAATACATACCCCACAGCGGAGATAGCACAGCAAATAAAAAACAGTGGACCTCAAGGACATTACAGTCCAGGTAGGTAGTTAAAACTAATATACACGAAAGGATCAGAGAATAAGTAAACGAGGACAATAGGAATTCTGAAAAGGGATTTATCCCCGTGGGTTGAAGAGGCTGAAGGCAGCTTTGGGGAGGAAGTGAGACACGCCGGACCTTTAAAGACGGGGGTGGAGAGGCAGGGGCAGTGAGCTCACTTGCTCAGGAAACTACAGTCCCGGGAGGGCTGGGACCAACCTGGTCTGCTCCTCTTGCTGCACCCCCACGGCCTGAGTGCGTGGTGGGTGGAAGGCACTCAATACCCATTTGAGGATTTAACGTATTCGCCACAGAGGACACAGAGGGAGGGGGTTGGGAGTCACGGGGCATTTGGTTGAGAACAGGCAGCAGGGACCACCCTCAGGTGTGGAGGTGGGAAGTGACGGCACCTTAGCCAGCGCATGAGGTGGGCGAGGGAGAGGCAGGAGGAAGAGGGGGAGACTGAGAGCCTGTTCCTGTGATGAACGGCGCGGCCAGTGCTGGGGCCGGGCCGGGTGCTGGCAGAGGAACAGAACCAAATTTAATGCATGTTTTTCTGGGGGACATTTATGACAGACTGGGTATAAGAGGTGGAAGAAAGAGATATATCAGTAATGACCACTCAATTTGTATTTCTGTGTGTTAGAAAGACTGGGCTTTAACCAACCGAGACGGAATCACTGAGAAGAGAGAGGAGACTAGGGCAGGCAAAATAATAGAGCCACCATTGAAGACTTTGAATTTGTGATGAAATGTGGGTCACCGAAGTGTGGATGCCAGTTGATGTGGCACTTGGAAACACAGGCTGAGTCACAGAGGAGATAAAACAGCGCTAGATTTGTATTTGGGGGAGTCATCTACAAAGGAGTAAGAGGAGAAGCTAAAAGAAAGAATGAACTCAACAAGGGAAAGCATAGAGAAGAAGAGAAGTTTGAGGACAAAATCTAGAGCAAACTAGAGTCCACCAGGGCAAGAAAAGGTAGACAGAGGACAGAAGAATCAGGAAAAGGTATCATCAAAAAGGAAGATTCAAGAAACAGATGCTCGAAAGCATCAGATACCTTTACAAGAGATTCCTGCCCCTCCCTCCCACACACACTTCATTTGGCAGAATGAAAGTGTTTGGCAATGACCAAAAATGTAATTTCAATTGTGAGGATACAGCCGGCTTTCAGCAGATAAAAAAGTAGAAAGGTGGAAAGAAAATGGAGGTGGATGTCTTCCTAGGTGTACCAAAATATCTGACCACATTCCCTATAGAGCTCAGAACTGGGGTACAAAATCAGCATTTAATTGATCAACGTATCAAGCACCTTCCGTGGACCCAACATTTGCTAGCATCGTAGTGATAGAAAGTATTAGATGCCATTCCTACTAGGAAAGTAATTGGGCACAAAGAAATTTAGCACTTGGGAATAACCCTACCACCATGAAATCTGCATGCTGTATCTTTAGCAGGATTGGGGGTGGAAGGAAGGAAATGCACTGGAAAACATTTCTGGATTTTTCCACCCCCTCTTGTATGCAAACAATATAAAACAGGAAACAAATTATTTAGTAGGATTACAGTTTAAATGCCTGGATTTAAAATGTCCATTTCTTCTAATGGTCTCACATAGTCCCAGCAGCGGTTTCCCCAAAGGGGTGGACTATGACCTAAGGCCTCTGGGGGCAGAGTCTGCAGGACGAAGTGGAGACAAGGACTCAATGAGCCCTGCAAAGCCCTGGGAGACCCTTCGTCCAAGTACTGTCCCCTTTTCTTGCAACACTTAACAAATCCCCAGAACAGTGGATGGTGTAAAGTTTGAGTGGAGCAAAAAGGTGCTGTGACCAAGTGCCCCCCAAAAGTATATTTAAGATTAAGTAGAATTTACACTAATTGGCTCAGCTTAGGTCTTTCTCTTCCAAACATGCAGTTCCAGACCTGACCCACAGTGAGCTCAGTGAAGGACAAGTCAACATTTCAAAGAGTATTCAAAATTTAGAACTATGTATGTGTGTGCATCATGTGTGTATGTCTTCCGGGGAGGTCCCGTGGCCTTTACACACAGTCCATTCCCATCAATGGAGGCTCGAAGCTTCGAGTGTGTTGCCCATCCTACTCTCTTCTGGAGGGGTAGGTAGGGACGCTATATCATGGGATGGCATAGAGGAGGAGGTTGACAGCTCTCAAACTTAGGGACCACTGTTGATCTCACCTGGGGCAGTGACCAGGTAAGGGTGGTAGGGTCTATGCTCCTATCCTTTCCCTAGACCCTACAAGCCAAGGGCAGGAGGTAAGCCCTTGATTACAAAATAACTAGTCACCAGTCCCATAAATACTTAATGAGCAGAAGTTAAATGGGAGATTCTGAAGTGCACAGTAAGAGACACAATGATACTTAAGTAGCGTGCTTCTCTCAAGTTCCCTCTATACAAAATGTCATGGGCAGGCCAAGGAGGGTAACCAGCAAAGCTTCAGGACTGAGAGAATCTTAGGTGAAGAGAAGGACTTTCACATGCACAAAATAGGGGGCATGCATTCCAAAGGAATGAGATCCCCTGAAAAGAGACAAAAGGCAGCTTGGTGCCTGGCAAAGACATCTTTGACTGGAACGCAGGTGGGCAGAGGTCTACGGTGACAGGCAGCAGTCATGGGAGGCATAAGATCTTGGACTTTGGAGACACATTGACAGGATTCAAACCCCAACTCCACCACCATGACCTTGAGACTCCTTAGCTAGGAGACTTGGAGCTCATGCCTTCTACATTCTGGCTACACCTACTTCCTCAGACTTGAATTAACAACAACAACAGCTAACGCTTGGGAGTGCAGGCTTTGAACTAAGCCTTTTGGATAAGTTCAAGACTTAGAACAGTGTGTGGCACAGAGTGAGTGCTTCAGACATTTTGTATATAGCTATTATGATGGCCCTCTGCTTTTCGTGACCACATTAGGAGGGAGGTACTATTTTTCCTCTTTTACTGATGAGGACACAAACTTAGAGAAGTACCTTGTCCAAAGTCTTCCAACTGGGAACAGTAGAGCTTCTAATCCTAGTGTCACAAAGACTCAGATTACAAATGTTCATAAATGAAAACAGCATGGATTTCCATCCTACTGAAATGAAGTCAAGGAATTCTGACTAAGAGATGATGCCTCTAACGAACCTGCAAATCCTGCTAAATATGGACACACACATACACACACACATACCCCACAATCAAAAACATGCAAGATCTGATTTAATTAGCTGAGTAATATTTGTGATAGCCTATTGTCTATTTCAACAGCAAGTTAACAGTTCAATAAGTAAGTGGAGCATCTGGGTGGCTCAGTTGGCTGAGCATCTGAATGCTTGATTTTGGCTCAGGTCATGATCTTACGGTTTGTGAGCCCCACCCTCACTTGCATTTTCTCTCAAAATAAATAAATAAAAATTAAAAAAAAATCAGTTAGTAATTAAATGGAACAAGAGCAGGAAAACAACTAGTTATTAAACATCTAGTCTGTAATGGAGAGAACGTAAGGTACACATGACTTTTTCTCAATCCCATGAGATGGAGATGGTCAAATAATGGCTAAAACTTAAGTAACGCTTAATATGTGTTAAGCACTGTTTTAATCCCTTTATAGATTTTGACTAATTTCATCCTCATAAAATCTTTATGAAACAGATGTTATTATCCTCCCCAAGTTGCAGGTGGGCGAACTAAGACCGGAGAGGCTAGCTAACTTTCCCATGTAAGTGTTGGAACCACAGGAGAAGAATTTGAAGTTTAAGTGATGTTCCCCGGGCCACTCAACTGTACGATCCCAGATATTGTGCATTGGAGACCGTGTTGCCTCTGTTGACATAAAAGAGAAGCACAAGGAGCGAGAGAAAAAAGATGCAATCCAAAATCCTCCTTATTCAACATGCACTTCGAAAATTAATTATTTAGTTTCTACCACAGGCAAGGTGCTATGCCAAGCATCAAAGGAGATCAAGATTCATGTGTATTTGCTTGTTCGTGTTTCAAGTGTTTGTACAGGGCCTTGTGTTTAAGCTGCTTTTTAAGAATGTGTCAGAAAATAACAGCTCCATGATATGCTGGGAATAGAGCCATATCAACAAAGTACAAACCCTGGGAAACAGACAGCTGGTAAAACATATCAAAGTTTCACAGTTTATGATATAAAAGAAAAAGATGATGAAAAGAAATATGTATGAGAAACTAGTAGAGAACCAAATATGCAAAATGAGAAACGAAATGAATACAGTTTCAGTATCAGAAACTAAGCTGAAAGGTCCCTCCCTCTCTCTCTGCTTCCTTCCTTCCCTCCCTCTCGCTCTCTCACCCTGCCTCCCTCCATCCCCCCTCCTGTATGTTTGAGGACTATCCAAGGACCTCCTCAAAATGCTTGCAATATAACTCCAGTATTTCTATCCCAACAACAGGTTATGTTAATGTCTGTGAATGTGACTCAGGACTTTTCTACTACAACAACTTATGCCGGATTCTTCTGTATTCTTAAAAAAGAAGTCAGAGGATGGGATCAAGTTGACAGAGAAGAAAAACCCTGAGCGCACCTCCTCTCACAGACACAACAAAACAACTACATAAGAACAACTCTCTTCGGGAACAACTGGGAGACCAGCAGAGCAGCTCCAAAACAACCACAGATATAAAGAAAAAGGCACATTAAGAGGAGGAGAAGGGTCAAAGACACGATATAGTGAGGGCTCACACCCCTGGCACAGAGAGGAGGTAATCCCTGAGCACTGAGGGGTTCAAGTTCCACATCAGCTACCTCAGCGCTGGGGACCTGCAACAGGAAGACAAAAGCCAGGAATGTCTTGCTTTGAAAACCAACGTTTAACCTCAAGAAAGCCAGAGACAATAGGAAGCCAAAACTCTACTTTTCAAGGGCTTGAACACAAGTTACTCACACCGAGACCTAGCACAGAGGCAGCAGTTTGAACAGTGCCTGGGCCATATGTGAAAGAGATTTATTGACTAATTTTAAGGCATGGACTGTAGGAGCAGGGATCTGTAGGGATGTTCTTTAAGAGGGGAAGGCCGGTAAGGTCATTTTATTTTATTCTCCCTCTATCTAGCTGGGCCGGCACTGGTGGGTGCCATCTCTGACACATTCCATCTACCTTGCCAGCCCACTCACCCCACCTCCACATTACCCTGTGGACCCACCTGACCAGTAGCTGACCCACCAAAATGGCTGTCACTCTGCCTCACCCAGGAGGTGGCCTCAGCTAGGACTGGTAACCCCAGTGCAACTCCTGCTATGCCTACCACACTTGGTGAGTAGCCTTGGCCTGGACCGTTGCCCCTCAGAGTGAATCACAGCGCAGGGCCTGGGTGGCTCAGTCGGTTAAACGTCTGACTTCAGCTCAGGTCCTGATCTCGCTGTTCATTGGTTCAAGCCCCACATAGGGCTCTGTGCTGACAGCTTGGAGTCTGAAACCTGCTTCAGATTCTGTGTCTCTTTCTCTCTCTGCCCTTCCCCAACTCGCACTCTGTCTCTCAAAAACAAATAAACATTAAGAAAAAATTGGGGGGGGGTGCACCTGGGTGGCTCAGTTAAGCGTCTGACTTCAGCTCAGGTCATGATCTCATGGTTTGTGAGTTCGAGCCCCACATCGGGTTCTGTGGTGACAGCTCGGAGCCTGGAGCCTGCTTCAGATTCTGTGTCCCCCTCTGTCTCTGCCCCCCCACCCCCACCCCTGCTCATGCTCTGTCTCTCTCTGTCTCTCAGAAATGAATAAATGTGAAAAAAAATTTAAAAAAAAATTTTTAAGTGAATCACACCATGAGGAGGGGGGACTGCCACACACACCAGTACAACCACAAAAGTCAAAACTAGTGCTTACAACTCTGTTCACCAGCAGCCCTGCAGCAGCTATAGCCCAGCCACAAGAAGGTGCCTACAGATCACACAGGGATCACCCCTGGAGTGCCTGGTTCTGGTGGCTTTGGGGGGATTGTTCTTCTGGGACCCAGAGGACACCTACTATTTAAGGCCGTTCCTTCAAGATTGAGAGACATAGCTGATCTACGTAATACATAGAAACAGAGAGTCAGACAAAATGAGGAGACAGAGGAATATGACAAAACCTCAGGAAAAGAACAAAATGAAGTAGAGATAAGCAATCTGCCTAATAAAGAGTTCAAAGTAATGGTCATAAAGGTGCTAATTGGGCTCAGAAAAATAATAGATGAACAGTGAGAATGTCAACAAATAAAAATAAAATGTTAAAAAGAACTAATCAGAACTGAAGGCTACAATAAATGAAATTTCAAAAATACACCAGAGATGGCACACTTGGGTGGCTCAGTTAGGTGAGCATCTGACTTCGGCTCAGGTCATGACTTCGCTGTTCATGAGTTCAAGCCTCATGTCAGGGTCTGTGCTAACAGCTCAGAGCCTGGACCCTGCTTCCGATTCTCTGTCTTCCTCTCTCTCTGCCTCTCCCCCATTCGCACTCTGTCTGTCTCTCTCTCTCAAAAATAAATAAACATTAAAAAAAATTTTTTTAAATACACTGGAGAGAATCAACATCAGATTAGAGGATGCAGAAGAACAAATCAGTGATCTGGAAGACAGAGGAGTGGAAACCATCCAAGTGAAAGAGAGAAAAAATTTTAATAAAGATAGTTTAAAAGATCTCTAGACAACATTAAGCATAAAACATTAACATTATAGGTATCCCAGAAAGGAGAACAGAGAGAAAGGGACAGAACACTTTGGTGAAGAAATAATAGCTGAAAACTTCTCTAACTTGGGAAGGAAAACAGACATACAAGTCCAGGAATCAGAGTCCCAAGCAAGATGAACCCAATGAGCTTCACATGAAGACATATTATAATTAAACTGTAAAAAATTAATTATAAAGAGAGAATCTTAAAAGCAGCAACAAAAAAGCAACTAATGACATACAAGTTACATACATCAGCTGACTTTTCAGCAGAAACTTTGCAGGCCATAAGGAAAAGACATATATTCAGGGTGCTGAAGAAAAGGCCTACGATCAAGAACAATCTTCCCACCAAGACCTACTCAGAATTGGAGGCGTAAAGAGTTCCCCAGACAAATAAAACTTAAAGGAGTTCATTAGCACTAAACAGGTCTTACAAGAAACGTTAAAAGGATTTCTTTAAGCAGAAAAGAAAAAGTCTTAACTACGAGTAAGAAAATTGTAACAGAAACAAATATTAATGGTGAAAGTAAACACGTAGTAAAAGTAGTGGATCGACCACTTATAAAGTTGGTGTGAAGGTTAAAAGGCAAAAGTAGTAAAACGAATCAGACCTAGAACAATTGGCTAAGGAGTACACAAAATAAAAATATATAAAATATGATGTCAAGAACAGAAAATGTGGCAAGGGAGAATAAAATGTGATGCTTTTAGAATGTGTCCAAACTTAAGTGACCATCAACTTAAAGTAGACTACTGTATACGTAGGTTTGTCATACACAAACCTCATGATAACTGCAAACCAAAACCTACAAGAAATCTAAAGAGAGAGCAAGAGAGAGAGAAAGGAAGCCAAACATTACACTAATTAAAATCATCAAAACACAAGGGAAGGAACCAAGGGGAAAAAAAGAAAAAAAAGAAACAGCGACAAACTACAAAAACAACCAGAAAATAGAATGGCAATAAGCACATACCTCTCAATAATTACTTTAAATGTTACTGTACTAAATGCTCCAATCAAAAGACAAAGGGCTGGATAGAAAAACAAGATCCTCTATATGCTGCCTACAAGAGACTCACTTCGGACCTAAAAGCACATACAGGCTGAAAATGAAGAGATGAAAAAAAGACATTCCATGAAAATGGAAATGAAAAGAAGGCTGGCACAGCAACACTTACGTCAGACTTTAAAACAAAGACTATAACAAAATACATAGAAGGGGCATTACTTAATGGTAAATGGATCACTCCATCGAGAGGATATGACTGTATTTATCTATGCACCCAACACAGGAGCATCTGAACATGTAAAGCAAATATTAACAGATATAAAGGGAGAAATTGACAGTAATATAATAACATTAAGTGACTTTAACATTCCATTTACATCAATGGATAGATTATCCAGACAGAACATCAATAAGGAAACAGTGTCCTTAAATGAAACTTTAGACTACATAAACTTAATAGAGATATACATAACAGTTCAAAAAAAAAACCAAAACAAAACAGCAGAATGCACATTTTTTTCAAGTGCCCAGGGAACATTCTCCAGATTAGATGACATTTTTGCAACAAAACAAGTCTCAATAAATTTAAGAAGATTGAAATCATATTAAGCATCTTTCCAAACACAACAATACGAAACTAGAAATTTTCACAAGAAAAAAACTGGAAAAAACACAAATGTGGCTAAACAACACACTCCTAAATAATCTGGGTCAATGAATAAATTCTAGAGTATATTTAAAAATACCTTGAGACAAATTAAAATGGAAACACAATGTTCCATTATCAATGGGACGCGGCAAAAGCAGTTCTAAGAGGGCAGTGATACAGACTATCTCAAGAAACAAGAAAGATCTCAAAGAAACAATCTAACCATACATTCAGAGTAACTAGGAGAAGCATAACAAACAAAACCCAAAGTAGTAGAAGGAAGGAAATAACAAAGAGGAGAATAAAAATAAATAAATTATACACACACACAAATAAAAAAATAAAAAAAGACCAATGAAAGTAGGAGCTGTTTCTTGGAAAAGAGAAAAATGATAAACCTTTAGCCAGGCTCATTAAGAAGAAAAGAGAGAGGGCCCAAATAAATAAAACCAGAAATGAAAGAGGAGAAATTACAACTACATAAATACAAAAGACTGAAATGAACAACATACACCAACAACTTGAGCAATCTGGAAGAAATGAATAAATTCTTAGAAACATACAGTCTTCCAAGACTGAATCAGGAAGAAATAAAATATCTGAATAGAATAATCACTGGTAATACTATTAAATCCGTAATCCAAAACCTCCCAACAAAGTCTAAGACCAGACGGCTTCACAGGTAAATTCTACCAAATATTTAAAGAGTTCATAGTATACTTCTCAAACTATTCCAAAAAATGGAAGAGGAAGGAATGCTTCCAAATTCATTCTACAAGACCAGCATTATCCTGAAAGCAAAACCAGACAAAGACACTATAAAAAAAAAAAAAAGAAAATTATGTGCCAGTATCTCTGATGAACACAGCTGCAAAAATCCTCAACAAAGCATTAGCAGGCCAAATTCAAAAATGCTTTAAAAGAATAATACACCATGGGAATGCAAGCTGGTGCAGCCACTCTGGAAAACAGTATGGAGGTTCCTCAAATAACTAAAAATAGAACTACCCTACGACCCAGCAATTGCACCATTAGGCATTTATCCAAGGGATACAGGCATGCTGTTTTGAAGGGACACATGCACCCCAATGTTTATAGCAGCACTATCAACAATAGCCAAACTATGGAAAGAGCCCAAATGTCCATCAATGGATGAATGGAAAAGGAAGACACACACACACACACACACACACACACACACACACACACAATGGAGTATTACTCAGCAATCAAAAAGAATGGTATCTTGCCATTTGCAACCACGTGGATGGAACTGGAGGGTATTATGCTAAGCAAAATTAGTCAGAGAAAGACAAACATCATATGACTTCATTCATATGAAGACTTTAAGAGACAAAACAGATAAACATAAGGGAAGGGGAGCAAAAATAATATAAAAACAGGGAGGGGGACAAAACACAAGAGACTCTTAAATATGGTGAACAAACAGGGTTATGGAGGGGTTGTGGGGAGGGGTGGGCTAAATGGGTAAGGGGCATTAAGGAATCTACTTCTGAAATCATTGTTGCACTGTATGATAACTAATTTGGGTGTAAATTAAAAAAAATAAAATTAAATATTTGTTTTAAAAAAAGAATAATACACCAATAAACAACTCCACCTGTAGGAATAAGTTACAGTTACCTATATGTTTATTGCAGCAATGACTCAGATGGGAAAGTGAGAAATAACATAAAATTCCAACAATAGAGATTCAGTTAAACATACTGTGGTATTATAGTAACACAGAAAAATATTCATGATATGTCAAGGAAAAAATTAACCATAAAACAGTATATACATTTTCACACAATTATTTTAAATATAAAACTGGAACTTACATTTCAAGGGGCTCAAAAAGGAACAAAGTACAAAGCCAGTAGAAGGAAGTAAACAAAAGATTACAGAAGAAATAAATGAAATAGAAACTAAAAACCAATAGAACAGATCGATGAAACTAGAAGCTGGTTCTTTGAAAAGATCAACAAGATTGATAAACTTTTAGCCAGACTCATCAAGAAAAAAAAAGAGAGGACTCAAATAAAATCAGAAATGAAAGAGGAGAAGTAACAACCAAGACACTGAAATACAAAGGATTATAAGAATATTATGAAAAATTATACGCCAACAAATTGGACAACCTTGAAAAAATGGATACGTTCCTAGAAACATGTAACTTTCCAAAACTAAAGCTGAAAGAAATAGAAAATTTTAACAGACCAATCACCAGCAATGAAACTGAATCAGTTATCAAAAAACTTCTAACAAAGTCCAGGACCAGAGGCCTTCACAGTTGGATTCAACCTAACATTTAAATTAGAGATTAATACCTAGTCTTCTCAAATTATTTCAAAAACTACAAGAGGAAAGAAAGCTTCCAAGGTCATTCTGTGAGGTTAGCATTACCCTGATACCAAAACCAGGCAAAGATACTACAAAAAAAAGAAAACCAAAGGCCGATATCTCTGATGAACATCAATGCAAAAATCCTCAACAAAATATTAGCAAACCAAAACCAATAACACATTAAAAAAATCATCCACCATGGTCAAGTGGGATTTATTCCTGGGATGCAAGGGTGATTGAATATATGCAAATCAATCAACCTTAAACATCACGTCAACACAAGAAGGGATAAAAAACTTGATCATCTCGGGGTGCCTGGGTGGCTCAGTTGGTTAAACATCTAACTTCGGCTCAGGTCATGATCTCACAGTCTGTGAGTTTGAGCCCCACATGAGGCACTGTGCTGACAGCTCAGAGCCGTGGAGCCTGCTTTGTCTCTCCCTCTCTCTCTGCTCCTCCCCTGGCTTGTGCTCGCTCTCTCTCTCTCTCTCTCTCTCTCTCTCTCTCTGTATCTCTCTCTCTCAAAAATAAATAAACATTAAAAAAAAAAAACTTGATCATCTCAACAGATGCAGAAAAAGCAACTGACAAAGTACAACATCCACTTGTGATAAAAAACTCTCAACAAAGTAGGTTTAGAGGGAAGATATCTTTAGAGGGAACATATCTCAGCATAATAAAGACCATATATGACAAACCCACAGCAAAGATCATACTGAATGGTGAAAAACTGAGAACGTTTCCCTAAGATCAAGAACAAGACCAGGATGTCCACTGTCACCACTTATATTCAACATAGTACCGGAAGTCCTGGCCACAGCAAACAGATGAGAGAAAGAAATAAAAGGCATCCAACCTGAGAAGGGAGAATTAAAACTTTTACTCTTTGGAGACAACATGACCCAATATATAGAAAACCCTAAAAACTGTACACACACACATAAAACTACTAGAAAAGTAAAGTCACAAGATAGAAAATATACAGAAATCTGTTGCATTTCTCTGCACTAATAATGAAGCTACAGAAAGAGAAATTAGGAAAACAATCCCATTTACAACTGCACCAAAAATAATAAAATACCTAGGACTAAACCTAACCAAGGAAGTGAGAGACCTGTACTTCCAAAATTATAGAACACTGATGAAGGAAACTGAAGATGGTGCAAACAAACGGAAAGATATTCCATCCTCATGAATTGAAACAAGCAATACTGTCAAAATGTCCATATCACTCAAAGCAATCTACAGTTTAACGCAGTCCCTATGAGAAGAGTGACAGCATTTTTTTTAAGAACTAGAACAAACATTCGCAAAATTGTACAGAACCGTAGAAGACCCCAAATAACCAAAGTGATCTTGGGAAAGAACAAAGCTGGAGGTATCACAATCCAGATTTCAAGATATACGATGTAGCTATAATAACCCAAGCAGTATGGAACTGGCACAAAAATAGACACATGGGTCTTTGGAACGGAATAGAGAGCCCAGAAAGAAACCCACACCTATATGGTCAATTAATTTGTGACAAAGGAGGAAAGAATGTACATTGGGTAATAAACAGTGTCTTCAATAAGTGGTGTACTGGAAAGGCTGACAGCATCATGCAAAAGGATGAAACTAGACCACTTTCTAACACTATGCACAAAACTAAACTCAAAA